>NC_141262.1:19465000-19867500 GCF_054856545.1 Hippocampus guttulatus
GCTGTTCCTGAAGACAAGGCAAGATGGCTTTCTTCAAGCACTCAGGTATGACTACAAGTACAGAAGCAATTTAACGAAATGGTTGACGGTTGATGTTAAAGGTAGAACGGCTCCCATTTGGGATGGTGTAAAGTGCATAATTTGGCTGTAAACGTGACAACGTGGTGCTGAGAGACAAGCATTCACACCATGCTGATTGCATGCTTCACTCGCGATGCTGTTTTGCAGCCAGATTATTCAGTTACAGTTTAGTGTGCATGCTGAGAGACAAGCATTCAAGCAAGTGCTAATGTGTGTCAACAACAGTGACAGTATTGTGTGCAAATGCCGAGGCTAAAATGATCTTTGCTGTGAGCAATTAATCACCATAACTGCAATAGTCAATTCAATAGGTAATACAAGCATGAATTAGTGTGTATCTGTTGACTTTAGAGAGAAATGCACACACTTTGGCAATGTTTTTGAGAAGATAAAAGCCATTGATGATGATATGTCTGATGCAGGGTTCAAAATTTTGGTTTAACTTTAACCGGCTTCCGTTTTAGGGCTTCTAGTTTATTATTTTTTTCCTGGCAGTGTTTCATGACTGACAAGCACTGTTTTCTTGGATGAGCTGCAAGAAGTTTACTGCCATTCATGACTTAATGTCTTAATGTCTAAAATACAGTTAAAAAGAAGTGGACCTATAATTGAGCCCTGAGGGACACCATGATTCAGTTCAGATAGGGAAAATGAACATTCATAAAACTATAACAAAAAAACTCTGTTGCTATAATAGGATTGAACCCAGTTCAAAACAGTACCAGATAATACAGTCAATTCAGGTGAACGCTAAGACACAAGCATTCACGATAGTGATTCTAGGATATGATTATGTAATAGTGAGCAAATGCAGGTTGCAATGCTGAGATGTCAGCATTGAAAACCTTGTGTGAATGTTGAGAGACAAGCATGAACACCAACGACTATAATGAGCATAGACAGAGAATATTGAGCCCTGTTCATAACAGTTTTGTTGCTGCTGAGAGACATGCAATCAAATTTATGCTGAGACAAGCATTCGCACTGATGAGCATATGTTCCCCAGCATGTAAATATGCAATATGCTTCATAATGAGTGCGAATTCTGAGAGAGAAAAAAATTGCCATCAATGCTATATTGTGTCCATAATGTTAAAGTGTGAATGCGGAGAGAAAGCATTTACAGTATTGAGCATAGGATTTATTTATTTTGACAATATGACCAGTCACCAGATTACTTATGGTGAGAGAGAAGCGTTCGCATTAAGGCTACGTTATTTGGAAAATATTTTGTATAGTACATGCTGAGAGACGAGTCAAGGAATGATTCTTTCAAGAAGTCATATTCAGCATATGCCTTCTTGCTAGTATAGATGTGTGAATGGTGTGAGACATTAACACGTTGACATTTAGTAGCCACAAGTATGATTTCCGTTGAATGCTTGGACACAGGCATTTACATTTGCACTATATGATTTCTGCAGAGTGAGCATATGACTTTACAGTATAGGCTGACTGAAAAGCATTCCAACTATTTTCCTGTTTGCTTTGTACAAATGCTGACTTAGTGAGCATGAGTAGTCACCAAAAGGACTTTTAATACCTTTTGTTTTTCCTTGAGTGAGCATGAGCATTCAACGCTGAGAAATATGCTGTCAAAAGTTGATGTGAATGCTGAGAAACAAGCATTCACACACCTAAGCTATTTTGTATCCCAAAAAATGTATGTGATCACAGAAAGATGGGCATTACAGCACTAATAGGTCACGCTTTCTTTCTCGAGTCTTGAGCATGGTTTCACCATTCAGACTTTTTTAGCCAAGCAAGTTTGAAGTCCAAAAATTGACGACTTGAGTCTGACTTCAGTCACGTGACTCGAGTCAAGTTACCGTACATATTTGTGATCTTAAATCATGTGTGGTTGTTAAAACAGTGACAAACATGTTCCCGAGGAAGTGCGATTCGCTCGGACTGAGGGATGAGTGGATTGGTCAAAGGCCACGGTGACCTTTCAAAGAAATTTGGCCCAGGATGGACTCATCATTTTTCCCCAAATAAAAAAAGGGTCCAATAACGGCGGGGAAATGGTCACATCCCAAAAAAACGACTAAAATGTCAAGTCCCCCGCGGTGGAACATTCCGGCTCCATCGTAACTAACTGGGGAACACAGTGGGCAACATGTAATCGCTTAAATTTACAGCCGCTGTAGTCACCGGCAATCCATCTTCGCCCAGATGAGTTTGGATGAGAAGTGGAGTACACGCGAGACTGGTTGCCAGGCGATCGCAAGCCGTACATTGCGTTGGATCTAATAATGAAAGGCCCCGTGTTGATAAGGCAAACACACAAGTGAACACACACGCACAGACACGACCATACATGAACACTAACAAATGCGAACAGGCACACACATCATAATGAACCAATATGCAAACACAATCACAAACGCATAATGAAATGCACACACACTGTACTTGTACAGACATGAACAACCGCCCACCCACACACACACACAGAGCCTCAAACAGACATGCAAACCCTCACGTAAAAGAAGACACAATCACAAGAGCATTGACAAACAATAACACAAAACACACAGGCACACACCAACACTCACACAAAATAAAGCACAGACACAAGAACATTAACACACACAAACACCCACAAATACATACATAAATAAATAAATAAAACGCGAAACATACCCACCCGGAAATGCACACATGGAAACATAGAGGTAAACATAAACACGTAAAACTCGAAATAGAAATAGTGAGTGTGTAACCATACACGTTGGTAAACACATCACCCCACCACCACACACACACACACAGACACACACACACACACACACAAGACCCCACATTGCGCTGATCTGACTCATACCTCAAAGTGGTCTGACCCCGAGCGGCTCATCTTCTGGCAGTAATGTAACGGCATCGGTGGCAGTCAGCTGTCGGGAACAAAGATTAAAGGCCAAGTCCTGGATTTGTCCCCTGTGGAAGCACAATAACCAGAGGAGGCTTAGTGGGCCCAAAATAGAACTTGGACTTTAGAAAAGAGCCACTGTGATTTGTTGCGTGATGACGCTGATGACTGATTCAGGGCCCTGTGACTCCTTCCTCAAGTGACCCACTTGATCCCCTGGGCACAGCTGCGCATTGATAGCATTCACCCAACACTGACACACAAGCACACATGAACACACAAACACTGTACACAGACACACAAGTAGACACACACCTGACACACCCTACGGTGGTGTCCGACTGCGTTGTGTTGAAGGATACTGACGACGCATTGTGGGATTTCTTGGGTCGCGTTTCATAGACTCGATCGCAAAACCTGACGATAACAGCAAAAGCAATGTCCCCCCATCACTTATGGTGGTACAGCGTGCCCTTACACAAAGGATATGTATTAAAATACTTAAACTGGTTAATGAAAAAAAAATTACATTTTTTTTTCCAGCTCTAAAAATGCTCCCAATGAACATCCAGGAAAAAAAAGGGGGCGGTGGGGTGAGCACAATTTAAACGAGGCATGCCATCTTAATTATTGAAGTAGGGGAACACCTAAAAATGTTTGTTCCACCTTTTGATAAAAGATTAAGTAAAAGTATACGTCAGGTATTATTTCACATCTTTTGTGTAATTATAATGCAGTACAGCCTGCATTTCCAGGTTTTTTACTGGCCCCCGTTAATGCATAGATACATAAAAACGAACATTTACCCACAATAATAAAGACACACAAGCACACCCGAAAACATACACACACGCACGCAAACAAACACAGAAGCAAATGATAATACAGACACACAGTAACAGAAACAAACACCAATGTGCAGAGAATCAAACAAACACACCCTAACATAGAGATACACAAGTATAGACACAAATATGCAAACACACTAGACGTACAAACACAAACACACTCACACACACACACAACATTACTGCATGCAGACTAGGGATGTTCGATATCACTTTTTTTTTCAACAAACATTCACTCTTAGCATACTCACGAATATCAATTACTAATACTTCAAGTACTTATGATATATAAATCAATGTACAGTGCCAACTATTGCTGAGGAGGACTTACTTGATGGTTTTATTTTTTTCTCCCCCCCATCTTTTGTCTTGGTGGCGGGCAGCACGGTAGTCCACTGGTGAGCACGTCCGCCTCACAGTGCAGAGGTGCAGGGTTTGATTCCTGTGTGAGAGTTTGTATGTTCTCCCTGTGACTGTGTGGTTTTTCTCCGGGTAGTCCAGTTTCCTCCCATATTCCCAAAACATGCATGGCAGGTGAATGGAACACACTGCAACTGTGCCGAGGTCTGATTGTGAGCGAGAACGCTTGCTCGTCTACGTCTGCCCTGTGATTGGACTGGAAAGCAGTTCAGGGTGTACTCCGCCTACTGCCCAAAGACAGCTGCGATAGGCTCCAGCGCGCCCGCGACCCTCGTGAGGAAAAGCAGATTGGAAAATGGCTGGATGGATGGATGGATGTATGTCATGGTTGCCAAAATAAGCCCAGTGTCAACCCAATACTGATACCTGATATCGGTATTCACCCATCCCTAATATAGACACACAAGCACATCCAAACATGAACGCACAAAAAGATACGCAAACGTACACACACACACAGACACACACACACACACAGTCAGTCGAAGAGTTTGCTTGCAGTCATGGCTCCCAAATATTTGTGTCACCATGCTAACCAAGCCCAAATGTCACAACCCTTGACCCTTGGCGCAAAGCTCCAGCTGTAGCGGTATTAAACTAAATAAAGCACCAGCATCAATCACTTTTCCTCCGATAAGCCAGAGCAACCCAGGCTAAATCTTTTCCACACATCAGTCTGCATTCCCGCGATGGAAAGTACGAAAACCAAAGTGGATCGCCAATAACAATGCAGTCAACCCCGGGGGCATCTTTGCGCGCAGGCAGAGTTTGGAATGGAGCTGGATAAAAGACACTTTTGGTTTTGCCCTTTGAGATTGTCATCACTACGTCTCATGGGGCTTTTTTTGTGGATAGGAACGAAAGGGCAGCCACAGCAAATACATACCAGGCAGACTACAAACCAGAACAACTATTAGGGGATTAGGGGAAGCCAACCTGAGGCAAAGTGTACGGCACTCGATAACCCAAGCACATTATTCGCGGGTCAAATGCATTAGCTCTGTGAGTTTACATTAGCTCAACAATTAGCATGGCTTTCCGTCTTCTCATCACTTGGTGAGGACGATACTCGTCATAAGTGTATCTTATTAACACTGAACTTATTAGTTTGACTGCTATTTTGCTAGTCAAAGATGTTCCAGACAGACTTCTGTGAAAAGTGGACTCAATCACCCAGACACTTCATTCTGTTGTTAGACGTACCAACTGTAACAATCTCATGTTAGCTTAGCAATTAGCATGGTTTCTTCCTTCGTCAGAAGTGTATCTTATTCGCCACCATGGAGACAAATCATTCCCGATTTAGGAGCAACTCCGCAACGTGTCTAGCCAGACAAAGCTCATTGCTAGCTAGGTGTTGCAGTGCAAGTAGCACCGAGCATGTCTCGACCTACAACTGTAGATTATGTGAGTGACACGTGCATTCAGTCCAGAGGGGCTTACTGGGACGTATCAGGGGTGCATTCTCTTCAATATGCTTTGATGGGGCGCAACATTTTATTTTTGCCTCTCAAACTGCAATGCGAAACCAATTGTTTCGAGCTTTACCAAGCATCCGTACCGTTTTTCTTTTTTTAAACTGGGCATATATGTCAGCCCCCCCCCCCCGGGGTATACCCATGCTTTCTGTAGGTGTACAGGAATATATACTTCACCTCCACGCCAATCAGCAAACTTGTCACCGAATACATACAAGAAATCCCAGGACCTTCAGCAAAGTGGCATATGCCTCAACAGCAGCCACCCAGATACACGTCCCTCAGTGCGAGCCGACACAAAGAAGTGACGTTGCGCTGTTGTTTTTCTAGCTGGCCCCAGAAGCTACATGACCTCCACCATGACGGACCGCTTTGACTGCTTCTATTGTCGAGACAACCTGCACGGCAAGAAGTTTGTCAAGAAGGACGACAAGCATGTGTGCACCAAGTGCTTTGACAAGATCTGCGCCAACACCTGCGCCGAGTGCAGGCGACCCATCGGAGCAGACTCCAAGGTCAGAGAGGAAAACACATGCATGCACGTGCGCACACACAAAGAAAAAACATTCTTTTAGGTGTCAGTGAGAGTTTTTTTTTTTGGTGTGCGAGAGGTTTATCAATTGATGTGAATGCTTTTTGTTGTGAGATTATCATGAGTGAGTTTTTTTTGTGTAAGTGTTTAATGAGTGAATGTAACAGTTTTTTTTTCAGGAGAGTTTTTTGGGTGTGAGTGAAAGTATTTTAGGATGTTTTATGTGAGTGTTTTTTATGCTTGAGTGTTCTAGGTAGAATTTTTCATGTGGGCTGAAGTTTTGATGCGAGTGGAGATTTTTAGTGTTAGGGACAAGTATGACAGTTTTTGGGTGTAATGTGAGTTTTTAGGGGTGCTGAAAATGTGAGTGGAAGTATTTTGTGTGCTCGATGTGAGATTTTTTGTTCACTTTTTTTGGTAGTTTTTTTTCAGGTTTGCGCACGTTAGCATAAGTTAAACAGAAAGAGTGAGAGAGCAAGAGATCGAGGGCAAAAGAGAGCGAGGAGTGTGAGAGAGTTTCTTATGTGTGAGAGTTTTTGTCAAATAGGTGAGTTTTGGTGAAAGTGAGATTTTTTTTGTCAGTGCAAAGTTTGAGTTCAGAGTTATGGGGTGAATATGATACTTTTTGGTACATGCCAGAGTTTTTATGTGAGAGTTTTTGGATGAGTGAGAGTTTAAGGTGAGAGTGAGAGTTTTGGGGGGGCAAGAATGAGAGGTTTTAGGTGTTATTCAGGGTCATTTTGTGAGTGCGAGAGATTTTTGGTAAGTGTGAGGTTTTTTTTTTGGTAAGACATTTTTATGTGAGTTCTTTCCTTCAAGATTTTTCAGTCAGTGTGAGAGGTTTATTGTGCACGAGAATTTGATGTGTTTGTTAGATTTTTTTTTTAAATTTAAGACTTTGCATGTGAGAAAGAGTTTTTGACATTTGAGAGTTCTTGGTGTGATAATTTTTGTAGTAGGTGTCAGACTTCTTGTGTGCAAAGGTTTTTGGGATGTGAGTGAAAGTACTTTTGGTGAATGTGAAATTTTTGTGGTGGGAGTAAGTGTTGACTTTTGTTGAGTTTTTTTTTGTTGTTGTTGTTGTTGTTGAGTATGAGAGGTTCAAGAGAGTCAGTGGTAAAAGCAAAAAGTTTAAGAAAAATCAATACACCAGTCAAGGAGCGATGTCTGAAAATGTACTTAGCGCACAACTGGCTCCGCCATAGCATAATGCAACATCGGCTGGAGTGGTCTGAACCGACACCTCCGTTCCCACCCATTCAGGAGCTGCACCACAAGAATCGCCACTGGCACGAGGACTGCTTCCGTTGCGCCAAGTGCTACGCGCCGCTGGCCAGTGAGCCCTTCTGCCCCCGCGACGACGGCAAGATCATGTGCGGCAAGTGCAGCTCCCGCGCGGACGGCAACCGCTGCCAGGGATGCTACAAGGTGGTGATGCCAGGTGAGACACACCAACACATTCGCCCTTGTTTACAATTTGACTCCTTTCAAGTCTCGTCTGAAGTTAACATGAAAGATTTGGTAAATGAAAAATCTTTTAGTGAGAGACGGGGCATTAGCAAAACTTAAGCACATTTAATCTCAATTGATGTCATAAGCGAATGAACTAACGCCATTTCATGTTTTTAAAAAATGTGATTGATTGTCACCAACATGTATGTGTATATGCATATCCATTTCATGTTCCGAAAATATTATAAAACGATCGCCCCAATTAGGCTTTGTATCGATCTGTCGTGGTGAAAAATGAGCTCTCATTTACTGGTCGATCTCTTCTACACCTATGGTCACGAGCTGTGGGTCATGACCGAAAGAAGGAGATCCTGGGTCATTCTTTTTTCGGCCACTTGTATCCACTGAAAGAAGGATACAAGTGGCCGAAATCAGTTTCCTCTGCAGGGTGTCCGGGCTCTCCCTTAGAAATAAAGTGAGAAGCTCGGTCATCCGGGAGGGGCTCAGAGTCGAGCCGCTTCTCCTCCACGTTGAGAGGAGCCAAATGAGGTGGCTCGGGCATCTGATTAGGACGCCCATGGACGCCTACCTGGGGAGGTTTTCTGGGCATGTGGGACTCGCTGGAGAGACTATGTATCCCAGCTGGCCTGGGAACGCTTAGGGATCCCACGGGAAGAGCTGGAAGAAGTGGCTGGGGAGAGGGAAGTCTGAGCTTCCCTGCTAAATCGGTTGCCCATGTAACTCGACCTTAGATAAGCGGTAGACAATGGATGGAAAAATTTCGTTCTAATATTTTCAGAGAATGATTTGGGTATGCATTTACATGTGCACAGAAATTTTGGTGAGGATCGATCACGGTTTTCGGATGGAGAGCTTTTCATAAACCTGTTTCGGAGGCTAGCTGCATTTGCCAGCTACTGCCGCTATACGTGTCTATTTTTTTCCTCTTTCTCCAAAGCACATATGAAACCTGAGATGGTTAGGAGTGCTATCTAAATGACGACAATACTTGACAGCGCCATACGGCATTTTCATAGCAAAATAGACCAGTAGACAAGTGCAAAATGAATAATGACGTGTTACAGCACATGCTGTCACAGTGATTAATTAGGTGAACAGCTCAAAAAGCCAAAGTGTCAACATTTTGCTACTTAATCAGCTTCAACCTTTTTTTTCAGGGAATCAGATGCTATTGATACTTGGACTATTGATGATTTGTTGCTTTACTGTTGTATATGTTAGTTGCTCCATGTACAGCACTTTGTGTGCAGCGATGGCTGTTTGAAAGTGCTCTATAAATACAGTTGAGTTGAGTTGAAAAGTTAAAATACAACTGTACCACTAGAGGGAGCCCGTGTCACCGGTTTGAAGGAAAGGCCGTTTTTTGGACACTTGAAGTGAAACGTAGTGTGCTCGTGTGGCAGGCGCCAAGAACGTGGAGTACAAGAAAAAGCTCTGGCACGAGGAGTGCTTCACCTGCTTCGAGTGCAACCAGCCAATCCGCACGCAGAGCTTCGTGGCCAAGGGCGACAATATCTACTGCAACGCCTGCCATGAAAAGAAGTTTGCCAAGAACTGCTTCCACTGCAAGGAGGTACAGCCAACATTTCCTGGTGGGGTTAAGGAAAAAAGCTGTGTCAAAAACAAGGCCTGTGGGCTAAACGTGGCCCATCACATCATTTTATGTGGTCTGCAAGAGGCTAAAATAACTTATTGATTTAAAATAATTACATCCAACGTCCCGCGCTTCCTCCTCAGCCCATCGCCTCCGGCGGGATCACCTACCAGGAGAACCCCTGGCACAAAGAGTGTTTCGTGTGCGTCACCTGCCGCAAGCCACTGGGCGGCACTCGCTTCACCAACCACGAGAACACCCTCTACTGCGTGGACTGCTACCGCACCGATGTGGCCAAGATGTGCCATGGCTGCAAGAACCCCATCACAGGTCAGACCATGAAATGAGGACGCTAGATTAGTGGTGGGAAAATTATGGTCATATTTAATCCATTCGCATAAGCGTTTATATTCTGGGGACCAAGTCAAATGTCCGTAAACAAAAACAAACATAGCTTACTTACCCGGTGTGGTGTTTTGGATAATAGCGGGTTCCCAAGACAGAAAGAAGTGCTTTCCAAATCAAGTCTTTCTCACCGCAACGCCGTTCCACCATGCTCTCGCCTCGGCCACACTTGTAAACATCAGAGATGATCGGTGATTGCCATGACTGTTTTCTCCTACTTTGTTTTACAACAGTTGAGAGATGCAGCACCTTAGGCTATTTCTCTGAGCTGTTTCTGTGCTCGTATGTATACCGCTGCCCCTTAATTTTGATTATTTTTTTGGAAAAAAAAATGCACGCCATTCTTGTCTTAATTTTATTGACAAGAGTAAAACGGGTTGATTATTTGTCTACATCAGCAAGCCCGACCCATGTCCCCGTCATCCAATAATGACTTAAATATCAGATTTCTGATTCATTATAATCAATTATTGACTTAATTGGCAAAAAACCGTAAATGAAGTATGGCAAAAGCTCAAATGTTCCAATCTGCAGCAGGTCAGGCTCTTGGGAAAGACCAAGGATATTATAGCTAATGAAAATTAACAAGGGGGGAGGGGAAAAAAACTGAAACTATATTTTATGTACAGTTATAATGATAATGTCCTTTGTTTTTGTCAAGTAATATTATACATGAGCTTTCGGAGTTTCACATTTCAGGTGCATTTATTTTGGTATTGCTTTAAGTCCATACAAAGGAAGGTCAAACTGCAGTTTTGAGAATTGTTTGCTTTATTTCACAATTAGTGGTCCTTTTTGTTTTATCCTGCACTCACAAACACCTCAATATGAAAAAACTAAAACTAATAAAAAAGATCACCCCCCCCCCCTCTCTAAAAGCTAATGAAAACGACCTGAATTAAAAAACGCCATGTACTCTTGGCTTATCTCTTTCATCTTGTCTCCTTTGCCTCCAACATGTATGTCCCTGCATTATATAATCACATTTGGTTTGAATGGATCACAATCTAATTACAAATTGACTAAAGTATGGCAAAAGTTCAAAGAGTCAGCAGCAAGTTCTGCTCCTGGCAAAGACTGAAGATTCGCTTCCACCGTTTTCTCTTTTACCTCATCTCCTTTGCCTCCATGTCCGTGTCCGGGGGTGACGTCGCCACAACCGGCGTTGAGCTGGCCACAAATGTTTGGCCTTCCTCAATGTGTGCTCCGGCAAACAATTGCATCCTGTCTAAAAAAACAGATGCACCGACCTACCAACTGTCTGATAGGACCACAGCAGAATGTTCATTGATCCCAAAAACTGTCAATGTCCCTGACTGCACAACTCAAATCAATAATTGCAAAGATTTTTCAACATTGTCTGACGTCTACGCATGTCCACAGGGTTCGCCCGTGGCACCAAAGTGCTGAACTACGAGGAGTTCTCCTGGCACGAGAATTGCTTCACCTGCAAGAAGTGCAGCCTGTCCTTGGCCAACAAGCGCTTTGTCCGCACCGGGGACAACATGTACTGCGTCAGATGTGCGATGTGAGATGGCTTTCAAAGTGGCCACGCCCTGAAAGAAATGGTATCTGACTCCCTCTGCAATGGATGAATAACATCATTAGGGGGAAAAAATAATAATAAGTGCAATCAGAGGGTACAAAATGTCAGATGTAATTTCAGTTTGTTTGACGTTAGAAGAATGCACAATTATTTTTAGTCAATTCAATGATGGAATAATTCAGAAAATCTTCGGTGGCTACAGTCAGCGTAAAACAAACCAAAAAAAAACAATTTGGTTGAAAAAGGTTTTGTGTGTGTATATCTTCTATCTACATAGTAACATGCAAACAGCATTTCATATGAGGATACGTGCTGCTTTCAATAGGGGGAATACAGTTCACTGTTATCCATCCCTGCTTAACTAGCATACCAGTTTTGATGAATAGGCACTTTTTTGGAATGTGGTTCTTCTTGGGTGGTTTTTTTTCTGTTTTTTTGCGCTTAAAGCGAAAATATAAGCAGGGCATGTATTCAAGACTTTTGCAGTGAAGTTGGAAAATAAAATGGATAAGAATGAATAAAGACGGTTGCAATCTCAAGTCTAGCTTTGAGAGACTTTATTAACAGTTTATATCATCTCAGAACACGAATATATTTACAGTACAAATGTTACTTGGGGACAGGCTTATAAGTTTTTGGTTTTTTTTTTAATTCACAAAGATCTTGATTGTCAGAGGCCGAGGTAAGGAGACAATTTTTTTTTCAATTGTGAGTTAACAGCAACATTAAAAACTCTAAACCTCCATCTAAGGCACAGTGCTATCTTGTAACTAAACGGTATGTTTGGAAAGCCATGTCCTTGATCGATTTACTAGTACAGTCTTTGTCCCCACTAGTGTGACAACTCTGGCATACGAGCAGGCCAACTACAAGTTCCAAGGGAGGCAAAACCGTGCTACTCATACTTCTGACATCATAAACGTCTAGTTAACATCTGGTGACTCGCTAGTCGTACGACTATTCCAAAGTTGTCCCACTAGTCTGCAGGAATGTTCTTCACAACAGTGGAAGAAAAAAAAAACATTAGTAAGATAGGTCCGTATACAAAGCTAATAAACCCTTTGTCATTACTCCAGTAGTGAGACAATTCAGTAATTCAACTAACGTAATATTTTTCCCCCCACTACGAGTGTCAATTTCAGCCTACTAGTATGTGATTCAACCTTATTAGTAAACTATTGTGCTGCATGAGTACCACAACTTGGCATGTGTCAAACACGAGGAGCCTCCTTATCCAGCATATGGAATAAATGTGGTAGAAGCGCACAGTTGTCAACAAATTTTCCCTCACGAGTAACATACTTTGTCCTAATAATATGCCAATGTCCCAATGAGTGAGGATAAAGAGTGTGAGCCATTCATTAGGTTACGAGCATGACTAACTAGTTAGGCTGAGTAGCGGTACTAGTGCGGCACACTAGGGTTTGTTTGTTTTTTTACAGTAGCAAGGTATAATTGTATACAGTACTAGTAGGGCAAAAGTGACGCTAGTAGTGGAGGAAAAACAACTTTTAAGATGTTCATTCGACTAGTATGCGGCATTGTCTGACGAGTGAGGACAAAGACAGTACTAGTGCTTGAAGGGGGATGTCAAGGATACGGAAATGGTTAAAGGGCTTCACATGTACAATCTGATCAAGCGGAAAGCGGTAGCAGCCTCCCTCCAGCAGGCGGCACTAAATAGCCGTGGTTCGAGCAGAGCGACTGTCCTAAAAGTGTCACCACGTTCAAAGTGCCGACTGCAGAACGGGTGGAGAACGCTGCAATGGACAAAGGCTCTTCTTAAAGCAGTCTCAGGTCCTTACGTTGGTTTAGCGAGAGGGTGTGAGCGCCGACAGACAAGGCAAAAAAATGGAGGCCCCCCACCCTCCGCATTCGACAAATTTACGATTTTAACTGCGGAAACAAAATTACGGCCAAAGGGTCAAAATTGTCATCCACTTTCAAAGTCGTTACTCGGGCCTCATCAGGGCTTCATTGGCCTAACACTGATTTCATATACAAACACATAAATATATGCTCAACTGTATTTTCATATATAAAGAGCCACATGTCACATTAAATAAAAGAAACAGCAGAAATGTTTTTTTCCAACTTACGAATGTAGCAGCTAGCATGTGCAGAGTACAAGATGATGGAACGGGTTGGTGATGTGACTTAATTAAAATATAGGGATTCTCCTGCATATTTTAATTTTTTTTCCTAAATGGAACAGACTTCCGTAAACTAAAACCCATCTTGTTAGTAAACAGTAGCTCCATATACAAATGTACAAAAATTCAACAAAACCAACTGAGCCCTGAATAGCAATAAACAGTTCTAAGTTGTGATAGAAATGTACACATTCTTTCTATGCTGTCTGGTGGCCAAAAACAGACTGCAACACAGGGTGTCTCAAGCCACGACAACATAACATGTCGAAAGCCGTTTGAGCATTATTTCATATTCTTGACAGCCATCTTAAGATTCATGTACTAGTACATTGTTTCTCCTCGCTAGTGAGACAATCAGCACAGTAGTAAAAATGACTGTCTGACTAGTGACGTTTTTTCCCCTCCACTACCCCTGACACTTCTTGCCTGCTACTTTGCAATTAAAATTTACTCGTTAACGACTTTGCCACAGCCAACTGGTAGGCATATATCTCATGCTCGTCGCTGTCTTACCAAGGAAATCAAATACATGTGCCAATAGCGTGCAAGCGTTACAAAGTGCAGTGTCGCTTCACTGGGAACAAAGTTGTCCCACCAATATGCCAAAGTTGTCCTACAAGTGAGGACAAAGAGCGCACTACTAGTACAGATATCAAGGCTATCGGATAACGCGGACGAGCGAGCACTACTCTTTCTACTAGTACGTTGAATTGTCTTCAGTATTCAGGACAATGTACATACTAGTACATAAATCGTAACCTATTTGATAAAGAGGCTACTAGGGCAAATGAACCTTCAGTTGGATAGTAAGGGGATTGAATAAATGGCAAACCGCTTTCCATACTTCACACATGGCAATGTCATCCCCTCACCCAAACTATTTTTGGGGGGGGGGGGGGGGGGGAGAATGGGTAAGGCCATAATTGTCAGATGCTGCCAAAATGACAGTCAGTCAAGTAAATTTAGAAGAGCCACCTGCCAAATTCCCAGAGAGATACGAAAACAAACACGCCTTTAACGTTGGTGCACAACGAAAACGCTCTCATACAAGAGGAATACATCGAAACAACCAATGACAAATAAGCCAAAATGAATGAATAAATTACAATAGTGGACCTCTAGCAAAGACAAAAAAAAAACACTTTAAAAACATCTGAGACACAACATATAAAACAAAAGGAAGAAGACCTGACGCAAGAAGAAGGAACGTGAAATTTCCCTGAAGCTTTCATTCATCTTGTAGATGAGACACATAAGCACTTGGGGCGAGGTCTTTACATTTCACCTTGGCCTCTTCCTTCTGGATTTAATGGGAAAGAGCGGTTTGGAAACTTTTCAACTGAGCTCAGGAGGTTGAGGAGTGCAACAGGGAGAGGCTTTCCGGTGCCGGCTGGGGTGTGTGCAACATCATATCTCTGCAAATAGACGAGAAGACTGTTGAAAAGCTTATTGAGTGGACAATTCATCATAACGTCACGTCAAGTTCCGCAGCCGAAAAGATGCCCAATAACAAAACTCATAAACAAATCCCTTAGGTGTCATTTGACCAAGGCGGAGAAATTGAGAAAAGGAACTGAACGATGACTTTTGCCTTCTACACAGTTTGCTCCTTCCAAACTGTGTAGAAGGCAAAAGTCACTCGCGACCCTAATTTACATTGCAAAAGTTAAATGGAGTGAAAAATAGAGTAGATGTGGTGGAAATTCACACATTGAGGGATTGCCTAACCAATTCAGGAAATAGAAATATTGTAGAACCTATTCCAAAAAGTCTAACCCTAACCCTAAAATAAAAAAGTATGACGACTAACACGTTTCCCACAGAACATGTTAATTCAATTCAGTTTCCAAACGCCCCCAAAAATAGAATGACTACACTTACATGCAGAAAAAATTACTGATGAAAAGACCTAAATGAAGATGAAACATCACTTTTACCTTCATTGAAGATGGCGAGAGCGGGGCGAGGTTATTACTTGGTCGTTTTTTGACCCTTTGTTCGCTTTTGAACAGTCACACTCATTACATAGTATAAGTATGAAAAAATTTTTTTTAACGCTTTCTGAGAAATGCACAGTGTGGCGCTGACTCGTATATGTGGAGGAGCCATACCCCACAGCAACATTTCACAAAGCATGAATTCAGCAGACAAAATACGGACTTGGAAAAAATAAAAAAAGAGAGGGCATGTCCGAATAGTAAACAAAAGACAGTAAGCACAAAAAATGTCTGATACCCCCTTGATGCAACACATGACAACACGTTCCCAGGTCCGACAAGAAAACAGTCAAAAAAGTATGTTGGAAAAGCACGTAGGCTGCTTTGTGTAGGCCCTCGATTCTAGAGTGGCGGAGTCACACGGGCAGACTGCTGGTTTCGGTATGGGCCATTTTTAGCTGCTCAAAAATCGACTTAGAACTTGAGCATACAAAAAACGAGGTTCACCGTCAGTGGAACCTTCACCGTAGTCATAGTTCATTTAGCTTAAAAAACAAGTATCATGTGAAAATGAGCCTAGCCTCGCACTGAGTGGTTCATTTGCTGACTGATGTTTGACTTACGATCTGTCAGGTAATGGTAGAAATGTCGAAGAAAGCCATGATGGCTTCATCCTGAATTTTCTGCTTGCTCAGATTACTGACACGTTGTGCTCTTTAGATGATGAATTGGAAAATGCGCTACTCATCTGAGTAAGGCACTTTCAACCTCAACAGGAATACTCTACTCACCCGAAAGGGTCTCGATTGCTTGACTGGAGGAATGCAGGGAGTTGACCGGGCTTCCTTTGGTCCCGTCCGGCCCGTCGCAGTTAATCAGCACCGGGTTACAGTCCTCGGCCTCGATGAGGCCGTGAGTCTTGGAGTGGACATTGCGGTCCATGAGCTCCTCGAAGCTCCACTGGTTGGACTTGCTGCCCAGGCTCGACACCAGCTCCACCTTGGCCGGGTCCTGCTCATTCAGGAACTCCGAGCCCTCCACCAGACGGCTCTTTTGAACTGGACTGGAAAGAGGAAGGCCAGTTTGATTATCTGCCAATGTGTGACTCCCAACCATATTTCACACTGAGTAGGTTGTGAGTAAATTGATCAAGGCTTTTTGATGCTGCGCTCATGGTTTAAACTGATTAAAAGAAAATAGCTAGACAAATCCAGCACGTAGACAACTAACAATGTTGTCTTATGTGATATAATCATGGGTTATAGGAGCTCATAAAGGGTACTTCTATTCCATTAGATAAATCCACTGCCTGTGTAGCTTATGTGAACACGAATGCTCTAATCATCGTATATTTAATAGTTAAGAGACTTAAAAAGGCTTTGTAGGGAAATAGATCGAACTGCTAGTTCTGGCCACGATGGGATGTGTCAAATATCAACACTAATGTGATTCAGTCGACAGCAAACGGAATAAATACTTTTCTTTTTGTGTTCAAATGAAGCATGTATGGGCGAATGTTTCAAGGCCGTCTTTACCTGAGTGCTTGAGTCTCGTCCGGGGCGTTGTTGTTCTCCTTGTCGTCCGTTTCTTCTCTCCTATTCAGGCAGCCCAGGGGTTCTTCTCTTTGTGGGACTCCATCGCCACAGTTGTGCATCTCCATGGCAACATCCCCCATCTGACTTTCACCTTTGAAGGAGATCAGTTATATAGTCAAAACAGATGTTGACCCATTTTATTTAATTGATTGAACATTTATATTGAACATCCGGTACAAAAAATATTTCCCTTTCCTGACACAGATTTTTGATGGTAGTCTGGTATGTTGAACACACGACAACACCATCAAAACCTCATCCCAACAAATTAATCAATGGTGGAGGGGCATCATAGTTTGGAGTGCTTTACTAATTCTGGGCCTGGACACATTTCACAGAAGAGCTTAAGAGCATCTGCCTGCCAAGTGAATTGATGTGCATCAGCTTGTTGTTTTAGGCCTTGAAATAGTAGCCCTGTCTGACAAGTGACGATATCTTTCCATTTTAAAAAAAATTATATTTTAAGAGTGAATTAGAGTGTCCCAGATACTTGATAAATTTTGGGGGGGGGGGGAGAAACACTACAGAGTGGTAGTAACGAGAACATACTCCTTGCATCAAAGCTCAACATGTCCATTCCATCTTCATTGTCTTCCTGCTCCTTGTCTTCATCTCTCTGCATAGGAGTGGCAACACTTGTAAATCACACTATTTTATGAACATCACCGATAGAAATATCATTAATTTCTCACCTTAAAGTCATTTCCATCTCCTTTCCTAGTTCTCTTCATTATTTCTTCAATTCTCTGGAACCGCAGATAGTTGTTCGTATATGTTTGATTTCCTACCACATTGTTGATAGCGTGCAATAATTACCTTCTTCCTTTCCATACGCTCTTGTTGGTTCTGCTGCATGATGCGGTCACGCTCCTGGCGGACCCTCTCGGCCTCCTCCAGGGCCTTGGCCTCGGCCTCCTCCCGCTCCTTCTGCAGCTCCGCCTGCTTGAGAGCCTCCTCAGCCTCCAGTTTCTCCCGCTCTTCCTCCGCTCTTTGGGCCTCCTCCGCTTCCTTCACTTTTCTCTCCTCCGCCAGCTTCTTTTCCTCCTCTTGGCGCTTCAGCAGAGCCTCCTGCGCCAGACGCTGCTCCTCCTCTTTCCTGACCCTGAAAGACCAAACGAAAGGGCTTTAACCTTCACTCTCATCGTCGTACTTGAGATGGAGGAAGACAACATCTTCGTTGATGATGCCCCTCGTGAAAGAAAATTAAAGATGCTCACTTCTCCTCTTCCTCACGCTGTATCCTGAGTTGCTCATCTTTCTCCTTCTGCTCACGCATCTGTCTGCGGTGCTCTGCCAAGAGCTTGGCTGCCTCAGCAGCAGAATTGGTTCCGGTCTTAGCATCTGACATGAAGGAAAGACAAACACAAGTTATCTGATTGCTGCGTTAACGTGATGGTGATAGTACAGTGTTGCCCAACTTTCACAGCAAGTGGATACTCTGGTTAATTCCATCATCTCGTGTAAGAGCGTTTCATTGTTCTGCCTGTCACTATTCACCACTGGCATAGGAAAATGAGCAAAGATAAATCATTTTTGGAACAATGAAGTGAAATTGGATTATTTCACAATGCACACAAGATGGTTGCTCATGGATACTAGGGCTGGATGATGTATTCAATTTAGTCAATAAATCTATTTTTCACTCGATTCGTGGCTTCCGTCGTCTTCTAACACGCATTGTTGACACTGATAACACGCATTGTTTTGTCAGTCATTTAAAATTGGCTCAGGTTTACAGCATAAGACAATTAGCAACAAGCTGTCCACTGCAATGTTTAACTCATTCAATCCCAGCCATTTTCACTGGAGCAACCCCCTCAATCCCGGCGTTTTACTGGATTTTGACTGATCTTGCAAGGCCCACAGAATATTTGGTTCTACTGCTATATAAACATGGAGCCTACCAAAATAAAGTTTGGACTCTCTTCTTTCAGCAGAAGAAAAAAATGGTTTCTATCTTTTTCCATTCTCCAGCAATTGGCATTACAAAATGGCTAAGTTTCATGAAAATGGTGATTCCTGGGCCAAAAAAAAAACGGAGAAAAAGAGCTTTTTGTAAAAGCATGCATTTCAAGCACGTGAGGCACGACTGCCACCTTCTGGTCGCTTTTTTACATGATTTACAATGCAAACGGTTTATTCTCATTCACAGATTGCATCAGACACTCCTCTCTGACGCAAAAAAAAAAGACTTAGACGCACAAGGACGTCCTTGGTAGGCTGGGCCTAATTTAAAAAGACACAAGTATGTCTTGTGGAATGAAAGAGTTAAAAATGGTTGAAAACAAGTGCTCGCACAAATTATCTCAAATTTCAAAGACTTATAAAAACTAATCATGTTAAATGATAAATTTTCAGTTCCTTTAACATTTCAACTTTTTACTTTGCGATAAAAAAGGCATTATGTGTTATAGAATATGCTTGAACACAGTCAGACAAGCGTGTACAATGTGCATACTCGAGATAATTCAAGCTTTCTTATTACTCCTCAGATGATTTTTTGCCCCTCCACATGCTCTTCGGGTTAAGATCAGAGGATGTCATTAATATTTGTCAGATGCGGTCTTGGGAAACCCTTTGAGATTGTGTTGTGATTAAGGGCTGCATAAATAAATTGGACGTGACTAATTCCATAACATTCCAACTGGAAAACAGATTTGGACCGGGCATAAAATTTGAGAGAGGAAGAAAAACTGAGACAGTTGAGTTGAGAAAAAAGAAAAATGTGTTGAGTCACAGGTGATGTGAAGATTGAGCATGTGTAGTTTCATGAAACCTATCAAATGACTGAGCAAATTTTGAGAAATAAAGCTCTCATTTTTCGGCATGTGGCCAATTTAATTTAGTTAGTCAAGAATACGTAGGTACTTATATATTGAGATATTTCATATGATGACCGTGTATATTGCAGAACACAACTCTGTCCAGTAGATGGGAGCATCAACAATTCTAATGAAGCTAAGGAAGTGGCAACAGTTGGGATTTGCGAGAGCTGCTCCATTGAGATTTACTGCCACATCGCTGTATACCAGACACAAACAAAAGTATAAACCAGAGGGAAAACAGGCCAAGGAGAGGTGGAGAAAAAATATATACCGGTATATATATATATCTCAGGCCAGCAATCAGCGACAGTAATGGCCCTTCCCGCCATTCGAAGCCATCGCTGCCCCCAACAAGCTGGCTTCATGCCCAACCGGTCCACTATAGATCACATCTCCGCAGTTAGACTCATTGTTGAGAAGGTCAGAGAGTTTCGGAAGGACCAACATCTCTTTATAGCCTTCATAGATCTCAAAGCTGCCTTTGATACAGTTGACCACCTCTCCCTTTGGAACATTCTGAAATACCTTTGAGTGCCACCCAAAATAACCACATTGTTCCAGCGACTACAACAACTCAAGAGAGCTGTGTTCGTGTGAATGGGAAGGACTCAGAGTGGTTCCCCATTAACAGCGGGGTCAGACAGGGCTGCGTGGCCGCTCCTGACCTATTTAACTGTGTCATTGACCACCTTATGATCCGAGTCCGGGAGCAAGTCTCAGGCGTGTCGTTCGGCAACTTCCACCTGACCGACCTTGAATACGCTGATGACACCACCCTGTTCAGCAACTCCCTCCAACACCTCAGCAGTGCTCTCTCCATATACCAAACAGAAGCAGCAAAGCTGGGCCTCCCAGTAAACTGGCAGAAAACCAAACGGTGACGGACCCCCCTCCTCCCCCCTGTTCTTTGGCACAGACGAAGTGCAATTTGTCAATTCCATCATCTACTTGGGCTCCACTATTACTAGCAGCGGCGATCTCAAGCCAGAGATTGACCGCAGACGCGCCCTCGCGGCCGCGGCAATGCAGTCACTGTGGCGGCCCGGCCCCTCTGGCGCCACCACTCAGTGTCCCAAAAGACCAAGATGCGCATATATAACTCAGCAGTTCTTCCCATCCTCCTGTATGGTGCAGAATCCTGGCCTTTAAACAAGACCCTGGCCAAGAGGATCGACGGCTTTGACAGCAGGTCACTCAGAACGATCTTGAACATCAGCTGGCACCTCCATGTTTCCAACTCAGACCTCCGAAAACGTACTCTTCAGCCCCCTGCATCCCGACTGGCCGCTCAGAGGCGCATCCGTTGGCTTGGACATCTCCTCCGATTACCCCCGGAACACCCAACTCGTGCCATCTTCTCATTTGATCCAGCGACAGCCGGCTGGAAAAGGCCCCGCGGCAGACCCCACACCAGATGGCTTGATGTCATCAGAGAGGATCTCAAACACCAGGGGTGTTAGAGGATGCAGTGGACCTGGCCCATGACCGTGGTCATTGGCGGGCCCTGGTGAAGCTGATCGGCTCTAAGCACTGCGACGACCCAGCCGAATGAGACTAGGCCTCCGCGTCGCAAGAGCATTTATTATTATTATTATTATTAGCAATCAGCGACAAAGCTAGTGTGTTGAATACAAAGAAAAATGATGACATGGTTTGATGTTTCTGTTTTTGTGGCATCACAATTTAAAGAAGTCTTTGAAAGGAACTATTCAGTCCAGAATTATAAAACATTGTTGAATCAACTAAAATAAAAACACACATAACGGCATTAACTGTGAGCGCCACGCCGAGATGCTCACCATCTTTCTCTTTGGATTTGCTAGAGTCGGACGAGTGTGGCAAGCCAGCCTGCATGGGGAACAGCATGTCCTTGGAGCGGGAGTCCCTCTTGCGCAGGGTAGGGGGCCCTGGCGGGGTGAGAGCC
The DNA here is from genome assembly GCF_054856545.1 of Hippocampus guttulatus. Classification (NCBI taxonomy): domain Eukaryota; kingdom Metazoa; phylum Chordata; class Actinopteri; order Syngnathiformes; family Syngnathidae; genus Hippocampus; species Hippocampus guttulatus. The sequence continues at coordinate 19,486,681 of NC_141262.1, forward strand.
GGTTTTTGGATCGGAGGGGGTTTGGCTGACGTCGGCTGAGGCGATGGGGGATGTTTCATTGCAGGTGAGGGTGGGCGCCCCTTTGAATTTTGCCTGTCAGAACAAAACATGTTCATTAAACTCCATGTTAGGTAAAAAGAAATGTCCTAAATTTTTAAGAACACTGCCAAACTTGGATTAAAAAATAAATAAAATAAAATAAAAAGCAATTGCCAAGTACTGTACACAAAATGAGGCTTCAAAAGCATCAACAGCGAAGCTCTTCTTTCCACTCTCAAATGCTGTAGGGTGTTCCCTGAACACTGAAGCCATAACACGCTCAACTGTCAATTGAATCCTGTGACGTGAAAGATGAAAGCTTCTTTGTCTAAGCGTCTTTCTTAGGCCTACGCATAACTACATGTTTGAACCTTAATAATACATACACACTTAACACCTCTAATGGCTCGATGACATCCCACTGAGTCGTCATGGGGCTTTTCCACACTGCAACAATGAGGCACTCTAATAAAGCAGCCGTGCCAGTGCAAGATCCCTACCACAAACTGACTGTCAAAAAAAAAATTTTTTTTTTTTGCCCTGTCGCTTTTTTGCCTTCTTACCACACAGTCACGGTCAACAACGAGCCACTCTAAAAAGACCCTGTGAGGAGGTTCACACTATGGCTGTCAAGTTAGACTCCCCCATCACCATCCTTGCCTGTCTGCGTGATATTCACGCCAATGGACTCTTGTCTAACGAGGGTCTTTTCAGACACCATGTCAAAAAAACTGAAATGGTGAAAAAAAAGTTGTTCAACACAACTAAGTACGACATCATTCTCAGTTTTGCATATTTTGACCAATTATCTTCAAACATCATGAATGTATTTGGATAGAAATATTTCATGTCCCAGGGTCTTTAATAATAAAAAGCTGCATTTACTTTCTCCGATAAGGTGAGGTGAAGCACAACATTTGCTTGACTTCTTACTTTGATGCTGCTGGGGATGGAGTCCTCTTTGGAGATGGTTTTGGGGCAGGGGATGGCGAACGGTTGCGTCCCATGGGGATGGATGGAGAGGGCGGACGTTGCCGCCCAGACAAGGTCAACGTTTTTTCCTGCTTGTTCTGTTTTTTTTCCCCCCCCAAATAACAGACAGCACAGAAATGGAAAATTAATTTATGGCAACCAGAATTACATCAGCTCACATTTCCCACACAGCCACATACAGTGCATACTCGAACTCAAGAATGGTGTCATTTGATGCCATTCAGAAAGGTGAATTACATTTGTCACAATAGGGGTTGATGACTAGACTGTTGTCATCATAAAACATGTTTACGAGCTTTGGATAGGTTGAAAACAGGGACAGGTATTAGTTTCTGAGTGTAAAAAGAAGCCACTCAAAACACAATGATGACCTGCAAACCTTCTAAAAACCATCCCTTACGACATAGGCTGACACAAAGAAACTTGAAAATAATACACAAAGGCATCATTCAAGGAGCTTTGCACAGTGCTAACCACAAGGTTACCAATCAGTGCAGGGAAGCACAGAGACAAAGAGATGGAAAGTCCAACGGCCCCAGGCTCAGGGCGCTGCCTGATTTGCATGACCCGATCTGTCCATAATCAGGCCACAAGTTTGTCTCATGCCATGTCAACGAGTCCTTTCACAGCCAGTGTGTCGACTGAAAGGCTGTGTCGGAGTGCGAGCAACAGCGAGTGACAACAATGACAGGCGTCGCAATAGATAACTTTGTGCCGAGGAGGGCACCGGCGGGAATTCAACTTCCTTGTCATTTGCATCCAGCTGAATGACTTTGACTGGCAAATGTTATACCTACTTCCTTTTGGATACAATTGACCGATTATTGATGGTCAAGTGAATGAGCTTTTGTTTAGCTTTTAAAAGAGAGGCTCTCACCAGCGAGGGGTCGAGGGCTCCGTCTGCTGACACGGAGGTGGTCATGCCGTTCTTCTGCCGGTCGATGCTGCGACTGCGCAACGGCCCGCGAGGCGGGTGGAGCGGGGTGGCGGAGGCTGAGCGAGGACACAGGTGACACTCTGGTAAAGGACACAGTCATCGGCAGCGGGGAGGGGTGACAAGCAGGCCGGGTTGGGCAGCGAAGCAGCAAAGTACCAAAAAGGTGTAAAAAAAAAAAAAAGGGGGGGGGGGTACAAGATAAATTAGATACAAGGAGTAAGAAGTGACAAGGAGGAAGGGGTGACAGGTGATGATTGAAACGTAGGAAAATTATTTTTTAAGGGGGTGAAAATAAATCGAGTTTGTTAGGCGTGGCACTGAAGCAGGCAACAGTTTCGATCTGTGGTCACAAGGACCTCAAAAACCAAGCAAACTCAAAATCTGGGTGTCAGTTCAAGAATAACAACTAGAGCAGAAAACAAACACATCACATTTCTAATATGAGTATATTGACATGTAATAAATAAACAAGAAAGCAGTTTGTGAGTGTCGCAAACAGTTAATATGTGTTAAACTAACACGTCCTGTACTGTGATAGTGGTACCTTCAGGAAAAAGGTTACGGTACATTCATTCAATGACTGCGCGTAACTCAAAACTCTGATAACATCACGAAACAGAATGTCGAGAAAACCAGTTTGTGTATTATGAATAATTCATTGCCGTTGCTTCTGGTGTGTGCAACTTGGTCACTGTGGGTTGTACAATTCAGTCGGAGGGACAGAGAAGAGCTTCGCAAATGCTGGAAGTGACTTAGTAAGCTGAAGTAAAATAAGTCACATTTTGGAAACGGTAATCAATATGTCAAATTACATTGTCTTGCAGCATGTTTTTATGCACTGTTTGTGTTTGAATGGCCAATGCTTAAAAAAGGTTATAACAAAGACACCAATATTATTTGTTAGCAGTATTTCTTGGCATTAAGAGTGGATTTTTTGGTATCAGGCAGTTATATGGTTGTTTTAAATAAACAATGCAAATTACGTTTTTGACGGTTAGTTGAGCTCACTGCCACTAAAGCGCATTTATCTCAAATTCTTGCTTGTAGGTCAAAACGAAAACAGCCACAATGGCTCGTAGCTTGAAAAACTCAAATCGGGTCACCCGTATTTTGCGGCACCGCTGTATTTGGTACATTTAAAAATGTGAAGACCACCATTATATTTATTGTTTTACGAGAGCTATTGTGAGAATCAATTTGAATATTTAATTAGACAGACTACTTAGTGTGACGTCTCGCACTGCTATAGCACTAATCTGCTTCTATTAAACCTAAGTGGAAGGAAACAAGACTAATGTCATTGCTAACACCTGCGTCAGTCCCACTGGTGACCATTTGACCAAGTCGAAACGACACAGCACCGTACTTCAAATACCTCACAAGACAAGGCGAGAAAGAGCAAGCTCTATTAATCTTTGATGTCGATGCTGCGCAGGACGGCAATCTGACTTGAAAAGCGCTCGTTTCCACAAAAGGGGACATCTTGTTGTCAGCTATCGACTTGCTGTGTCAGGGATTAGTCATGATAATCCGGTGACCTTGAGGGCTCTCGTTGCAAAAGATCAGTCGCAAGTGTCTTCTGTGATTCTGCATCTACAAAGTATGATGAGCATGCAATGCATGTGCACTGTGCTGCTGCAGATGGGTCATGTTTTCACTGGAGCCACACTTAGCGCACGATCCATAACTGCTAATGGGTGTCTAATGGCTGGTCAATAAACGCCACACCCAAAACCGACACAGCTTGAATTTGTTGCAGAGATTCCAGTAGCTTTCCAGAACAAACCACTATTATGATGCACATCTACCTGTGTATTACACACAATGAGTGAATTACTTTCCGGTATTAATGACGTGACAAGCTGTATTTACATGACCACAGAGAAGCGTATATCTTGCGATTTAAATGACGTGAGCACCATTTACTACAACAGTCAAAACGGCACCTGGCGCCGGCAGGTCTCTGATCTTGGTGCCAGAACACCAGTAGCAGCACAACGGTTTCATTCTGACACAACGAGAACAAGTAAGCGGCTTAAAAGAAAATCTCCCAGCATGGACCCAGAAGCTCCTCAGATGCCGAGAAATGCGACTGGTCGGGTGAGGCCTGATCGGCTCAAGCCAAGGCACACTGCAACTGTGGCCGATTGTATCACTTCGGCAGTGCATGTGAGCTGGACGCGTGATGGTCCATATTTACATGGAGCTATTTTCTATCACATGAGTCCGCTTTGCTGCCAATATATATGGCTCAGCTGAGCGGTGACTTTATCTTGGCAATTACTGTATGTGAAAACTTGACTGCTGGGGCATCAAAATGGGTCTTATTGCAATGTGGCTCCATTTATAAATCCTGTAACCTGATAATATGATAAGCTGTCCACTGTAATAACCACTGTCCCTGAAAGGCTGAAAAAAACACATCCAGATTTTCAAAATTTCTGATTTTCAATGTTGTGGCAACATAATGCCGCACAGCTCCCGCAGAGTGAGGCAAGTTTCGCAAAGCCTCTCAGACAATCGTGCGTTCAAGAGTTAACAGATTCGTTCTCAAGCTATTATCAACACATTAAATCAGTCAGTTAGCCGCTTAAAATTAACAGAACACATGGAGACAATAGATATTGAGTTGTAAAAAAAAAAAAAAAGGGGGGGGAAAGGGAAATTGACCATATTTGGACATACAATGTTTCCACCCAAAAGCAGGACAGCAAAATATAGACCATGGAGTAAACACTCAGGCTATGGCACAGCAAGATGGGACTACTATTTCAAGCCATCCAGTCGTGGCCTTTGATTTTATAATACAGGTGACACCGACAAATGGACTGGTTCGTAAGCTGCCAGGCCTGGTTCAAGCCCTACTCTGTATTCACTTGGCACATTTAGATCCCCCTTTAACTAAAAACTATAGCTCATGGTACCTGATTTTACCAGTGGAAACGCATCAATCACAAGCAGGGCCATGTTGGGCCAAGGTCAGAGGGTCGTTGGTTTACTCCAGTACTTACAAAGTTACGTGGTACAAGAAGAAGCACATGGTGCGCGTTTTCATAACCGCACTTACCTTTTTTATCCCCATGTAATATTTTATATAAATGGACTAGGCATGTTTTTCATATAAATGTTGCTGTAATTATGAACTTCCAAATGAGTAAGCAGGGGCTGAAGATCGAATACAGCGCGTTACGACGGGTGTACAAACTTTGGGTGCTCCACAAGGCCTGTGGAAAGTCAGGGTCGCCATAGGCATTGTACCGAACCGTGGAAAGGGGGCACAAGGGAGAGGGGCAAGAAACCTTCCTCTTTTAGCTCGGCTATGTGAAAAGAGGGGGGTTTACCTGGAGCATCTGTTCCTTCAGGGGAAAGGGCGGCAGCACTCTTGCTCCGAGCAAGCGAGGCCTGGGTGGGAGTGAGCAGGCGACTAATGACCCCGCCATCCACAGTGCAAGTCGGTTGCTTGCGGGCTACGTGGCGAGCCCACCAAAAAAATGAAACCCCCGCCAAAAAACAAAACAAAAAAAGGACAGGAAGGGGGTGGGGGTTCAAGAAGAGCAGCAGAGATTGACAAAAAAGAAAGGGTAAAGCGGGGGTGGGGAAGTGTCAGTTAGATAAGTCACCATGTGATTTAACCATCAGGAGAGAATCCACAACATGCAGCAAAAGGTTATCTCAATAGTCTCACAGGGTCTTTCACTTCTGGTCGTCAATGAAATCATTTCATGAGAACAACAAGGCAGTGATGCCATGTAAGAGTACTGAGACCGACCACTGATTATGCTGATGGGAAAGAAAAAAAACATTGGATCATTAGTCACCTGCAAACGAATATTATTTGGGCAAGAAAGACGGGGAGTGTATCACACTGCAGGCTACTGTGAAAACGGTTGTAGGGTGCCCATCAAGTTAATAATTTACTGTGGCAGACACTGAAATGTGATCAATTGAATCCAATTGTTGCTGCCAGTGACATATTTATTCGTTGAGCACGTTTTTCAACAGGTAGGCGTGCAACAAGGTCTCACCCAGCCAGCCTGTGTAATTTAAGTTTGTCAACCGCTGTATGACAATCACTATTAGATCCCTGTAGATTGTAGTGTACGCTTTGGATTTGAAGTCAGCACCGCTCTCGAGTAAAAATAAAGATTGGCATTGTGTCTCGACTTTTCATGTCAATTAGTATCTGTCACCAATTGTGCTACGAAAGTAGAAATCACAGTAGGGTGAAAGAGTTTGAAGATTTTAGCTTAATTGTCCGAATGTGCTCGCTGCTCATGTAGCGGATCTGTATGTCTCAGTGGCAGGGATGTGCTTCGAACAAAATTTGGCGTTGACGGCGGCCGTCCCTTGCGGAAATATAATCGCCGATGGGCCGTGGCAGTCCCGTGACAAAAATAATTGTCGACATGGGGGGCGGTTGGGAGGTGTGGCCGCGATGCCCAGGACCAGCCCAGAAACACACCGGACATTCGGGAAAATATGTTTATTTTCCCAAATTTCCCGATGGCCACCCTGCCCCTGCTCGGTGAAATTTCTTACTAAACTGACATTTGCTAATGTCAGATGCAATTTACATTTTAAGTGCTAGCAAGTTGCTACTACGCATCAAGGTATTAAGAGGCTAAAAGAACGGTGACGAGGGCTGGAGTAGCACTCAGTAGAGCACAGATCAGTGCCAAGGTTGAGCAATCCTATTTTAGATCAAGCTCCAAATTGTACATCCTGTGTGTACCTGGATTAACGTACACAATTATACATGCCCAACACCATTCAACAAGTTATTGATATGACGCCCATTCCCTAATCCAAATCATATATTGAGCAATCCTGCTAAGAAATAAATGGATGGAGAGAGATTTATCATGGAGAGCGCAACGGGACCCCTCAATGGGAGCTGCAGAGACGGAAGGACAAAGAAAAGCTTTGCTGATTAATACACAGACTGCACACTGGCACTCTTCAAGGGATTTGGGTGCGCTTGTGGGTGCTACGATGGGATGGCACTGATGTACAAGCAAAGCATCTTAATTCCAGCTAGGAAGACGTCATCTGTAGTGGGGGAAGAACACAATCTACACTTTGTGACCAAACAAAAACAATACATGGTGTTAGTGAGAACATACAACAAGACCATTGCTGGAGTCGACGATTGTGAAAACGACGAGGAGACGTGACCGTTAGTTGCCAGTGTGTGCAGCAGAAAAGGATCTGGTTAAAAGTGCAAGCATGTCATGTCAAATGCAAATCTGACAGGAGCGTGTCGAAAACATGAGCAGTTGGCCAAAAAATGTTATTCAGCATTGTGCGTGAGTGTGAGTTTTGGGGAAGGGGAGTGAGATTCCTTCAAGCCAAATATAATGTAGGCCCGATGAAACCACCAGATAATTTACCTTTCCTTAACTGAGATAAATGAAGTGATATCCCCACAAAATCTCTTTTAGATTCAGAATCAGCAAGCTGTTAACATCAGAGCATCATGCCTGTTATTTATAAAAATAAATAAATGAAAATAGCCAGATGGAAGCATGAAAAAAGTGATCGACTGATTGCTCCATGCTAGCCACCTTGATTTTCTGCTGTCCCCTTAGCAGCCTTGGCAGGGGTCTGTGCTCTGCCCACACTTACTCGTGTGAGGGACGAGCTCCTCTTCTTCATGGAAGCACCTACGGCCATGAGAGCAGGGTCACGGCCAACGAGACACAGGGAGAGAGTCAAAAAGAACAGCCCCGCAAAGAGTGTTTCCAATGGGTCATGTGCAGTTTTGGACTGCGTATGAGTCAGCAAGCGTCATGGCAGCTGATGTTGAACTGGTGATCATCAAAAATGAGACGTGAGCGGAGGCACACATAGGCGCCATTGTAAGCGCCTCTTGGACCTCAGACACTGGGGAGGTTTCTTAGCCTTTCAAAGCTGAACTGAAAACAAATAATTACGCTTCTGTAATTAGCATAATTTTGCAAATCCATTTTTTTATGTTATATGACTTAACGCTTGTCAGAAAAAAATGGGGGGGGGGGGTTATGTCGTGCTTGAGGGGAAAAAAAAATCCAATGGATTTAATTCATCTGAAATTGATCAAATCCCAGTGACAGGGGAACTTGAATGGAACAGTGATAAGTCGAGAAATGTAGTGTTGCACGGTACGGCGTCTATGCACCTGTCGGCCCCGCCTGCAGCTTTTTGCCTTCCTCATTTGCAGCACCGTCTTTACGAGGCAAACGGTTACAAGATGCACTCCTGGATTTAAAACCTAAGGGACAATGACGACAACACTCATTGGGGAATTTAACACCATGTTACCGAATGAATGGTACTCGAGTCCAATCACGTGTTGGGACATCAAGGAAAAGTCAAGTCATCAAGTGAAACAATTATCTCGTTGTCAAGAAGCTCTACAGTCGGCCTAAGTAAGGTCGCGTGCAAATGCTAGGATAAGGCAACACGTGGGGGTCAGAGGTCATGCGAGGCCGCTAGGCCGATGGGTTGGTCACGGTTTCAAATCACCAATCGGATTTCAGGACGTGATCAAAAAAATGCTCTTTCATGTAGAATTTTTCTTAAGCAGACATAATTACGTTTGACCTGCAAACATGTGCTGTATGTCACACATACAGCACATTTGACAAAGTTGTATCTAATCCAATCCAAAAAATAGATCTGCTTAAAGTTTCCAGTGGCTGGAATATGACCCATTGGGCTTTTCCATGTTGCGGCAATGAGACGCTCTAAAGTGGACAGGCCAGAGCAAAGCCCCTGTCCACACCCTGGTTGTCACATCAGACTTTTTACTTGTTCAATTTTTTTCCTCAAAGACGTGCACCCTCGTGGCAGACAATGAGGCCCTCTAATTCACTTTACAGGGTCTTGAATGATATTTAAAATGCAACAACAGTTTTTCATTTTAGGAATGTACAAAAATGAATAGTTTGTCAACTTTTTGAGGAAAATGAACACCGCAGACAAATACAACAGTAACTGTTTGAAATCTGAATTACTATGCCACGAAAATCCTAATAACAAATGTGTAGCTACGGCAGAAAACGTTAATCATATGACTAGTCATGACATCTACTTGCCAGAGGATGAGCAGCATTGTGTTTGTTTACAGACTAGATAGATGGCAGTTAGACTGCGTGTCCCCTTCCTCATATGTTCTGGTTAGGAACTCTAATCATCACCCCAGCATGTTAAACAATCGCCTGTTCATTTGATTCTAATCATTTTTGGAAAGTCCGTTATGCACAGTCAAAAAGAAAATTTGTGGCAAGCCTTTGGCAGCCACATCAAATGACGTGGATGGCCAAATATGGCCCGTCGGCCTCGAGTTTGACACAGCTGTAAAACATAAGACAGCATGAAAGTACTGCTGGGAGGAGAGGAGGTTAGATACAAGGGTGGGGGGAGCAGAGGAGGGGAGAGAGAGAGAGGAGAAAGGGGTCATAAGAGGGGACTTACTTTTGTCGGGAGATTTGACAAGGGTAGCAGAGGACGAGGACAGGCGTTTGTTGATGCTAGTTTCTGATGGCTGTTTGAGGTTGATGCTGGATGTGGAGCGCTTGTCTACGAGGCAGGGGGACGAAGGACAAACAAGGGAGGGATTACACTACAGGGAGCTCAAAAGGGAGATTCACACAGTGGAGGGCTCTTATGGATGAAAAAGGTGCTAAAATAAGGATCATTTTTCAACACAACTTTCATATAACACCACTGGCTACCATATTCGGAACACCTACGCAAGCTAATGAGCTCCAGTACAGACCTGTATCGACAAAAATCTGCCTTTCGAAAGATAATGTTCAGCGCTGATTGACGCTGTGAGAGAGGCATTAGTTTGGCAATTAGGTTCATTTTTGCAAGTGCGGTTTTGCATCCAGAGAGGCATTTCGAATATTTTGTTGACCTTATTATCATCGCAAAGGCAGACTTTTAGCTACAGGTCGTGAATCTCATGAGATTGTTTCCATCTGTATGACCCAGAAGAAATTTTCAAATGCACTACTGACATACTAGACAAAGGAATGTGTTGCCATTTCATGCTAAAAAATGTTTTGTTTTGTTTTGTTTGCAACAACCAACAATGAGCTTTCATGTCATGCAGTGAAATTAGTAGAGCAGACCAAGTAGCCACATCATGACCAGATCTGGATCCAATGTGACATTATTAGTTTTGTCCTGCATTTCACCGGGCTTCCATGCAAAGTAGCCCTGATGACCGAGCCCTGCCCAAAAGTGTGAGTGAGTCCAAGACCAAATGTAACACTCCCTGAAAGTACAAAATACACTGACAAGAAGAGGTTTCCTCTATTTAACCGTTGGTGTTAGACTGCAGAAGATTGTGTGAGGAACCCAAGTGTCCAGAGCACCAACATGTGCCCGCATGCTGCGGATTTAGACTGGCGGGCAAATTGCAAACAAAACCTTGTTGGTTCCTTGGTGGCTTTTCTGGTGAGGCAGGAGAGATTACTATAGCTACTGGAGAAGAGGCACTGGCATCTGAGTCTCCTGTGGGGAAAGAAAGCTCTCAGAGAGGGGGCTGGGGGAAATAGAGCACATGAGGCAGTGGTGATCTCACTTCCCGGCACAGTGAGATGAAGGTGATGCGTGGCTGGCAGCCATCAAGCCCACCCCCACAGTGTTTAAAGTCACAATATGAGAGCCCCATGTCAACAATAGAGGAATTCCGTTTTCAAAGATCTTGCTTTTACTCACAGCAATAAAGGGATGATAGGTCGTCCAATTTTAGGGCGACCTAAATTTTTGAATACACCCGTCCCAACTGTTTAGTGTTTCAGCACTTTAAGCACAACTTCCACAACGGGGATCTGTTCAACAAATTTCCGGTGTCACAAATATGAATGGGCCTTTTCCTTTCATGGTTCAATTACAAATTATATTTTCAGTCCGCTTCATCATGTTGTTCACATTTTTCTCATCATGAGACCAAGACATCAAAAAAAAAAGAAAAAAATCAACAGTAACTTACCACAACAAGGCTTTAAAACAGATGTTCTCATAGGAAAAGGGCCACTGAGCTTTCAGTGTCAAAGAGTGTCATCAGCAGGTTGCAACAGAGATACAGAGAGACTGAAAGAGTTACTGAAAGGGATAAAAGACATTTGAACAGCTCAAACACGTGTGTGACTTTGCTATTCAGCTCCTTGTTAATGAACAGCAAGTTGAGTAAAAAGTGCTGAAACATTCGACTCCTGGACATGTGCGTTCAAAAAGCTTCGAGAAGGTCAAATGAAGTTGACATTGAAAGGTTCTTGTGCATTATAGGTTCATCCTGAAATTTCCCCCTAAGGCCCAACATCCGTCACGTTTTGTGCGTATGAGCATAAAAGACAGAGAATCAAGCCAGAGTTGGGCACCACCCATAAAGCATCTAATTTGTAAATTTGAGCTTACCAAAACAATTTCATTACATTGTTGGAACATTTAAAGTCACACCTGAGTGTTTCTTGATTCAGAGTCCGATTTACTTAAGCTTCGTGCATGCAAAACGGACACAAAAAGATGCAGAAGCTGATCTACTAACCAGGCACAGCAAGGATTGCATCTGCCTCATGGGCAAAATTTGTATGCAGTACCCAAAACGAATTGCAGGGGCTGAATTTGTATCTTACATCGTATCTGAAAGAAAGGTAGTCACGCCATGCAATCTTTACAACATATCTTCTATTCAGCAATGCAATTTTGGAGCGTCTAAAATGATCTAAGGGCTGTCTTGGAGCCAGGCACAAGGAGTTATGCCATTTAAAACGCTTTTCAAATCTGCACTTTGGTGTGTCCGGGTCACTTCAGTGCACTGTGACAATTGGTACTGGCTCCTCCCTGAGCACATTTCTGGGTATCTTGTCCCATATTTTAAACACAATTTTGATGGGCGCACCTGTTGATCCAATCGCCACACGGTGAGTTCAAAATTATTGGAGCGATCAAATTATTTTCTCGAACTCACTACTCTCTTTGCCTCTTCCACAAACACTGCCAATTCAATCACTTCCAACTTCATTTTGCGCTTACAGTGCATAAATGCAATCGACAATGTTTTAATGGCCCAAAACAAAACAAATCAGCCATTACCTGCTCGTCCATCCGAGTCTGTTGACAATCCTCCCCAGGACCATCTCTTCTGTCTCTGGTCAGCTCGTTGGCTTCGCTCTAGTGTTCGTCTCATCACTGCCTCATAATGCTCCTGCCGCATACAAAAAAAAAAAAAAACATAAATAAAAAGAAGAGATCTTGTCTGTTTGCTCATTGATAAGTGCAACATGCCAAGGACGTCGGGCTCCTCCGTTAGCTACCTTCTCCTCTTCCTGTTTCTGCTTTCTCTTCTCCTCCACAGCCTGACGCTTCTGCTCCTCTTTCCTGCGCTGTTCCGCGGCCTTCTTGTGACGCTCCTCCTGCTGACGCTCCACTTGCATCTTGGCCTTGCGCTCGCGCTCCATGATCTGAGACTCACGCAATGCTGATGAAAAAGACAGACAGAGTAGGTCATTTTAATTTTCCAATTTAAAAAAAATATATACGTAGTTTGTTTTGTCGACACAATATAGACAAACAAATTCAGTCCCACAGTTATGCCACAATTACGTTATACGTTCTGTTCAGCCACTCCAGCATGTAAAGCTGGAGTGCGATTGTGTACAAGTATGCAAAATTTGCCATGGGGATCGAAGTCTCCTCTGGTATGAAAATCAGCATAAACTCTGTGTGTCAGGCGGTTCAGGGTCTGACTTTCATTGTCAAAGCAGCTGCTTGCAAGCATTACATCACTAAAGTGGAGAACTGGATGGACTCTTGAGGAATCGAAAAGTGTTCTGTCGAACAACAAATAGCACTTGTCATGGACAAAAGTGGATTTGGTCAGCCAGTTGCTCTGGCTTGACTGAAGGGGTAAACTGGTTTTCGAAGATTGAAGATTTAACCCCCAGCTTTGGGAAGTACCCTTGAGCACGACAAGGGGTTCATTTGCGAGGATTCAAATATCGAATCACAGTGGCATAATATGGCACCGTCACAGATTATAGTCAATCAAAACGCATGGATGATTCCACCCAGGCGAAAATTCAGATCAGGGTTATAAGCAAGCAAGACACAGCTGCCCAGCATGCGACACCAAACAAAAGAAATATTTACAGGCACCGTACATATATTGTGTTTTACAACAATACTTAACCATATTTGTGATTATTATTATTATTTTTTTAGCACCCTAGGATGAAATACCGAAGCTTGTGGTAAAAATATGCGTGAGCGGAGTACGTACAGAATCAGTTCAATTCAAATGTAGTATTTGCCCTTTTTTCATCATTATTCTCACCCATGTCCTCTTTCTTTCACAATTTGCATCTTCCTTGAAAAAAGAAGTGAAAGTGATATAATGACGTATTGGATGAGGAGCATCAGAAAGCGACACCGGCTCGCACAGTTCACATCGCAAGGAGTTCTTATATGTTAAATTGCCCAATGCGCAGGGTTGAGTGGCCAACTGTCATTTTTTGCAAAGGTGGCGGTCCTCATCAAAATCTGAAGCATTTAAGGCCCGCCACTCACCAAGCAACTTTGTGGTAATCTGCTTCTTTCTTGACAGTCATGCCATGCCATGCTTTCGGTTTTGAAGAGAGTAATCGAGCAAAGTATACTGTATGGGGAGTGCCTACACTCAACACAAAACAGTTTTTTCATTGCAGAGCGTCGGTAGACGTGTGGCGCTCATTCCCTTGGCATGTGACGAGTCTCGTTGGGCTGTGTCCCTCACAATGCAGAGGGCCTAACATTTTGTGGGTCGTGACTAAAAGCCGGCATTTTCCAAGATTATCTTAACAATATTAGCTTTAAGTAAAGGCAAAGCAAAATCAAAGCAAAATCGATTATGTCTCCTTACCTTGTTGCCTGTCTGCCTCCTCTCGTCTCTCCTTTGCTACTCGCAGTCGATCGTCCACTCGAAGCGTGGCGCCGTCAAGGACTGCGAACACGTGCGTCAACATGGTTAAAAAAAAAGATACACAGATGGATGCTGCAGCTTACACTGCCATATTACAGTAAGAGCGTTGCACCAATTTGTGAGTGCTGGTGGGGGGGCTATCATTAATGAGCTTGTCAAGTAGTAAGGTGATGACTCAGGGCTACGCTGCAGTAAGCCTTGCAGAGCAGGGGGAGACAATTGGATAGTTTGATAGCAAATGTTTCAGAAACTACGCCAGGCGAAAAAGCCATGTCTGCATTCGGAAGGGGCTTACCTGGCCGACAGCCCTGCGGTTTGGCCGCTGAGTTTGCTGGGGGTGCGGGACTCACGGCCTGGCTGCGCCGCTCCTCGGCTTGGGCCTGCGCAGCTGCAGCTGGACCAGGGAAAGTGCACAATTTGGAGCAGCGATTCCCAACTTTTTGAGTCCCCTTACAGAGGACACACCCACCTCATGATCTTAATACCAGTTAATTGTGACTTTCTTGTTGCCCATTTAAAAAGCTGCCCAATTTAGAGAGAAAGAAAAAAAGTCAGTTACATGACCAAATTCATATTTCAGAGCTCTGAGTTGGTAGATTGATAATGCCACTGATTTCAAACCAAGCGCAAGGACAAATACTTAACATTTCAGTACCGGCCAATACTGACAACTGATACTTGATAGTGTCTATGAAATACTGTTAAGAATAAAAATAACACAAAATTCTTGAACATGGTGCAATTTGCACTCAAAGCAAGCACTAGTCAGGTCATAAAATGTCATTAAAGACAATTTTAAGATGTTTTTAAATGTAGCCTGTAACAAATGGCATGAGTTATATTGCATTTATATAAAAGGAGGACAAACATAAGACACGAAGAAATAAACCGAGACGAGGAAGAATGATGAATCCATTGGATACTTTACACATAGGATGCTTATATCACCTGTGTGTGCTAAATCCAAAATCCAGTCAGTCAAAAGAAATACAAGACTGCTTATTGACAGCACCACAAGTTTTCATATGTCTCATAATTAGTTATGTACCGTATAAACAACAGGCATTATTTCTCATTATTTGGTTGCCCCACAAGCGATGGCTTGCAGAGCCCAATTTGAGAACCACTAATTGGAGAGGGGAAAATTTTTTAGAAAGGACGTGATTTCAGACAGCAGAGGGATATGAGCATGCACTAGATTTCAAATCAGTTTTCTCTGTCCTTTCTTTTTGCACAGAAACGATGGCTGCGGAGTGATTCACTGGTTTTGGAGCAGAACAATCCAGCTATTCAGCTATCAGACCCAGGCCGCGGCCCAGTCTACACACTGCATTCAACACTTTCTGAGAGCAAGACACCGGATAAAATCGGTGTCTATGCCCGCAAGTTTCAAACCTTGCAAGTGACATCTTGGGTGAAAAATCAGTCATAATTCAAATTGTTCGCAGAGATTTTCCTCACTTAAATTGAAAAACACAATACTCGCACCGGAGAAACGATGACTCGGCGTTCAGTGTCACCTTCCAACTTTACAAACATCACTGTTAAATGTTTGGAAGAGCACTTTCCTATTCAACCAATGGAAAGTGGTGCATAGCAGACGTTGTAGGAAGGAAACGGCACATGATCGAGCTGCATCAGCTTCGTCTTCACTGCATTTCTCGGCGGTGCGCTCTCAGCACTACAGAATTGCTGACAAGTAGGCAAATTACATCTTCTGTCATGTGATATGAAAACGAGGCTGCTTCCAACCCCAATCATTCATTCATTCAGATTCTGCAGCAGCACTGACAATGATGTACTGTGTGCGAATAAGATGAGACTAGTGTCAAGTCATGGTTCTATTTCTTGAGGAAAAAGCACAAGAGACACTCAGCAAAGTGATCGAGCAAGCTCACTGGCAGCTTCTGAGAAAGCAGAGTTCTCCGAATTATCAACCGTTTTGAAGCGGAACTCAATTCCCAAGCGTTCTTGACAGGAATATGTTCTACTTGCCCTCACAAGTCTGAACACGGTATTCTGATTTCTGATGTCGACTGGAAATGACATCACAGTGCCCAAGGGGTCAGCTTGCGAACATCACATGACCAAAACTCAGAAAACGGGGGAGCCATGACGGTGATTAGCTGAGCCCTGATCACTTTGATGTCATTATCTTCACTACTGAAGACGTAGTCCACAAACACAATATGAATCAGAATACAGTTTCTGTAAACATGTTTAACTTAACTTCCCCTTTTTGAACATTTTGACTGATCTTTCAAGACCCACAAAATATTGTGTTCTGTTCCACCTCAAACCATAAAACAAAAAGCAAATACTGAGAAAGCTCTCTTGGTGTCAAAAGAATAATATATTTACAGATATATAGCTAAGAACTGTGCCGTGGGTGACGCCTTTCATGCCACAAACTGTAATCTTTTCTCCCGATTGTGACATGTACGTCATACATACTCCGTTCTGGTGCGTGGTGCCTCAACTTAACCGACTTCCTGTGTTGGCATTTCTCTCCCGCTTGACTGATGTGACGTGCCAAGATTCACCCCCTAATCCTTATCTTTAACTCAAAAGCTGTACAGATCTCAAATCCGATGACATGCAACACCGCCAACGACAAAAATCTGTTAAATCATGACAGTGATTTACAAACCTGAATTTCACAGACGAGCTCGGCGACGCCCGCTTGCATACCTCCCCGTTAAAAAATGTCCTTGACCAATATTTGTCAGTTACAGTAAACTGGATTCCAGGTGGGGAATACACACGTCCACAGCAGTGAATTATTTAAAGCAGGGGTGTCAAACTCATTTTAGTCGCGGGCCAATTTGGAGTTGCGTCTTCCCTCAGAGGGCCGTTATGACGTGAAACCACAAAATTATTACTTGCACACAACAAATTAATAGTTTACTAGTTTTGAAATCAGTCAATTATAATGTTTGTTCAATTATTGTTCATTTGAGAGCAAACTCGGTCACAAAATTATTGGAAAATATCAACTCAACTGTATTTATAGAGCACTTTCGAACAGCCATCAATGTTATTAACATGACAATTTGACATTTCGGTACAGATTTTCGTATGTTGACACACATGGTTTGCTTTCGCGGGCCACATAAAATGACCTGGCGAGCCGGATCTGGCCCCCCGGGCCTTGAGTTTGACACCCCTGACTTAAAAGCTTACGGTAACTCGCCTCATAAATGTTGCAACAACACTATTGAATGGCTCTTTCTCGCAATGCGACACTGTTGAGATCAGTGAAACATGAGGCAAGTACTTGCACATACTGTCCTGTAATTAGGGTATGACCTGTCTCTCAGCATTATCCGTCCCTCTATAGAGAAAAGACAGAATAAAGCAGCCAGCCGCTGTGTGCTGAAGAGACATTTGCAGGGAGAAAACAAGAGCACAGATTCCATAATGACTCACTCAAGATTTTCTTTTCTTCAGAAATACTAGATCAATAAATAGATGCCAAGCACGGCGTTCAACAAGGGCAACTGTTGCCAAGTGACATGCCGAGCGTGGATGAAAAGAGGATGTGGACAAGATGACTCATGGCTCCATTAAGATGAGACAATGGACGAAGCAAGTGCCGGATAATCAATCACCTCATATTTGCAATGTAATAAATACACTAACCACAGTGTACACTTCATGCGGTACATCTGAACAATCCCTGTTAACTCGACGGCATGAGCTATTCCGCCCAAATCTGCCGACAAGCGTCAACATCTAACCTCATCCATAATTTATTCATTCGCCACAACGATAAAAAAGGGGTTTTAATCCCTACCAGAGATGCTAACAGTTAGTTGCTTCTATTATTTATTCCAATTCAACACTCTCACTCACTGACGTCGACATGACTCAGCAGGTCAGTCGTCAGCTTTTTAAGCCACACACACTCAAAGTTAGAGATACTACAATACATTGTGAGGATGGCGACCTCAAATTGACAATAATAATATCTGCACCTCACTTCCATGTTTGGTTTCATACTGCAAATTTGATTTTTATCCCAAAACTCAAATTATCAATGGGATAATTGCTAGACTGTATTGTACCTTAAAAAAATAATAATAATAAATAGCAAGCTGCAACCATTTTCGAATAATTCCCACTATGTGAAGGATATATGGAACCACGCCCTGCTGTTAATAGCAAAGAGCTGCAATTAAAAATAGGTTTGTCAAGTACTTCAACTGCTGATAGCGGCTATACGACAGCGGTAAACGACTACTTTTGTGGAAACGAAGAGTTCCTTGCATTGACCTGAGCAGCTAAATCAACAACAGCATATTAGTGCAGAGACAGTTGCCATGGAGTGAAAAAAACATTCATGTGTTAATTGAAGTGCTCTGATTCGACTGCGGCAGAGGGCGCCTCGAGAGAGCCAGGTGTGCTCAAAGAAATGACAAGGCAATCAGAGACTCCTCTCAGCGCTACATCCCCTGAGGAGATTTGTTCGTATGAACAATCAACAGTGGCCACTGCGCCTAAAATATTTTAAAAGCTGAGCAGGGCTCGAAGCAACGCTCGTTTGTCTGACCACCAATCAGTGCAGGCTAAGTCGGCAGGCTAATTATGGCAAGCGGCAGTGCAGACCTCCGTGGAGGCTTGTCATTAAGTCGAGGAAGAGGAAGCAGGCCAGCCCGCGCAAAACGGCCGCTCCAGTTCGAACGCTAATCAGGCGCTACTTCTCTAAACTGCCGGCAAGATCGGAAAAACGTCCACTTGCAGCATCTCAAACTGAAATACTTCAGGAAGTGCCGACGGCAAACATGAAAAGTCTGCAGCAGTTGTCACACTGTCATATGGCGAGTGACGAGTTTACATGATACATTTTTTTGGCTACTGTATAGACACATTTTGGAATGTTTAATACTGTAATGCCAGTAATTTATTAGCTGCATCAACTACTTTGAAGCAGGTTCTTCTAGATGACGAGAGTTTTACAAAGGCAAAGTGTTTGACAAGCCATTTGAGCATTCATTCAACATGCGACCAGTGCACTTCTTATCCATTAAAGGTTTGCTCTTCGACCACACCAGCAGGACAATTCAGTGCACAACTACAAGAAGTAAGTCTTACCAGCTAAAGTTTTTTTTTCTCCCCACTACTGAATATTTCTGCACACTGGTCGAAGGATTAGGGCTTGCTAGCAGAAAAAACTATTTGCCGTACTAGTGAGGAAAAACTGTGCGCTAGTGAAGTACATATAGAATATCCACCCATCCATCCATTTTCTGAACCGCATCATCCTCACAAGGGTCGCAGGGCTATGATCTGTTAGACAACATTCAAAGTACACACGAGGGATGTCCCACTCATGCTTTCTTTGGGACCCAAGTCTGAGTCATTGTTTTTAAGGATCTGTCGATAGCAAGTACCGGTCCAACGCCTCAGGGATGCATGAAGAGCGCGCATCTGATTTTGCTCAAATTGATATAGAAATACACAAACATCAACGTGTCAATGTTATATGTTGTTATTCACGTATTCATCCATTTTGTGATGCGCTTATCCTCACAAGGGTCGTGGGGCGTGCTGGAGCCTATCCCAGCTGTCTTCGGGGACACCCTGAACCGGTTGCCAGACAATCACAAGGCACACAGAGACGAACAACCATCTGCGCTCACAGTCACACCTAGGGACAATTCAGAGTGTTCCATTAATCTGCCACGCATGATATTGGAACGTGGGGGGAAACCGGAGTACCTGGACAAAACCCATGCAGGCACGGGGACAACATGCAAACTCCACACAGGAAGGCCGCAGCCGGAATCGAACCCTGCACCTCTCTGCACTGTGAGGCTGACACACTGACCACCAGGCTGCCTATATGTTG
This sequence comes from Hippocampus guttulatus, assembly GCF_054856545.1. Classification (NCBI taxonomy): domain Eukaryota; kingdom Metazoa; phylum Chordata; class Actinopteri; order Syngnathiformes; family Syngnathidae; genus Hippocampus; species Hippocampus guttulatus. The sequence continues at coordinate 19,506,451 of NC_141262.1, forward strand.
TCATATATTCCATGAATTTATGATCTAAACTGAACACCCCATTTGTCAACGAGTCTGGATAAAGAATTGTAACCTGAAATGAGGCATTTTGGCTTGCGACATCTCATGGCTGGCTTATTGGCAGGTCCTCAGTGACCACTTGATGCCTGCTCATAGTGCCATGCGCACATGCACGTTTTTAAACACATTGGCAGATCTTCGACAGGATTACTCCAGACCTTGTCATGCAAAGGTGTAAGCCTGGGCTATTTGCAGTGCGTCCTGGCACGCAGACACAACCCTGGGGAGTCTTCCAGATGGACCTCATTCAGTCTTTTATCTGTTATTTGCCATTGACACTAGCCTAACTATATCTATGAGGCTGACTTTGACAGGCAAGTCAAAAATGAAACTATTTATACCTACCGAACCTTGGCTCAAGACACAAAACATAGTTTTAATTTTAAAATTGTTAGGGTGACCTTCCTGACACAGCGCGTGTCAGACCAGTGATGACATAAAAGCACAGGAAGGAATGGGAGCAAAGCGAAAAGAAACAGAACAAATCACAGTGAAATCGAAGGCGCTTGGGACTATGGTGGTTGAGTCCAATTTCAAGAAATACTTCTCATGCTTTTAATAATTTGGCAAGACCTGATAACCTTGCAGTGGTGCCAACCCATCATTTCGACTGGGTAGCTTTTCTCCTTGCCTGCATTCTTGTGGAACTCGCCGTGCGCATGAGCGAGATTCCTGACATTACAGTGTGACCTCGAAGGTCCAACAACGCCTTTAAGCCAGTCAAATTTGTCAGGGGGGAAAACATGCCTTAAATGTTGCACACGTGCAAAGAAGGAGAATATCAACCACAAGGCATCTTTAAAGTGAAAAAAAAAAAAACGAAGTCCAAGTACAGTGGAAAGCCAACTGAAGATGATAACCGGTAGTCATGTGAATGACCGAGCACAATTGATGCTTGATTTCATTATGTAAGGTCTCTCTCTACTCGGGGTTAAACAACGAAAAAAATTCTGCAGCTGACTATAGTATGATGAAATCCAAGTCATGGTTGATGACATTTTTTTTGCAGCAGCAGCAGGACCAGTTTCACACGGAAATATACTTGGATTAAAAACAAGTATCCATTACAAGGGATGGTTTGGGGATTTTCAATATAGTTAGTTTTTTAAAAATTGAGTTTTGTTTTTATTATTTGTTTTAGTCTTCTTCATATCTTGAGTATTTGTGCAAGATAAAAAAAAGTCCACAAAATATTCTGCAATTCTGTTGCATTGAATCATAATCATTGAATGTGCATTTTCTGCAATTTGAAATTATTTCCTTTTTTTTAAAGGAACATTTTAGAGATCAGCACAGCCAAATCATCAATTAATGAAAAAAATAATCAACAAGAAAATTGATTATTTCATATTCATTAGGAGCAACCATACTCATGTTGTAAAATGACTGAACATTTTTTTATAGAGTTGGGATTATAGTGTGTGGTATATTTACAGTTTTAAACTATCAAAAGATATAGTACATTTAAGGGGTGCTAATTACTTGCACTTTCTCGCTGTTTGCAGCGGGTTTACCGCATTTTCATAAAACCACAAATCTGGGCAGGCTCAGATTCCGGTATGAAAGCGCTGGATGGAAAAGTTAAGGGGGGAAACAGGAAGACCATCAGCACTAAATGAGGCTACTTTTTTGCCAGGAGTTACACCCGCCCACATCCACACCGGGTATGCATCAAGCCCTCCTTCCCTCTCTGGTCTCTGAAACACACTGAAAAACTGTCAGCTGCACCCCCTGCCCCCAGTCAAAACAAAATGTGCATTCATGCCTCCGCAAAGACTGAAACCTCACATATGCAGTCAGCAGTCACTCGTGCATCACAAACCCTTGTCAGTTCATCAGCTCTCTATGCTGTCTGCAAGTGTGGCACTGATGCCTGATCGAAAAAAATTCAGGTCAGACATTGTTATGGTAACCCTGCAGACATAAAGGGAGGGGGTTAGGCCAATGTCAACAACATACAATTGCCACCAAAGGGCATGACGAGAAACGGGCATTAGAAAACAATTAGCAAACTGGCAATCAGATGAGATGAAAGTCAAGTCATTAACTTGTTTCAGGGTAAAAATTAAAATGAATAAGTTGTAAAACAGAAGCAAATGAAGTCCAAAAGCACACTTGATATTCAACTCTTAACTCTTCCTGATCATCTAACGCGGCTACGTCGTGGATGCTAAGCGCCAGGAAGTCATTAAATGTTGATTTACTTAATCTCGTTTCAAGTTGAGATCTACTCGTGACACGTTCATGAGAAAGTTCACAAAAAAAAGTCGTCGAACAAACGTCAACCCGGTCTGGCGAAAAATATACCGTTACAACTTCAGCTTAGCATTAGCCGCTAGTGCTATTAAGCGAAGTCGTGAAGTTCCCATTTGGGATGTGACTCCGAAATGTAACCTTGTCACGTTATGTTTACGGCATATAAACGTAAACGTGTACGATTTGACGGTACATTGAGACGGCGAGGGAAGCTAACATTACTAGCCACGAGTGGTGGAGGAGGTGGGGGGTATGCTGACCGCGTTGCAGCCCGTTCAAATCACCGCCAAAAAAAACCCAACTCGCTCGAACAAAATTGCAGTTCAAGATTGTCTTACCCATTTGGCTGCGCAAGCCTTTAAGAGTCACTGTGCCCTCCGCCATTTCTATAAGTTTCCTCCCGTGATTGTTGTTCTTTCTTTCTTTCTTTTCTAGTGCCGGGTCGCGTAACACATCGCGACCGACCGGCAGCGAGCTGGCAGTCAGGCAAGAAGGAAGACAGGCAAGTCGTCAGGCTCGGACCGGACACCAAGGAGACGTGGACGTCAAAGAGCAGCGATTAAATCGAGAGCAACACCATGTCTCGTTTCCGGGGAAACGGATGTCGTAAAAACCGAGATGGGTCATTCTCAACTCTAAATTACCTACTTCTCGAAGTACAACGACAATAACGAATATTAAAATACTGTACAGTGAAGCAGTACGCTTAAGTTTTCTCATAAAAAATGAGGAAGTGGTTTTATTCCTACAAAGGTATATTTAATATTATTGTAAACCAATGTAACGTAATGCAAAGTTTGTCATTAACTTAAATATTGGAAACATTTAAAAAAATAGACTTGAAAAGTCATTAACTTAAATATTGGAAACATTTAAAAAATAGACTTGAAAAATGATTTTTCAATTTTAAAAAATCCATCCAGCCAGCTTCTATACCACTTTTTCTGTTTTAACTCAATAGAATTACTTAGGTTAAAGGTGCACTTTTTATGGTTCAAAAAATTGTGTGCAAATGTATTGTACTGAGGCGGCCCGGTGATCCAGTGGTTAGCGCATTGACCTCACATTGCAGAGAGTCCGGGTTCAATTCCAGCTCCGGCCTTACTGTGTGGAGATTGCATGTTCTCCCCGGGTTTTCTCCGGGTGGGTTTCTGCGATTGGCTGGCAACCGGTTCAGGGTGTCGCCTGCCCAATGATTTTCACAAGAGTTGAGTGCGCTCTCTTGTGGAAATGTAAGCTCAATACATCCCAAACGGCTTTTTTTTTTAAAACAACACCAAAAGATACCATAAGCTTTGCGGCTGCCCGCTCATTTTAAAGTTGGACAGATAGTGAACTTGGACAGATATATTACTCCTTCATTAATTGGTTGTGATAAAAATAAATGTGTGCTTGTGAAAAAAATTCTTAGCTTTCTAAGTGCCAACATACAGTCGCCAAGTAGAAAGCATAAGAAGGCTACACATCCAAATCAAGACAGACGTTTTTCCTAAAAATAATATTTAATAGTATTGGAAGCCACTGTGACACTAGGCGCAGTTTGAACATTAGCTTACCTGAAGGAAAACTGTGTTTACATGATAATTCAATTAAAATATATTGTACATAAAATGTAATGCACCAAACAATTAAATACAACTGAACTGTACTTTGGCAGTGATTTATTTTTTTTATCATTTACCATTACAGCGGAGGTGTCAAACTCATTTCTCAACTGGGGGATCAGGACCTAAAAGTGGGTTGTGGACACATTTTGGGTAGGTCACAGGGAAGGCTCTAGGATTTTTTTTCCTCTCCTCGGGAAAAAGGGAGGCTGGACCAATTCATAATGGGTTCGAGAAAATAATTTATCAATATATTTTAGAATATCAACTAAAAAGCTGGAGGTACTTAACTGGGGCTACGTAGATTTCTGACCCCGCTGACCCGGGTCAGACTGGTCACAATGGTTAGTGTTATGAATGTAAAAAGTCTCTGAAAAGTATACTGTATCATAGCCAACTGCCTTGCATTTGTTTGTTTGTTTTCCTATATATTATGACAATAAGTTGAATTTGATATCTAACATTATGAAAATACGTGATAAGCAAATATTTAAGTATACAACTTTTGTTTAGTTCAAGTTAAGAAGGGAGTGGTGAAAAAAAATAACATCAAATTATTTCAAGTAAAATTGCAATTTCTGATACATATTTTGTACAAAAATGAAATCAACAAATCCAAAAGCCCAAAATCTTGGAGTAGAAACACTAACTGCTGGAGTGGGCCATGATAAAAAGCTGTGGCAGGCTGTGTCTGGCACCCGGGCCACGAGTTTGACACCTGTGCACTAGAGGGCGCCAACCCAATCCTAGTGGTACAGTACCACATTGAGAATTACTTTAGATGAATTATTTCAAAATGAGATGATAAGTCATTTGTACAACATCAAGGTATCAAAAATATAGGTGGTTTGAATTTCATGGATCTATACACATTGAACTAATTCTGCAATTCATAATTCATTAATAGGTCCAGTATTCTCAGGCTTATTTATAAAGTACTAATTGAAGGGATAAAAGAAGTATAAATATTACCTGGATTGAAGATTCTGCAGAAGTTCAGAATACAAGAAACGCTCTCAGTCCGATGACAAACTCCTTCGAATGAGAGAACATCACATAATCTAATTGCACTTGAGTCTTTTTTTCCTCCCCCCTCAATGAACACAAACACCTCTGTTCTGGCCCTTCTCACATGCTTTTGCCAAAGGGAGTTTTCATCTGCTTGACACGGTAAACAGGAAGTTAAGTCGCATGTGGGGTTCCAGTTGAATCATTTTGGTTTTGTTGAACCTTAGGAATCCAAACCAATAGGTGTCCTTTTTTTTAATGGTGTGACCCAGCGGTGACACAAGTTAACAAAAGTGGTTCAGAAACAGCGCTCTGCTTATATGAACGTCTTCTGGTACCCTGTTAACCATCAGGGGTGCAGCAGTACCACCCAGATCAGGGTGTGGAAATTGTATCTTGTAAAATTGAACATGTGCAGACCACCGGGCGGGAACTTCAGTTGGAGTCTCCAATGGGTGCTCACATGGTTCAGTTGCATCCATGTCAGACTGGAGCCAGGGAACACTCCCTTAGCCATGGGCTGAAGTCCTGATCTGAGATGACTGAACAACACACACACACACACACACACACGCACACACACACACACACACACACACACAAATTTTAAGATACGGTATTTTCTTGTTGTTGTTTTTAACTCATTCAGTACCAGCCAATTCTAGACCAAGTCTGAAAAGACGTTTAAAAACGTCTTTGGGAGTGAATGAGTTAATTAACTTTTATAAGCTGCGTTTGTTCTCTTTGCTCTGCAAAGGTCTTTGGTTGATCGGTTCGTTAATGGTTTTAGACGTCGTGGTTCTTTGGTTGTGTGAAGCACATGGAGCTGCTCCGTCTAGGAAATGTGCTGTATGAATAAAGTTGCCTTTCCTTTCCTTACAACAGCCTATTATGAAATTCATACCTCTCCAACATTGTGTCAATCACAATGATGGACAACAGTGAAGAGTCACGACAAGCCGGAAGTTGCAAAAACCTCAATAATTTTGCAATGTTTCGTTCGACCAGTAGGTGGCGTGATAGAATCATATTGATTCTCAAGAGCGTATTAATTCGAGAAAAAAAAAAGTTCTTACTGTAGCTATTTTACTTTTATTTCGTTCAGATATCAGAGCTCCGTCACAAAAAGACAAGCGTACCTGTCTGGGCCACTGAAGACGACACTGAAGGCCCAGTTTGATAAGTCATTGTTTGACAATAACTGAGGCAGCAGAATATTATGTTGGCTGTTTGCAAATTGTTTTATGATGTCCAGAGTGAACAAGTCCACAGGGTTTACTGTTATCCGGCTTGGTTCTTCTTATTGCCAGAGTTTAATGAGTAACTCCGGCAGCTAAATAATAAAGGGCGCGGGGGTGATTTCTTACGCACTGACGACTCTCACCAACGCACTCATGGCTCCTTGACGTGAAAGTCTACCCGTTTAATCTGTCCAAAAAAAACCCGAATTTGTTTTTAGGACTTCTTTATTATATTTCATCACTCAGACGAGACCATCATGGTAAGTGTCAATAATTCTAAGGCTTTCAAACAACAATTTTGGGGTTATTATTGAAGATTGAAGGCAAAATGTGCATTGCTCTCCTTATTTGTTTTGTAGCAGATGTCCACTTGACCGGCTTGGGGTGCTCCAGATTTTGCCTTTTTTTTTTTTTTTTTTTGCTGCAATGAACTCTGTGGCAAGTTTATCCTCCCTGACTGTTTGCTTGTTCCTCTCAGTGTGTCTTCTGTCTTCACGTAAGATATATATATTTTTCCAAGTTGTGTGAGACAGTTGAGAGTTGAAAGGCTCCGCTTAAAAAAAAAAAAAACAGACTGAATGAATTTGGGTCAAAAATGCTGAAATGTCAAAGAGGAAAGCGCTGTCGGGCGATTAAAAAGTGACATTTGCTAGGTGCTCTTACAGTAAGTCTTGAATGGAGGCTGCATCCATTCGACATCTATCAGAATTAAAATGTACAGTTTTGATGAGAACAGCATTCTTCAGGGGCAGCGTTTACTTTTATGATTGGTCAATTTGCAAGGAAGTCATGTACAAATTCTCCTGTGTTTGTCAGCCTCAAGCAGCAGCAGCCTGTGGGGCCAGAAGGTCCACTTTGGGTTTCGTCCATGTGTGTGGCAGTTGCATCCGGACACTGTAGTGCCCCCCCTCAGGAACCTGAGCGTATGCATGCTACTGCAACGCACTTACGACACAGAATGGATTGCTTTTGTCTACAAAGCTCCAGGAAGTAGACATGTGGAGCTGGGCCTGGGGGGTACGGGAACCCAGCTGGTGGTCTGGGTCTTTGGACAAGAATGGCGTCTAGATTTGGAATTGAAGGTGCTCCAGTGGTATTCAGTCTGCCTCACCTGGTCTGGGGGGCCCAATAGGCTGCGGGTTTTTCTGAATGGAACCATGCGCAGTGAGGCCTCTTTTGCAAACGTCACCGCACATCAGCATTTGGGCCAGAATGGGACCCTAACTCTGGGGATGTCACACTATGTGGACGCCAGTGGTGCCGTCAAAGTGGAGAAGGGGAATAATCTCATCGGAGCCATCGGTCAATTCAGAATGTGGTCCAGCGAATGGAACGAGGAGGAGCAGAGGAGGCGAACGTGCGCGGATGGAGATGTTCTGAGCTGGGACCCGCGCCACTGGAAACACGACTGCCCCCTTGAGAAAGACGCCGGCCTGCACTGCGGTAAGAAAAATGATATTGTTTTCATGTGAATCAGTAGTTTCAACTGTTGTTACTAAGTTGCAACCTATTTCATAGAAGTTAAGAATAATAAGCTAAAGCATTTTTGGTTGAAAAAAAAAACATCTCTGAAAATACATGTACAGTATGTTACATGACAAACGCTATTGCTAGCTGTGATGCCCACAAGCCAAAGGCAGAGCTGCACTGTGTTTGTTTACAGAGTTGCTAGTGACCAGAGCAGAAGTGAGTAGCATTTCTCGACCCAATATTATATGTACTGTGTGGGAACTTTTAAGGACAGAAGATTTTTTTTTTACGAGCTGTCCGTAACCTACCCAAAATGTGTCCACGACCCACTTTTGGGTCCTGATCCCTCAGTTGAGAATAACTAATGGGCCACGGAGAACAACCACAAAAATGTAATAAGATATCCTTAATTTGTCCCACACTGGGGAAATTTACAGCCAGTGGACCTCGCTATTCACGGGGGACGGAGACCGGGCTTGTCAGCGAATAGGAAAAGTCCGCGTGTAATGCCACGGTTATAAATGTTTTGAAAAAAAAATTGAACACCAAAAGTTTTAGAAAAATGGAAATAAATGACCGACAAGTACTCTACCTAAAATGTATAGTTCTTTAGAATTTGACAATTCATAGTTTAAAGCTGATATTTTAATTGCATGGGCTTGTTTGGTTTTTTTTTTTTTTTTTTAAATAGCATGGTCTTTCTTCAAAGTCAAAATGCAGATGTCCCTCAGACAGAAAAGACAGCCAGGAAATTGTTCTGCGTCACTGACAAATCTCACCAGAGAATGGGTATGAAGAAAATAAGTGGCACATGGAAAAGATTTGCCTTGAATTAACTTCTGCTATCTCTTATCAGTTCAAGACTATTTTCCCACTAGGCATTTCTATTAGCAACATATCTGTGGACTCACCTGTCAGGTAACCTTTTTGTGAGTGGGACTTAATGAAGAAGAGTCACGTGATCTGGAGTTCAATTATGTCACCTCTGTTTCCAAACAGTCCGAAATGCAGTGTGCAACTACTTCAGGTACAGTATGTCGGCCATCACGTGACATAAACGGTAATAGGCTACTGTCTCAAAGACAAAAGGGGCCATCTCTATTGGTTTTCTTTTAACTATGCACAATTTCATGTCGTGTTTGTAGCAGAGGTGAAAAAAAGCAACAACAAAAAAAAAAATCAAGGACTGAAGGGCACATTATAATTTCCATTATCCAATATAACATAACATTACATGAAACGGAAATGTAATGTATCAAATACGGAATTGAAACGCCGCCCGCCCCCATAATAATGTGATTTTTTTTCCAGAAATCAAGAGCTGTGTCCGCTACTGCTTGTAACAAATGGTGAGCTCAATTCAAGTTACCCCCCCCCCAAAAAAAGAACTGTAGTGCCTTAAGATACAACTTGAACTCATTCTGTGACCACCTTGTAACTCAAAACACTTGAATCTCAAATCATCATGTCCTGTTCTTTGAGCTGTCTCAACTTCTCTCAGCTCATCAGTAGGGCACTAATCTCACTAGTTCTTCTCAGAGGATAAAGAATCAATGACTGTGAGGACTGCTATAGTGTCTCTTACATGTGTTGCCACACCATTTGTGTTTAATCCGTTGCACTTGTATCTGAAGGCACCACTGTCATTTCAAGTGAAATAATATGATAGGGTAGCACATTGACTTTGCGTAATGTTTTTCTGAGTGGCAAGTCTTCCGTTTACATGTAGAGCTTATTTTACATCAAGTTTTAGCTCAGAAGTTACGATCACGGTGGATCCCGCTGATAGTGTCGAAGTGGTTCAGGGTTATGTTGCCACACGGCTGATTTGGACCTTCTCCACTGACACGCTCATCCTGACGGCGGAACACAACAGCATCCGCGTGCTGCCTGTGGGTGAGTTGGAAGTCGTAAACGGCCGTTACTGTCACCTTAATTTTCAGCTTGATCAAATATTGACTCAACTCATGACCTCAACTATATTATTGTGTACATTTTCATATTTTAGTCACTTTTTTTTTTTAATAAATAGAATCATCATCACCCGTCATGACATCTGCACCACCCACTGTGACTTTGCCCGGTAAGGAGGCAAAACAATGATGCATGTATTAAAATGGACTGTTTGCTTTTGGCAATAAAAATATTGCTTTGGTGCTATTTTTGTGGCATCTTGGTGCCAAGGTACAATGTGAAGGTTGTCTGAGGAGCTTCATTCAGACAAAAGTAGTGCTTTACCACTACCTTGTGGCATCTTGGGGCCAAGGCACAATGTAGAAGTCAATTGAGGAGTTTCATTTGGACAAAGTATAGCTTTACCACCCTGATATGGTGGCAAGGAACTATCTTGAAGTAAGAGAAATACCTTAATTTAGACAAAAGTAGTCCTTTGCTGCCATAGTGTAGCATCTTGGTGCGAAGGCACTATGTCCGCGTGATGAAGAGTTTCATTTGGACTAACAACTGGGGCTAAATTTAGCTCCTACTCAACATTCAATAATAGAACAGTCGGAATGTATGACTTTAACATACTTCCTTGACATCACTTTAGCTTATCAGGGCTTTGCTGAAATAATGACAAGCTCTTGATTTACTTTCAGGAACTGAAAAAAAGACATACACACGTTCTGAATAATAATCTTCAGACTAAGACTACCGGTAATTTTGTAAAATTGGATACACCGCCTAGCACAGAGGTTGGGAATCACTGCTCTTTGGCAACGGAACTCTACATTGCTGCCACTCTGAGGCGACCAGTTAGTTTCTTCATCCGTTCAATTTAACAGGTACAACCCAAAGGGTTCCCGAGCAAGTCGCTAATATGTCCACAACAGGAAATCCTTTGTACGTCAATGTGAGTGCAGGTCAGTGCAGATTAATGGATCTCTCTCTCTCTCTCTCTCTCTCTATATATATATATACAGTATATATATTTTTTAAATTGATTTATTTTATGTTGTACTGCCCTTTTTCTTTTTATTTATTTTGTTATGGCGCTGCAGATGTGTTTCTGAGGGCCAAACTCAAATTGGATTTCATCGGGAATGCCTCAAAACCAGAGGAAATGATTGAGCAGTGGGTAAGACCATCACAAACCAACGTAATTGGAATGCATTTGTGTGGAATTCGCACGCATTGAATTCTCTTGTTTCCAAAGTTAAAAAAAAAGCTGGAAGCAAAGGGCACTTCGCTCGTATGGAACGTCCTCATAGTGGAAGGTGCCTGGAGGTGCGTCAAAATGACTCATCCGTAAGATCACATTCATTAAAATGTCCTGTCTGAATTGATTGTACATTCACAGGAACGCAAAGAGACTTAATATCCAGACGGTGAGTGTTAAAGTGAAAGAATACGCAGTCACATTGAATTAATCAATATTCCTATTTGATGAACACAACCGTCTGGTTTCCTTTCTTGTAGCGTTTCCATGAGCAAAACAAACAGTAGGTGACTTTTCAGTTAGTGCCGTATGTTTTCTGCTTGTATAAAACAGTGTGTTGTGTGTTTCATTAACAGGTACACGTGTGACTTCCATGTTCAAGATTACAGCATGAAGCACATTGAGGAAATTAAATATTTCATCAACACGACCTTGACGCCCCATTACGCAAACGACTCCAGTGTCATTCAAACTATAGATATGAGGCTCAAACAAATATGTAGGTATACAAACCATCAAGTTCTCACACACACGCACGCACGCACGCACGCACGCACACACACACACACACACGCACACACACACAAAATTTACAATGGAACTTTAAGAGACACTATACCTGACTGGGCGTTTCTGCCTCACCCCCCAGCGCATCTGCAAATTTATTTTGAAGAATTACACTCGATCAGAGATTATTTTGCAGCGCCGGTGGTCTAACACGATTTTGGTGTATTTGATCGAGGCGCAGGCCCACACTCTGATTTTGATGCAAATGGGAGATCCCGCAAGGATAGGTTGGGAAAAGTCTATTTGCATGCCACAAAGGCACAAACACGCCCAATTCCACTTGTGCAAAAGTTTGGCAAAAAAAAAAAAAAAAAAACTGACAAGTATTGCGTAAACATGGTAGTGATATGCTTTTTCTCCTTCAGTTCCTCAAAATTGTTTAGAAGAATTGTCAGTGACAATCTACGGAAAATACTTTTGGCCTGAAACCTTTCCTCAAGTTAATCAGACCATGAGATGCAGTAAGCCAAGCTCCATGGAAGCCTTCAGACTTTGGTAAGATCTTCTTGTCGATACCACTTATCCTGATTATGGTGAGCTGGAGTCTATCGCAGCTGATTTCAGTTGAGGCGTCGGGGGACACCCTAGACTGGTCGCTCAAGTCAAAAAAGCCGCACAGCTATAAGATATTGAGATTGAGATATTGTTCAAGTTGCTCATGTAATGATGGGCCTTCGTGATATAAGCATGATATGATATTACTAAATCAGCATGACGATTTCACGGATCCAACTTCCCAAAAAATTGGTTTGAGTTACTTGACAAGTTCCGGAGCGAAAAATGAATGGAATTGAACATAAGAGGAGAAAATATGGGTTTCCTCCCACATCCCCAAAACATACAGTATTAGGTTCATTGAAAACTCTCGAATTTGAATGATTGTTCGTCTAGTTGTGCGTTAGTTGGGTAGTCTCAGATCCAGATGCAAATCCCCACTCGGAACATCTTTTGTATGGCTCGTGTGAGACCTCTAAATTGTCTGTCGTTGTGAATGTGACTTTGAATGGTCTTTGTCTATACTGCACGTGCAGTGCGATTGGCAAGCGACCAATCCGGGGTGTACACTGCCTCTCCCAAAGTTAGCTTGGTTTGTCTCCAGCTCATATACTTCTGGGTATCAGAGAAGTGATTGATGACCACCTAACCGGAATTGAAACCATGACAAAAACAATTGAGGTTGTGCCAGCAGATATAACCCAAAAATTTTTTTTTTTTTTTGGTGCCATCCAAAACTGTTCGGGCTTTTGCCAAGCGAACGTACTTGTGACGTCAGTGGAAAATGTAGAATACAATGCAAAGGTCATTTGTCTATCATCTGATTGTATTCAGTGAATTGCACCTTGAAAATGACACAACCAGCTGGGCCCAGCCGGACATGACAAATTGCAGTCCAATTGAGTCCATTTCAGAACTTGAAAATATCACTGTCACCACCGGTAAGAAACGCACTCACATATCGGTCATTTTCATCTTTCCAAATAGAATCCGACGAGGGGAAACCGGGAATTTCAAGTTTGCGTGTTGTTGTTTTTCAGATAATGCCGCTGAAGTGGTGGACTTAATCCAGAACCTGGTCAACTCCACGTTGGGCAACGCCACACAGCTTCCGCCTTCCGAGCTCAATACGGTGGTGGAGAAACTCAACCAGGTGGTCAACGTCACCACCGTCACGCCGGCGCTCGGTGGCAACATCGTTCGCGTTTTCTCTGACATCTTGATTTCCGACACGGACGTGGCCCCGGTGGCTGCTAGGTAAGGATATAGAAGCACGCTCAGGCTTTGAGCATTCATAACATCAAACTTTTACGCACATTAAATCCCCTTTTTTTTGGCAGGGGTGCGCTATAGTATGTTCCATTAATTGCCTGAAAATCTTCCCATCTTTCACTGTTTTTGTGATCAGGCCAAAGCCATGTCTAATTTAGAAATATTCTCTACTGGCTCTCAACAAAGGCAGACACTCATCATCCAAATACTAACATTGAAATTTGTCTAAAATGGCTGCTTCAAACCAAAATTGTTCAACTTTGATCTCGAGACTCTTCCAAGTATACTTTCATGATAAAAGATGTCTACCCGATTTTGTGTCGATTACTGAAATTGATATTAGGGTGCGATTTTATTTCATTTTTATTTCCAGGGGTCAGTACCGAGTAAGTGAGTAAGAGGTGTTCATTCTCTGGAAGAAAAATGACGTTCTGTGTACTTTTGTGTACTCTGTTTCTTTAGCGTAATTTTTTTTCCCCCACACATTCTGTAGATTTGAATGTGTACTGTCAAAGGCATCTTCAAATTTTACAATAGAACTATTTGGACAAAGTGAACCATGCGCTCAACTGGGTGTGTTTTTTTGTTTTCATCGCTCCCTTTGCCAAAATAGTATCCTGAACCTGACGGATAAAATGGGCAACACGATGGAGTTACAGAATGATTTGCTAAGTCTGACCGCCCCTTCGCTGGCTCTGTCCATGATTGACGTGGCTCCCGAGGGATTCAACGGCCTCACATTCAGAGCAGTGTCCATTTCTTCATTCCAGGAGCCTAATGTAATACCCAGAATGTGGTACAGTCGTCTAAAATCTTCATTTTCTGCCATTGATGTTAAATTCTAACGAGGAATCATTTTGTGTTTGTGTTTTTCAGGTACTTGTCAACCAGAGTTTTGAGGGCAAACCAATCCCGGATGCCAATGCGACCATATCCCTGCCGTCTACTCTCCACAACTTTCTTCCACCTGGACAGAGAAATAAAACCCGGGTCCAGTTTCAGTTCTATGGAACACAAGACCTCTTCCAGGTATGCTCGTGTGAATTTCTTTTGGGGGGGGGGGGGGGGGGGTTGTCCAAGCTGATTCTGTCCTGCCTCTCTTGACAGCTTTCTAAAAATTGACAACATTGACACAATATCGCTGCATCGTGGTGAAAAAGTTGTTCCTTTTGTATGTTTTGCCAGGCGAGCCAGGGTGCATCCTTAGCTAGGCTAACTAAGTAAGCTAGCAGTTAGCTTTGGCCCAATTTGCAGTGGTATCTACACACAACGGCATCCTTATCTTTTCTCGGCAATGATCATTAGCCTACATGAAAAGAGAACTTTGTCCTTTTATCTCTCTTGTGCGATGTACAAATAACCTTAATAAGACATTAATCACTTTCCATTCTGCTATACTTTATGGCACGGTCTCTTTATACAAGCCCGAGTGTGTCAAACTGGTTTTCGTGATGGCCTACATTGTTGTTATGGTTGCCCTCAGGACGGAGGTTGTAATGCTATTACAACCTCCGAATGGCACGTTAAAAGTCACTGTTTGGTTCACCGCTTGGTGTTTAGGTCATGCTTTGATTCACATTAGATGCATTAAGGGAACAAATTGCGACAGTGACGTCTTTTGTTTTGTACAAAGAGGAACAGGTGAATGACATCAACAATATAAAACCGCGGCTCATAACATGGGAAATTCACAACTTGGTGCCAGTATCGCTTTCTGGTATGTGCGGTAATGTGAGGTGGCAAGTTACGTTTTCCTTTTGCATTTTTGTTTGCTTGACGCCATTTCAAAGAAGAATTGACATTGTGCCATATTGTTACGTTAGCCATGACATCTGCTAAATTTTTGATTTCCTGGATTGAGACAAATATTTTTCGGGTAAAGAGAAGCCCTTGTTAGAGCTATTTCCTGTGGCTAAGAGTGAAGCATCAGCCGAACCTGAAATTGTTTTTTTTTTCTTAACACAAGAAATCCAAAACTGATCATAGAAGAATATAATTATGACGTAATAGATGTGTGACATGCGCTACAGCAAGATAGCTCTTTGCTTACGGCGTTGACGGCGTTGAAATTGGTCAGCAATTTTATGATTTGTTTCGGGAAAAATCATGGCAGGCTTCCGTCGGCCACGTGAAATGAAGTGGTGACATAATTTGGGCTGCAGGCCATGTGTTTGAAACCTGTGGTTTTCAGTTTGGTCTCACCGACAGGGCCCCCAAACTGCCAACGCAACGACGCACAGCGACTTGATGTTGAACTCTTACATTGTGTCCGCAAGCATCAACGGCAGCCATGTTAGCAACCTGAGTGATGGCGAGAGGGTGGTGATCACGCTACGTCATCGCAAAGCCAAACAAGTGAGACCCTAGACATACTGCATCGACTACTCACAAAAAATTGGGATTTGGGGAAATTTCGGGATGAGACGAAAATGCACGAGAACTCCTACAGGATAACTTTATGTGACTTTGTTTGTTTTTGTTTTTTTAGAATGGCAACAGGGTGCGGTGTGTGTTTTGGGATTTCAAGGACAATGGTAAGGGTCTCGACTCTCGAAGGTCTACATTGAGATTAATGGAGCTGCCTGGTGGAACGATGCAATAAAAGTGCAGGGACTTGTCTGCCAGCAGATAAACCACCTTAATAATGCATGCATGTGTGTGTGTGTGTGTGTGTTTGTATGACTATTCTTGTGAGGACCACTGTGATATGTGTGTGTGTGTGTGTGCATGTGTGTGGGTGTGTCAGGTGGGCTGGGTGGATGGAGCAGCCTCGGTTGTGAAACTTGGACTCTTTCGCCTTATCAGACCAGATGTCTGTGTGAGCACCTCACACATTTTGCTGTGCTGCTGGTGAGTCATACTGGATGTGTACTTTTTCTGACGGAAATCATTTCTTGGCAGTGGGGGATTAAACAAACTCCTATAGCCACACATAGGGAGTTCAAACCGGTCAGGCTATTATATAGCATGATTTTATTTTTTTCCCCTCGTGGGTTGCATGATACGACCACATCATCAGGATCTTCTTACAATCGCTGTATCTGAGGAAATATTTTCAAATTGTCTTCAACGTTGAAAAAACTACGTCTAAATTGTCTGACATTTACAAACACAATAGCATTATTGAAGACTGGGTTTTCTTTGATTTTTACAAAAATATTTAGTTTAGGTTATTGAAGACCCTGAATTGTCTTTGATATTTACAAAAACCCGTATTGAAAATGACTACTGTTTCCAAAATCACATTTTCTTTCACGTTTACAAAAAAGCTGTATGTGAAATTAGCAGAAACCATGTTGTCTTTGGAGTTTACAAAAACATGTTGGGATATTTTAGACTCTAAATGTATTTGTTGTCTTGTAAGCACATTTTAAGCACATTTTGATCAGATGGCCTTAGTTCGTCGGCCTTACAGTGCAGAGATGCCGGGTTAAAATTCAGGCTAAAGCCTTCCTGTGGGGAGGTTGTATGTTCTCCCCGTGCCTGCGTGGGTTTTCTCTAGGTATTCCTGTTTCCTCCCACATTCCAAAAACAAGCATGGCAGTTTGATGGAACACTCTAAATTGTCCCTCGGTGTGATTGTGAGCGCGAATGGTTGGTGAACAGGGTTGCGGGGAGTTGCTGGAGCCTATCCCAGCTGACTTCGGGCAGAAGGCAGACTACACCCTGAACTGGTCGCCAGTCAATCACAGGGCACTTATAGAGACAAATGAGCATTCACACCCACATTCACACCGTCACTGAGTGGGAACGACCCCACGCTGCCCGCACACAAGTCCAACGTGTGTACCACTACACCATCAGCGACCAACGTAATCCTTAATTCCTAAATATTACTAAATATATTACTATATTACATATTATGTTATTATTGTAATTGTGAAAGCCTGACGTGCTAGAGAAAAATACAAGGGCAGATTTGGAATCAACATTTAAAAATCTGCATTTGATGGACACCATGTCCATCAAATCTGGGTACATGGTAAAAAAAAATGACACAATATTTTCAACATGATTTCCATCATTTCTAATGCATATTTTGATGCGCTTTGGTGAGCTGCATCAAATAGGTCTGCATTGCCATCAATTTCAGTACATTGACTGGTCATGCGCTGTGGTTTAAATCTGGAGTCTTGATTTGAGTAGACTTTCACAGAGAAAGGTATGGTCAACAATCTGCTATGCACCCAGACTTTGCCAACACCCTAGAGAAAAATTTTCTTGCACCTGATTTAAAAATGTGGTAAAAATATGTTATTGAGGATCCTCAATGGTCTCCAAGAGATATTTCGGATGTTCACCTATTTATGTCTTAACATTGTTAATAAATAGTTCCCCTTTTTGATTTCAGGATGTTTCCAGAACTCCCATAAGTGAGAGTGACAGTCACATTTTAAACGTGCTCTCATACATTGGTTGCGGTATATCCGCCCTCTTCTTGGGGATCACTCTCCTCACTTACCTTGCTTTTGAGTGAGTCATCATAAGGAAAAAAAAAAGAAATCTGGTCAATTGTGAGTATAATGGAACCCTCAATGTCATTCACCTGATTCCAGAAAGCTTCGCCGTGATTACCCATCAAAAATTCTCATCAACTTGTCGGCCGCCCTGCTGGGACTGAGCTTGCTTTTCCTGCTGGACTCGTGGCTCTCGTCTTTTTACGACTACAGCTTGTGTATCGTCACCGCCGCCACACTGCACTACTTCCTGCTGGCCTCCTTCACCTGGATGGCCCTGGAGGCCGTCCACATGCACTTCGCCCTGGTCAAGGTCTTCAACACATACGTGCCTGCGTACATCCTCAAGTTCTGCGCTGTCGGGTGGGGTAAGGAAAAAGACGGCACAGTCTTGGTAATGACATTATGAAGAGCAATATCACAGACTGCAACCATACAGACAATGTATGGCCTTTCACTTGTATAGCACTTTTCTATCATCATGGAATTCAAGCTTTAACGTTTTCTCGATTCACCTAATGATGATGCAGCATCAGGAGTTCCGTATTTTCAGCACTATAAGGCGCACCTAAAAGCATTCAATTTTCTCAAAAGCCGACAGTGCGCCTTATATTCCGATGCGGCTTATATATGGATCAATATTCTGATTTCATGAACGTAGTATTCTAAATGTTCTATAAATTGCTTTGTTACAGCTGCCGTGCTTGTGAAAGCTCAATATAAGTAAAGCTGTACTGTATTGTATTCCCTTTAGCGTAGCTCCATCTAGTGGATACATAACACAACCACAGCCGCTATTGTAGCTTCTATTCTATAGGCCGTATAATGCGGGGCGCCCTATATATGAAAACCGTTTTAAAATAGGCCATTCGTTGAAGGTGCACCTTCTACTCCGAAGCGCCTTATAGTGTGGAAAATGCGGTAATTAGGTGTGCATTAGCTTGCCTCCAAATTCTAAAATTATGTGGACAGTGTGACCCTAACAATCACATTGTAGTGGACTCAAACATCATTTCTTGTAGATACATTCACCATATTTCTAATATTTGTCCTATTAAAGTTTAGGATCTCAAGCTTTTGGGGTCCTTGAGGAAAAACATATTCATGCTACTAGAGGATGTTATTGTTTTTGTTCAGTTGCAAGAAAGAGAGCCAAGGGAGCTGTAGTCAAAGATTGACAATTTAATGTGTCTCCCTGTATAGTGTTTTTAAAAAATGCTGCTAATCCTGCTCTGGCAATGTGCCTATGTCTCCTTGCAGGCGTTCCTCTGGCCATTGTCTGCTTGGTGCTGGCCATAGATAAAGACGCCTATGGGAACACTCAGGAGACAGCAGTTGCAGCAAAGAGTAAAATTACCAACGAATTGTAAGTACTCCCCATGATAGTATATAGAGCGAGTTTGTTTCAAATATAAGGTTACAGTTTTTGCAGAACATACCGTCAATAACAAGAGTTAAAATAGTGTCCTGTCCGGGGCATTGTATCTAGCTGCTGGCTGCAGAACGACATCTTCTTCTACGTGACTGTGGTGGCCTTCGTCCTGCTGGTCCTGTTGTGCAACGCAACCATCTTCGTGGTGGTTCTGATTCAGATCCGCAAGATGGCCGCCAACAAAAAGGCGTCGACCAGCAGTCGCAGCACCATGCAGGACTTGAGGGCGGTGGCCAGCCTCACCGTTCTGCTGGGTCTCACTTGGCTCGTGGGCTTCTTCACCTTTGGACAAGGCAAAGTGGCCATGATGTACCTGTTCACCATCTTCAACACGCTGCAGGGTAAAGATAAAAAACCTACAGATTGATTTTAATGCCAGATTGATGACGTGTGAAAGGAGAGTTTCCCCCAAGCACTGTTTGGTGCTAATAGATTGACTTTTTATGTTTGCATGGTTAAATGTTGCAAATGTTACCGCAATGACACATCATTAAGCTACAAAAGGCTTGAACTGATTCTCATTTACCGTTTTCTGCTAGAAAATGGAATGGTGTCCATTGATTGGCCAACAAGTAATCTCAAATCGAAATAAATTTTTGAAACGATGACGACGGAGTGGTTTGCGCCAAACGCTGCGGAATTGATGAGCAGAAAAGAAAATGGCTTAACACAAGACAGATGAGCGTTTTGATTCCAATTCGTAGTGCAGGGTTTTCAAAATTTGGGGATGTCAATGTTATGTTGCGCGGGGTTGAATGTAAGGCAACTTGTCATCTAGCTTGTTTACTTTTCAAATCAAGTAATCAGTAAAAAACTAAGTTCCTTTTAAAATCAAGTAATGAGTTGAGTAACTAAGTTCCTTTTTCAAGGTAACTGTGGTACCCCAAGTTATGAGCTCAGTGACAGCCATTAGAGAGCCACCCCCCTAGGAATAAAAAAAACATTGTTGGACATTTACCACAATAAATTGAAATGAAAATCACACCTCATTTTGTGGAAAAAGCATCTGTGTGATGACAGCAGTGTATTTTATGAGTGTGGTTTAAGGTGACAAATGAAAATTGAACAGTTGTCTGAGTGGCGCCGCTTCATTGCAAAAATGGGAATTTTTTTTTCTTCTCTTCCACAGGGTTCTTCATTTTTCTCTTCCACTGCCTGATGAAAGAAAATGTGCGGAAACAATGGCGAATCAATTTGTGTTGTGGTGCTTTAAGACTCGCTGACCGTTCAGGTACTCTACTTTTTCAAAAAGGGAATGAGTTGCGGGCTGGGTGTGGAATTGAGCTCCGCTTTGTGTGCTTTGTGTTTTCAGACTGGAGTGCAACAACGGGCGGTCACCGCAGGAAAGAGAATCTTATTAACTCCAGCTCCACTGTCAAAACCTCGCTCAGGAACACTTCTGAGTCTGACACTGGCATGGAAAACCAGAAGGGGGCGTGAGAACGCCCCCCCCCCCCCCCAATGGTTTGACTCAATGCCTTAAACTTGCTTTGCCGTGGGGAATTGTCCAATTTCACATAATTGTTTCAAAATTAACAGCTACAGTCGTGCCTTGAGATACAAGCTGAATTCATTCTGTGAACACACTCCTAACTTAAAACACTCATATACTTGAAGGGCTGTAATAATATCGAAACAAATATTTAGCCCGTCCATGGCGTTTTCCATTAGGTGTTAGCATTAGCATTAAGGTAGCAGACTTAAAGGGCATTTTCTTTACAAATGATGTTCTATGGAGCCCCACTAGTCCAAACATGGCATTCTGATTAAATTTGTGTTTGTGTAATATGAGTTAAGCGGTAAAATACACCGTTCTTTTTGTTAATATCAGGGGGTGGCCATTTTGCCACTTTCTGTTGACTGAAAATGACATCACAGTTGATCAAGGGCTCAGTAATGACCAATCATGGCTCACCTGTTTTCTGAAGCTGAGCCATGAGCAACTGAGATACCATTTTCAGTCGACAGCAAAGTGGCATGAATGAATTGCAGTTCTTTTTCAGCATTCGGACTTTGTGCTCAACAAGTAGCAATTCACTGACTCTAAATGTGAATTAAAATGTGACGGAAGAATGTGTGAAAACTTGCATTTTGGTACTTTATGTCCATTTTGCTTATTGTGTGTACCCATGTTTACCCTACTTTGGTCAAACAAAAATGCAAACATAATAAATAGTATCATGCCTGATTTATTGAATATTTATTTTTATGCAATGAAAAGTTCAAGTGATTGATCAAAGTCCTATTTTAGCCTTATTCATGTCTAAAATTATTTACCCTGATCCAGGTTATAATTTTTACCCTGATTCTTGACAAGCAGACTTGCTGTTGCCAATTTCTTGTCAAACATGCTATTTTCACAGATTCTTGTCTAACTACCATTTCCCTTGCTCGTCCCTGATTCTTGTATGGCATACACTTTTTCCTTATTTTTGTACTAACACAGACAAGGATCAAGGAATGACTACGAACATATTTTAAACCAGATTTTTGACTGGCACACTTTTTAATTCCCCAAGTCTTGCCTAATATACTTAGACCCTGATTCTCGGCCAGCACATTTGCTCTTTCAGATTCTCGTCTGTCACACGTTTCCCTTAATTTTGACAATTTACCATTTGACAAGTTACCATTTTTCCCTGATTCTTGACAACCAAAACCACTCTTGTCTCACAATCTCTCACCCTGATTCTTGGCGAACGTACTTTGTAAAAACTGCTCCGTGGTTCTTGCCTAACACACTTTTCCGGGATTCTAGCACAACTATTCCGATATTCTTGACTAACGTGCTTTCTCGACTTTGATTATTGCGCTGCATATTGTTTTGAATTACATTATAATACATTTCAAATGATACCCCTTGGTTGTTGACCAAAAATGCTTGACATTCTATTTTCATCTTTTCATGAATGTTACCATTCCTTTATTCTTGATTGGCATTCTGATTTTTTTTTGTACTCTCTGACACTCTCAGTCTTTAAAAATAAAAAAATAAATGTCCATTGTTTGAAACTTTCTGGCTGTTTATGTAGACTGGCAAATGTGCAACACTATTTACGAGTCAGTGTCAAACTACCCTGCAACAATTACACGAGTCATTCGCAAGCCACTCAAGGGTGCTGGTCGATGTTTAGCGGCTGGTTTGGAAGAGTTCTCCCTTTGTTTTCCTAAGATCACAGAGGCTTTCTAATTTTAATCTCTTATCTGCATGGATGTCTGCAAAGTCACTTCTTTATAGCATTAAGAGTTCGGAGATTTTTTTTTTTTTTCTTGAGTCTAGGATTCTGGCTGAACTTGCTGGATGACATTCTGCTCATAGTTGTGCACAAGAAGACTCCCACACCCTTTCACAAGCTCACACATCCCATCAGTCAGTGATATTTTGGGGCTTTCCTCTATACAAAAAAGAAACATTGTGGTGGCATTTTTCACCCAACCAATGACAAGTTACCGCGAAGCCCGGTGGCGGAATTTTTCCTGAAATTTTGGCAGCTGCTCATGTAGGTAAACACATCAACTTTGCACTCAAAGGAAAAACTTACCTGTTGTTCGCCTTTGGTCAGGTAAGAAACTTCAAATGCGCCTTTTCTATCATTTATGTGGTAGGACACAGCAAAAATAAATAAATATATATATATATACATATATATATATACAAATACAAATAAATGTTGTACAGCAATAACAATTTCTTCATTTCTACTTGCTTGCTCAATCGTGCCGCGCTGAGAGTTTCAACCTAATTCATGCTGTTGTCAGACTGTTGACTTTGCCGAGGTTGAGCTGACCCGAAAGATATTTACACAACGAATAAAAGCACATGGACAAGAAAATATGTCCGTCTGCATGCTTTGATGAAACTTTTTTTTTACCCTCCGAATTGGAAACTGAGAAAATTAAGGTAAAATATACTGTATATGTAGCAGCATTAAGAATATACAGTATATACTGTATATGTATGTATTTTTTTTTTCATGATAGTATTGCTTCTTGAGTGCCTTATGAATAGTAGTTACTGTGTGTCCAATTTTAACTAAAGTTTAAATGAACCATTTTTGGCCCTTAAAGATTTATATTCAGGAGGACTACACAATTACACAAGATTTAACTTGTGGTATGATAGTAGTAGAAGTAGTTGTACAGGTACTAGTACTAGCAGTCGTAGTATCCGACCCAATTATTTGAAGAGCGTAAAGTTGACCAAAGTGCTTACCGCTGTGTAACCCAAACAAATAAAACATAGTAAGTAAAATGCATGTAAATACAGAGGTACAGTAAAAACACCAATAGAAAAAAAGTTTTAAAAAAAATCATCATCAACAGCTGAAGCTGAGGGACAAGTCAGAGGGAAAAAAAATTGCGTTTGAAGTGACTTTGCCTCGAGCCAAATACAAAGGAGGACGACTGAAAGATAACTGCATGATTACTTCTGACACATTCCACAACATTAAAAGTCAGCTAGACATACTCATGATTTTTAGGACTAATACTACTATCAAGTAATCATCTTTACTCAAATGAAAATAAGATGAGTTTTCACTCATGATTGAAAGCTCAGTCTTCACCTTTACTTCATGATGACAAAGCATCAGGAGAAACCGGGGATCAGTATCTTGCTTAACCAAGGACATGCGGTCACGAGAGTTGGGGATTGAACCCAGAACCTTCAGGTTGGGAGTTGAGCACCCTCGCACCTTAGCCGTGCGGTGCTGATAGGTTAATAAGATAAGATAAGAAAACCTTTATGAGTCTCGCAATGGAGAATTTCCCAATTCACAGCATTAATCCGTGATGATGTTGCGGTAAATGTATGAATGTAACCGGGAGGTAAACTCGCCTCAATTTCTGGAAGTATTTCGGAGCTTTTGAATTCGTCCATCCATTTCCTGATCCACTTTTCCTAAGGAGGGTTGCGGGCGTGCTGGAGCTTATCCCAGCCGTCTTCGGGCAGCAGGCGGGGGACACCCTGATCTGGTTGCTAGCCAATCGCAGGGCACACATAGACGAACAACGATCCGTGCGAGCTCACACTCATACCTTGGGACAATTTAGAGTGTTCAATCAACCTGCCATGCATGTTATTGGAATGTGGGAGGAAACCAGAGTACCCGAAGAAAACCCACGCAGGCACGGGGAGAGCATGCCTACACCACACAGGGAGGCCGGAGCCGGAATCGAACCCTGCACCTCTGCACTACGTGCTTACCAGTCGACCACCGTGCCTTCTTTTGAATTCACTTGATCCCAAATTTATGATTTACATTTACCCTATTAAAGAGGCTGCTGATGATTGTATAGTTAGATTCTATAGTTGCCGTTGTTTTTTTAAGTGTCGGTATATTGCGTTACAATTTTCTTGGTAACACTTGTAACTGATGTAAAATTAGATAAATTTGATTTCGAAATTTGATTGGATTCTTTTTTCTTTTTGTGGGCTATGTTTAGAAGCCAATCACAGCTGTTAACTCACTCATTTTGTTTACCTGACCTCATTTTCAGCCATGTTCCCAACTTTTCACATCAAGCCAGTCACACAGATCAATTGAGTCCTAACCAGTGTGCTGTGAGTTACAGTAATATCCGCCACCTGGTCTGAAAACGTTTTTTTTTCCCCTTCAAATGATCTATCCAACTCATGCCACTGACGTGTATTGCGTAATAATGAAATGCTTTTCCTTTACATGGCAGAAAGCACGTCATTTACAGTGCGTATCCACTTTTTGAATTGTTGTTTGGTGGTTTACCGCAGGACATTTGGAATGTAAAATATGTGCCACGGTTCAAGATTGGGAAGGAGGACCATAATATATATATATAAAAAAAGAATTTGACCTGCACATGCGTATTTCCTTGTCCTCTGCGGTTTTCAGTGCCGGCTGACCCATGGAGGATGGCATGGACAGTCCGGTGGCCGTCAAGGTGGAGGGCCACTCCCGTAGCGTGATCCTCAGGTATTTTCGGGGCGACATCGGCAGCATGGTGGACGCTCACTTCAGCCGCGCTCTCAGCAAAGACGGCAATGACAACATGCCGGTTGTCAAGGCCAAGAAAATGCGTAAAAACATCAAGTTAGGTAAGTCAGGCAAGGTCGTCCAAATTCACTCACAAATTGACTTCTGGGCTTTGTTGCTACAGTATTCTATTCGGTCTTTGATGTTGTTGTACACCGGTTAATTGGAACTTTTGCCATCCAGCGGGAGAACAGACAATTGTTCTGCCTGTCACTACACCTTGCTGGTATAGATAGATGAACATAGAGATAAGCTATTTGTCGGATATCAATGGCCGTCAATATATTCAGCTGTTTGCTTATTGTTGCGCTCCTTCTATAACACACAAATACACCACAAGGTGTGCCAAAGCCCTGGCTAATAGGAAAGTAGTAATTGCTGTTGGGCACCCAACCAAAAAGGTTGATGATTGCCGATAGACGTCACAAAATGGTGGCAAATCACTACTTTTGTCAAAATGAAGTACCTGTCATTCCAGCGTAATTCCTTGGCACCAATATGCCAAGAGATAACACCAAAGCACTACCTCTGGCTAAATGAAGTTCCTAAACTTAATTCAACATACCATTGGAAGCAAGATGCCACAAGATCGCGCCATAGTACAACTTTTTTCTAAATTTAGGCACTAAAACTCAGTTCGACATATTTTGTTGGCACCAATTTGTCACCAGATGGCGGTAAAATACTACCTTTGCTTAAATGAAGCACCTTAAATCACCTCAACACAATTTCTTGGCACCAACATGGCATAAGATATCTGAAAACGGTACTTTTGTCGAAATGAAGCTCTCAACTAAAGTCAACATAGTTGCTTAGCACCAAATCTCACCAGATGGTGGCAAACCACTATTTTAATGCTTTTTTTTTTGTTGCAAATAACAAATTATATCTAAAACACACACACACACACACGCACATGCATGAAAAAAAATCCCAGATTATGTGAATATGCAAATACCAATCTGAGAAAACGCAGGTTTCACTTTATTTACTATTTCAACTATTATTATTGACATTTATAAATATTAATGGGAGGTTTTGATGACTTGTTTGTTTGTTTTTTGCAATTCTTGTCGGGGTTCAAACAGAGCCGCCCCCTCTTCCCCCAAATAATGGGCTTTTACTGTAATAATTTTCTGACCAGTTAGGTGAAATTTCGCGTCACATTCCACTGTAGTTGTCAATCAGAGACATCGGGGACAGACAGGTAGCATCCTGATGTTCATTTTAACTGCTTGTTCTCCATCAGAGGACAGCAGCAACGGCCACACCAACTTGGTCGAGCCTGCGCCTGTGAGGGGCCGCCACTTGGCTTTCGGCCCCGCCGACGACCACGCCGGGCCCTGGCACTCATTCATCGGCAGGACAGGGGAGACGTCGGGCTTGCCGTCCGCCGCGTATTCCGTGGAAGACCTGAGCTTTACCGGGCAACAGTACACCTCGTCGCTGCTCAACCTCCTGCACGGCGACCGCGCCGAGGTGGCGCCCGGCGTGGCCTCTGGCTCCAAGACCGAACATCTGGCCAATTGGATGGTGCCCCAAGGATTGAGAGACTCTGTGGAACCCGCCGGAGGCTTTGAGCCTGGTAAGCCTTCGTATGCAATACAGCATCTGCAGTCAGGCTTCCTGGGAGGCTATCAAACCTTCCAAAATGGACATAATTAGAAGCATCATCCAAATAAACGTGTCATTGTTGTCTCTGCTCATAAATGATTGTTGCGTTGTTTTTGAACTTGGGTTCCCGGTGATCCATAAACTGTAGCTTGAGGGTGAGCAATACAATTTGCAATTAATTCTTGTGCTGTGTCATTATAAATAAGTACATAACTAGAGCCAATAAAAGAAACATAATAAATAAATTCGTCTTCCCTATTTTAATTTGGACTAATTAAAAATCTCATATATGACTGATGCGTTATCACATGAATGTGACATCCCCAAGCTAATACTTTTTGGGGGGAATAAAAGGCCTGTTTCCCCCCCCCCCCCCCCCAAAAAATATAGTCCTATTTGTGAGAAAATAAATGCATTTTGTCCAGAATAAAAGGCATAATATTGTCATATTTTTTAAATTCACCGGCTAAAATGTGCCTTTCTTACCTTGCTAAACATTGACTTTTACAGTATATATTAATATTACGAACTTATCTGGAAAGTTTTTCTCCTGGATAATGGATCTTTGTTCTTGTAAAGACTACAATTTTGTGGCATGGTAGTTATGTTTAATTTGTGTTGGGTCCATGGGAAAAAAAACATCTCACCTGGACACACAAAGTTGAAGAATCCTTGTGTTAATGTCAATTCCCACGACAGTATGGAGTCAATTATGAGCAGAATTGGCTCCACACTGATTTTCTAACTGCTGATGTCGCAATAAACATTCGGCAGAGTTCTGACGACACATTGCCACTTTTTGCCCCATCTTGAAACCCTTGAAAAAAACCAACATGGTTTATTTGTGGATTTTCCCAATCCCAGAAGAGTCACATTCTCGTCTATTTGTAGCTTCTCTTGAGTCATGCTTACTGTTCATGAGGTTTTTTTTCCCTTGAGCTCCATTTTAAAGTGTTAACTATTTGTGTTTATAATTCAAATGGGATCGCCACGCCAGGAACGTGACATC
Source organism: Hippocampus guttulatus (assembly GCF_054856545.1). Classification (NCBI taxonomy): domain Eukaryota; kingdom Metazoa; phylum Chordata; class Actinopteri; order Syngnathiformes; family Syngnathidae; genus Hippocampus; species Hippocampus guttulatus. The sequence goes on from NC_141262.1 coordinate 19,534,107, forward strand.
ACATCTTTCTTGTGAAAATCGCAGTATTTTCGCTACGGTCTTACTTTGTGCTATTTCCACGTGTTTGTTCCCCACCTACAGACGACGAGTATGCAGTTTTTGTATTGTTCCAGTGTTGTGTGTTCGAACCCCCTCCTTGTACATGCGGTGTCGTTGGGCAGATCCAGAACAGCCCATTCAAATGAGAAGCAAAGTGTTTTTGCTTCAAGCTGTTTATTGGATTGGATTGGATTGGGTAAACTTTATTGTCAAATGTATTATTTGTCATTAACGTTGAAGGTAGTTTGATTGCTTCGTATAAACATACAATGGGAAACTTCGCTCATTAAGCAAGTGTGTGGTGAGCAAGTTATTATTATTATTCATGGTACATTCAACGGACAAATGTCCGTATTTATATCAGAGAGCAGGTTCGTGTCTAAATGAGTGTTTTTAGAAGTAGCAGTAAGAAATTCCCACATACAAAAAAATAGTTACTTTGTGTAACATCAAGTTTTGTGAATAAAAGACTCCATGTGAAGGAATGCTAAATGCAAACCAAAGCCACTGGTGTTAGAAGATTATTTCTTGAAGTCAGCTTTGTTGTCTAGTGTCCGTCAACGTTTACACAACACAATGAAAGACTTACCCTGTCCTGGCTGGTCCTCCAATATTTTAATCCAGTAAATTCGGCCGGTGGGTCTCAAACTGGGGTGCCCCGACCATTTGGGAGTCTGCAAAATAAAATAAACCAATCACTGATTCCTTCATCAGCTCAATCAAGTTTATGATATGTTCATGACATTATCACCGAAATATGACATCACTATATAGCTGTAAGTCAATTTTAAGAACAAGAGGCTTATCGTTACTGGAATTAAGTCCCATTTTATTTCAGGAATTGTAGAGTCCTCTTTTTAAAGTAAATATCGGCAGAATATTAAAATGGTAAAGTTCTAGTTCACTTAGGAATCAGACTGTATTCCCTCACTAAACATTTCCTTTCATATCATATTTACACATTGTCTTAAAACTATGACTTTATTTTGGAATTTAAAATAACAAATATAAAATATATATTTTTAAAATGGAATAAATTGAAAAAAAATCTGCAAATAGGTGAATCCATGGATTCCGAACTGAGAATATGCGGGGATACACTGTATGTCTGTGGTACAGTATACATTGGAACCCCAATTTCTTGCTTTTTTCTTTGGAGGGTGTGGGGGGCGGGGGGGGGGGGGGTCTGAATTGACAGCCTTTTTTTTTTTAAAGCCACTTACACACATTTAGAGTGTGATTCAATAATTTGTCAAGTTGAATGGAAACCAGCTGCTGGTGAATGGAGACCGAAAGGTCCATCATCATGCTTCACTGAATGCCCACGATTTTTGTCATTTTCAGCAAAGTGTCTGTTGGAGATGAGCTTCAAATTGGGCCATTATTTTGACACGTTTTAGGATCATCTTCCAACCTATTCTATGCTTGACTGAAGGCAAAGAGGAAGCTCATCATAACAGTGGATTCTATCTATCTATCTGTCTGGCTGGCTAGCTAGCTCTCTAGCTAGCTATGGAGCAAGGCAATACAGTGATCCCTCGCTATTTCGCGGTTCGTTTATCGCGGCTTCAGTGCATCGCAGATTTTTTCAAACATATTCATAATAATTTTTTTCCCCATATACATGGAGTACAGTACTGTATATGTTGCTCTATGTGAATCGCTGTTGTTTTGCAGCTTCTCGCGGACCGTTTGCGGACATATAATAAAAATAATAATAATTTTACCTGTATATGTTTATTGGTTGCTACTTCGCGGATTTTCGTTTATCGCGGGTGGTTTTGGTCCCCATTAACCGCGATAACTGAGGGATTACTGTACTGTAAAAGCAGTCGTGTTATTTATTCACATTTCCACTGCCACTGACTATTCTGTAAGTCTCGAAATTGGATGATTATTAGCATTGACATTCCCCAATCCCACACCAATGTCAGGAGGGAGGCTGACAAGCTGAGTGGGTCAAGTCAGCAAATATGCAGAGGAAAATACCCATTTCTTCTCTCAACTTTAACCTCCTCAGTACATCCTCAGCATCATCATCTGCTTATTTAAGATATCCTGCTGGGATTTTACTTTGACTTTAATAACGTGTCTCTTTGCTTACTGTATTGGCCATACCTTCCAACAGGTCATTTGTGTTTGTCTTGCACAGTACAGTACGCAGGTGTCACTTTCACACACAAAAAAAAATCAAATACATTACTTTTGTTAGTCATAAATGTGAAATTTACAATATATACACAGTATACTGTATATATAGTAATAGGGTATGCGTTATCACATACAGGGTATTGTAAGCACAAACACAATGCAAATAACATCCAAAGCATAAAAAGAAACCAACAGAATAGCTAAAAGTGGATATAATCCGGTCAGCCTTTAACCTTAAATCATCTATCTCAAATTGAATTACTTGTCTTAACCTTATGTAAAAGAAGATTGGGGGGCATGTCAGAGATGTTCGCTTGGACAGTGATGAGGACCTTGGTCACAAGAAAATGCTTATAATGTAACAAATTTTATTTATTACATATGATCATTTGAAATTTTGCAAGATTTTAGCAAGCATCAATCATGGAAGTTGACATGTTTGATTTGCTTTCGCGGGCCACATAAAATGATGTGGTGGGCCACATCTGGCCCCCGGGCCTTGAGTTTGACACCTGTGGACTATATATGATGCTCACGCACTAAACAATGCGAGAGGCAGCGTGTGCGTCATATACATTATAGGGAGGGACATGACTGAAAGTGACACTCGACTCCTTCACTCTCAAGTGTGTGAGCATTGAGTTGCACAGGGCCGACCTGCAGGACCCTTACTCACCCACCATGGTGGTCCACATCCGCGTCTCCGGCAACTTCAGCACCGTGGACAGTAGCCTCCCTACGACCCCACCGGACGGCACCGCGCGCGGACCCGGCGAACCGGACGCTTCGGGCGGCTTGAGCCGCAGCGGCCACGCGGCGGTGGCGGTGTGCCTGGGCGTCATCCTGGTGGCGGGCATTGTCAACAACTCGCTGACGCTGCTGGTGTTCGCTCGGTTCCGGTGCTTGTGGACGCCCATTAACGCGATTCTGCTCAACATCAGCCTGAGCGACGTGCTGGTGTGCGTGTTTGGAACCCCGCTGAGCTTCGCCGCCAGCCTGCGCGGACGCTGGCTCATCAGGGAGTTCGGGTGCAGGTGGTACGGCTTCGCAAACTCTTTCTTTGGTGAGTCAACTTTTCCGGGGCCACTTTTTGGGGAATTTCGGATGAAGTTCAAAAGCGAGCAAATAATAAAATGCAAGCATCCAACTACCGGGGGATTGTTTTCTTCATATTTGGCATTGGTGAGCGGTGGCAGCGAGAATCGTTCTGATTCTCCTGTGTGGCGTTGGCGTGGCTTTTCTCTTCTCCTTGGTGTCAAACCAATCGAAACGTTACAATGTTAAAAGCAGCGTTAACTGACAGGGGTGTTAAACTGAAGTTCGGAATAAGTTGATAAAGTGGACTGAATGAGTTAGAACGATAGGATGTCCCACCAAAAATGTACTCACTCTTCTTTGACTGGCCATTACTCAGAAGTGTCAAAAGTTATAGCAACATAGCACGATGCTAACTGCTAACGGGCATCCTACCATTGCTATTTGAATTTAATTACCTGTACTGCATGTATTTAATGGTGTTTAATACCATTTAAAGCCTTAATTTTTACAAAATCAATTTCATGACTATTACTGGTTTTTCATGACCCGCACAAACGATGTAGATTAAAATAAGCGGGTCATTTTTCCAACAACACATTTCGCCACCAATCATTTCTCTTAACAAAAGTCCATGGGCCAGTTATCGGTCTCCCGCTCTTTTCCAGGCATTGTTTCTCTGGTGTCCTTGTCCGTCCTGTCATACGAGCGCTACATCACAGTGCTGCATTCCTCCCAAGTGGACATGTCAGACTTCCGGAAGGCCTGGTTGTGCATCGGCGGTTGCTGGCTCTATGCCCTCTTCTGGACGCTACCTCCACTTCTGGGCTGGAGCAGCTATGGGCCTGAGGGTCCTGGGACCAGCTGCTCGGTCCAGTGGCACCTGCAGTCACCCAGCAGCATCTCTTACGTGTTGTGCCTCTTCATCTTTTGTCTGCTGCTCCCGCTTCTTCTCATGCTCTACTCTTACGGCCGCATCCTGATCACCATCAGACGGGTGAGGTCAGACACGCTCATTCAAATGTACCGGGTTACTGTACTTAAGTCAATTTACCAGGTATGTTTATGTTGCTTGAGTATTTTTCTGAGGACTTTTTTTGTTCCAATATAGCAAAATGTGCATTGTAATACTAATGACAGTAAAAAAAAAAAATATATATATATATATATATATATATATATATATATATTTATATTCCCTTTTCTTTTATACATAAAAATCTGTACCTTTTTTTACTTTTACTGAAGCACATGAGATTATTTTTATTTGTATTTCTACTTATGTACTTAATACTTTAATTATATATCAGATAATATCGTTGTTTAATATTGAAATATGTTTTAACTTAATGAAACGTTTAGTGTCTCATGACTTAATATTATTTATCACATTTGTGATGATTATTACCACTACTACTATACAAGATATTTAATTTTACATAAATTATTTCACTTTTTAAAAATAATTCTTAAAATTATATATAATTATTTCCATTTAATTAAAAGTATTGCCCTGCGATTGGCTCGCAACCGGTTCAGGGTATCCCCTGCCTACTGCCCGAAGACACTTGGGATAGGCTCCCGCACCCCCCGCGACCATAGTGAGGATTAAGCAGTTCTAAAAATGAATGAATGAATGAATGAAAAGCATTTTCAATTTCATTGTTTCACTGAATTAAAAAAAAAATCTACAGAAGGGCCACTGGTTGTTTGCATTTTAATAACTACTGATTACTGTTTGATTAAATTTTTGTTGTCATCATAAATAGTAATTTCAGTACCATTTGAAAGCACTTAAACAACTTTATTCATCTTATTATAAGATGAAAGAGTTAATTTATTTTCCATGTGTACCAATTAGTGAAGTTGTCAAGGAAGGGCACCGATGTAAAACCAGTGCCAAGAAAAAAAAAAATCATGTGATTGACTCACTGCGGTGCCTCCTTCCGGGACAATTCAAAACTTTCAACAATAGCAACAGCAAGAGAAATGCTTTGACTTTAAGTAGAGTATTCTTTCCGCCTTTTTCTCTCACATTTATCTCCCAGTGCTCTGTTGACAATCTTAAAAATAAACCCAACCACGTAACCACCAGGAAGGAGGGCAATTTCTTCCCTGAGGTGTACGGCTGCATTTTCAAGTTTGACGACCCCCTCTGGTTTGGCGGTGACTCATGCATGACTCTGTGCGGCTTACATAAATCCGGCTATCACACAAATAATTCCTAATGAAGACTTGTCAATGGGCTCGCCATCAGTGAATCGCCGCAGAGATATTTTTAGGACGGTTACTACTGGATACCTACCCTTATGTAAGCACCTCTATTTTCAAACAGCGTGCTCACCCGAGGGAGTCATAAATGAAGAGGGTGGGGGTCTTTGCAGACTTGATCACTGTACAGCCAGGGGCTCAGTTTCTTTTGCAGCGAGAGCCTTTAGACATCAGCCTCTGGCTTTTCTTTGAAACACGTCAATCGGACTGTAGATTTTCTGCTCGGCTCCTTACTCAATGGCATCAGAGCTTGTTGGCTTTTCTTTCTGGCCACAGAATTGGACACCTCATTCAGTACACTTGAGATCAAAAATAAGTTTCATGAGTATGATGCCTTTCGGAAATGAATGTATTTCCTCAAATATATGAAAATAGAGCGAGAGAGAGAGCGAGAGAGAGAGAAATGTTATTGAAGAGTTCTCTCCTCAACCAATTAAAATGCTGCACCATCTAAAGAGGCACATAAACAGCAAATTAACCACGCGCTGTAAGGCAGCTTTTCACGTAGCAAGAATGTGGAGACACAAAGATTAGAGTCCTGGAAATCTCTGTCATGCAGTCACTCCAGAAGGTTACTCATTGTGTTCATCGGTTCTTGGAATCTCTCTCTCTCATCTAAATTATATATATACAGGTGTGTGTGTGTGTGTGTATATGTATATATATATATATATATATATATACATACACACACACACACACACACACACACAAAATGAAATGACACAATTGGAAATGAATCGGGAGCACAGTAAGGTGAATTTTATGGGCTCATCTACCACTAGATGGCACAAAAAACACTTGTTGAAGTTCCATTGTTCATGTTGAAGATGGAGCAAAAATGCTATGGCAAAATTCTTCCAAGTTTATGTAGTGTAATTTAAAAAAAGACATTGACAACGCGGTCTCGAAAATTATATTTGAATGCACTCAAATAATAAATGAATGAAGGGCATTAATAGGGTTTTATTGGGAAACGGGTAAAATGTAATCCACAATGTCCATCCATTTTCCGATCCACTTATCCACACAAGGGTCGTGGAGGACTCAAGCGTGGAGGCAAGGCAAGAACGATTGATTAGAAAAAGGAAAAACAAGCTATGGCAGCATGATCAAGAAAACAATGATTTAAGTGCAAAAAAACATGACACAAAGGAACAGAAAAAAAAGTAAACACTGAAGACAACAGGGGGCATGATAACGACTCTGTGACATGACAGCATCAATGAACCACAACCAAGCGAAAGCAGGGAACGACCAACAAATTGATGAGACAACGAGGCACACTTGAACAAGCTAACTGGTTGACACGAAAGAAACAGAGCTAACGAGTACACGTGAGGATGAAAATCAAACGAGCTGATGAGAAGTGCACTTGGGATCCAGGAAAACAAGAAATCACATAAAAGAAAGCAAAAATCGGATGAAAACAATGCAGAACAACATTCAAACTGCGATTATGATCATTTTATCCTTCTTAATTCCTATGGCATTTAAGGGCACACATTCAGATGTTTGATTGACGTTAGGATAATTGAGGGGGTCCTTAGAAAAATTTTGGCCCTGCATCCAGAAAGTTTGAGAATATTACTGTATGTATGACGATTGTAAGACAAGTTCTTATTGTTCAGATGGGGAAGATCAACCCCCTGACAACGGTGCGTCGAGACCATCGCATCCTGAGGATGGTGTTGACGTTGGTGTCGTGCTACCTGCTGTGCTGGATGCCCTACGGCGTGGTAGCGCTCATGACCACGTTTGGCGGCTCGTGGCTGGTCACACCCTCCTCGAGTGTGGTTCCCTCCGTCCTGGCCAAGTTCAGCACCGTCATCAATCCCGTCATCTACATTTTCTTCAACAACCAAGTGAGAGCCGTCACCATGTTGTGACTGATGACGACATCCACGACGATGCTTGTGATGATGTTACCGATGACAATGGCAATTTTTTTTAGAGTCTATTTTGGAGCTAAAATGTATTTTGATTATCCCTTCGTGTCGTATTTGTCCTAGTTTTCCCGATGTCTCCTGGCCTTCGTGAAGTGCAACGCACAGCCGCTGTCTATTCAAGAGGCGCGGCCCAGCTTGAGGTCACAGAGGTTGTGTGACTTGTTGCCCGGTGGGCGGCAACGTCGCTCGCTCAGCGGCGCCACCGACCACAGCGGCTGCCGCCGTGCCCTCGTCGTCCACTACACGCCGCAACATCTTGTCAATCTCAAGACTGAGAGGTGACCTGTCAGTGTTTTGTTTGATGAGTGAATGTACAACAACACCAGACCTCTACACAAACTATGAAGACAAAGATGTGAGATGTTGCAAGTACTCACACTCTGGACTTTAGTAGAACTACTTTACTTGTTTTAAAAAATACAACAACAAAAAAATGGTGGAAGTAGATGTACTGATTCAACTCCTACTTAAATGTAAATGAGGACAAACTGAACGTCTTTTACCATGTATATATAATAATTGTACCTGTATTGACAATGAAAACAATAAAACATCTCTATACACAAAATACGTTTCTTTCTTTTATTAACTTACATAGTCTTGGACTATGTTTGGTATATACAGTGGACCCCCACCATTCGGGGGTTGGGGGTAATAGGGACTGGGCTGGCTCGCAAATAGCAAAAAATCCGCTTAGGAATGACAATCAGAATAAATACATTGAAGAAAAATATGTTTGTTCTCTAATAAGTGTTTCTCCAAGAAGTAAACGAATAAATCCTCGCCACCCCACCTGCTGCTCAACGCCTTCCTCACTCACAACCGACAACGGAAGGCTCGAAAGCAGCTCGGCTAAGGGAAGATACATTTAGGGTGTGTTGGCATAGCTAGCTAGCTAGCTAACTGCACGGCGCAACTGTCCCAGACCACGATGGATTCAAATGAAGGCGCTCAAGTTCTTATATAGTGGGGAAGTGGTGACTCAAAAAAATTGGGAAAACTGAAATGGTGAAAGTAAGTTTCATGCTATATCTCCACAATTCAGCATGACATAGTTGTTAGTCTCTTTTCAGCAATTATCTTGAACGCTACACAGGAAGTCTGCAGCAAAGATTCAAACCCAGAACCTTGACTGTTTGATAATTGAACACACAACACAAAGTCTTCACACAAGCTATGATTCAAATAACGTGAGAACAAACACGAGTGGTTTGAAAGCTTTGGATTTCCTGGAGCAGTTAGCTTGGTGGTAAAGCATCAGGGGGTCGTGTGGGCCCTTTGCTCCTATTTCAACGTTTCACAAATGCCACAGAATGCCGTGTGGGCGCCCCGAAAGCTCTGGTTAATACGCCACAATGGGCTAAGGCTGTCGGCTTCAGCTGGTGTACTCTCTACAGCTGAGTCACAGTGACAAGCACCCCTGACCCGGTTCTCATGAGAATGGCCTTCGCATAGCAAGGCGGAACATACCAAGTACCCATAAATTGAACCATTTGAAATTGATCTAACATTTTGATAGAGAAATCTATGAACAAAATTGTGTCATGTCATTTTTAAAGTTTCGGTTAATTTGGGCATTTTTTTGAATAATCGCGTCAAAGCAAGGGGGGTGAACAGATGGAAGAAGGCTAGATTCAATCACAGAGTGGGAATAAACAAATTGGGAACAAAGAGTTGTTGAATACCAAAAGACAGTTTGGGAACAGCTGTCGCGCCCAGGTGGACATATGTCATCAGCAAAGTCTGTGACTTGTGTATTCGGGTAGATCAGATCACTACCGAGGGGCCGGGCCGGGGGGCGCGGTATGCAAATCTCGGGGGCAGTGTTTTTCTTGTATTTTGCAATAAAAGTTCGAACCGGCGGAGAGGGAGCGGAGTGTGTGATCATCGGAGCAACTAAACCGTCGCTCGCTCTCAGAGACCTGCTCCCGCCGATATTGAAGACAATTTTCCTGTGTGCCGAGTCATTTCTTTAACTTTGTCCGAGAAAATCTCTGACACATTTTATGGAAGAATTACATCAAAAGAAAGAAGGAGAGAATAGTGAAAATCACCTGTAATCGATGGTGGTAAAGCACTACTTTTGTCTAAATGTGGCTCCTCAACTCACTTATAGTTTCTTGACACCATAACACCACAAGATGGCGGACAACCATTACTTTTCGTTGAAATGATGCTATTACATTCACTTCAGTGTCGTTTCTTGGAACACTGCTGCCACAAGATTCAGATTCAGAAAACGTTATTTCTCCCCGTGGGGCAATTAGATGACGGTAAAGCACTACATGTAGTCTAAATAAAGCACCTCAATTCACTTCAATGTAATTCCTTGGCACTAGGATGCCAGAAGATGACGGTAAAGTAAAGCACTACTTTTTTCTAAAAGTTCCTCAAATCCTATCAACATAATTCATAGGCACTAAGATGCCACAAAACGGCGACAAAGCACTCTTTCAGTCTTAGTGAAGCTCCTCAACTCACTTCAGCATAGTTCCTTGGCACCAAAATGACACATACCACAGCAAAGAATTATGTTTACCTAAATGAAGATCCACAACTCACTTCAACATAATTCAGAGGCACCACAAGATGTCAGTAAATCACAATGTTAGCTCTATTGAAGTGCCTCAATTCACTTCAAGATGCCACAAATGCCGTCATAGAAATCATAGGGGCCAAAATGCTTGAGAATCACTGGTCAAAATACGGTAAGATCAACTTTATTGGTACCCAGAGCGTGATATTCAAGTGCACCAGCAGCAAATAAAATAAAATAAAAAATATGCCTCTTTAAAAATGATGACATCAGTGGCTGAAATGGAAATACTCCTGCGGCGCCTCCTCTTTTTCTTAAGGCCACAATTAGGTTAGTCTTATTGTGAAAGGAAGATGTCTGCTGATTTGATTTCTCACCTTGGTTGAGAGGAAATGCAAATGACAGCAAACATTTCTGTCGCGACGAAGAAGAGGAGGAGAAGGGAAAATGACGCTGTAGTTGCGCTTTACATATCAGAGCCTCAAGCGCGCGGGATGCCACTTTGCGCGCCGCTCCTTTATAATGATCAACACATACCACAGCAGTGTGGCATCGCTCCCGCCTCCGCTGCCGCCGCGCCAGGCTCAGGTGCTCATCCAGCCTCAGTCCTCGCCTGTGGGCCGCAGCAAGACCTGGCTGCGCTTGCTTCTGGGAGTCCTGGTGCTGCATTTTCTGCTCACGGCCGGGGGGTTCACCTTCCTGTACTACACAGGCAGAACGGTAAAAGCCTCATTTAGTTGTTGTCACTTTGTTAGCAAGAGTTTTACTGTATATGGCAAGGATGGACATTTGGTTACTGAACACACTTCAGAGGGACTTTTTAAGTCAATTATAATGAGGACGTAGCTGTAAACATGTTTTCTTTCATTGCATTCTATTCTAATTTGTTTATTTTTTGGTGAGCTCAGAAATAATGTGAATCTTACATTTAAGTACCAATAGAATTATAGAAATAGAATTACATAAATGTAAACAAATAACACTTCATATGGCTAAATTACTTTCTAGATTTAAGTAGTTACATACTAAATGTTAATTTTGTTACAGTTGTTTGTATCCAATACATATTTATTTATATAGCGCTTTCACAACTGCCGTAGTACGAAAGCAACTTTAACTACAGGGGACAAATTCCCTGGGTCTTTTTGCATATTTGACCGAAACAGGTGATACGGATTCTGGCACAACTGTTTAAATATTTAAATGAAGATAAAATTCATCAAGAAACAGTCTACAAATTGTTTTGTGATAAAAAAAATAAAAACGTTTCAGGAGGTTTCTGAATGACTCTTAATAGTCTGGACATCTCTAAATATATTATTTAAATTATGTGGTGGATCAGATGTAGCCCCCTGGCTTTGAATGACACCTGTGCTCCATAGGAAATGCATTTATCGTGCTTTGCCGCAAAAATTAATTACATTTCCAACAATGATAATTTTGATTCTGATTCTGATCAAAATGGTGTCTTTAAGAGGCAAATGAAATTCACAAATATGTTATACATATTCGTAATAGAACAAAATCCTGTCACAGTATATACTGCTGATATTGCTGAAATAACCCATTTTTGGGGTTGTTTTTCATAGCTATTGTTACAGTTCTCGTTTCATAGAAAAGAAATAGACAGGAGGTGCGCCCAATATTGCGACCACAAAGTGACCTTTCACTTGTCCTACTTTTCAATCCAACAGGAAAAGCCGCCATCATTACCTGAAGGTATGTTTATCTTTATTTTTTTTTCTTGTCTAACATGAACTATGGGTCAGTCTTTCCCAACCTTTCTTTAGCCATGCACATATTTTACAAGAGACCACCAAAAATATACAGTCTCGACTGACTAACAAAATCAGTGTTCAAAATCAAGTGTTTAGTTGAACTAAAAGCACTTACTGTGTTGCGCGAATGACAACAAATATATACACATTGTGCTTTGTAGTGGGAAAAAAATTACTTATTCTGCTTGTCATTATAATTCACTGTCATAGATTGATAAACATGTTCTGTAGTAACCTGATAGTATTTTCAGGACCAATTAAGTGATATCGGATAATTGGGATGATTTCTCGCGGAACCGTGGTTGGGAATCGCTGACTTAGAGATATAAAACTGGAGATATCATGAATATGTACGATAAATTATATGTGTACGATATATTTTCGGTTGGTTCCAGCTACTTTTCAGCAAACTTCCTCCAGAACATTGGCTCGTATGATCGTGGCGAAGCAAGCACACTTGTCAGCACAGGAATCAACATGTAAGCATCTTATTATTTTATTTGACCCCTTTTAATGTCTTTGAAATGTATGATTTTTTTTAACAGGCCAATTTGTCCACAGCTTTCTAACTATCTAAGTGCTTGCTAAACATTCTAGCTTAGCAAGTGCTAGCTAAACATGGGCAAATGTGCTCTTCATTCCTCGCAATAAAGCTTTGTAACAAGTATGTTCTTCTCAGTGCACATACTTTGCATTCATTTTTTGAGTAACTTAATTTCACTTACCGCGTGAAAATGGCGCTAACGTGTCTCTCTCTCAAACTGTAAAAGTCCGAAGTTGGAGCTCAATTCATGAGATCTCTGCATTTAGCTCTGTTGGTCAACTCCGAGACGGAACAATTCAATTTGAAAAAAGCTGCTCCAAGGAGAGCAAATTAAAGTTCGGTGTCTTGCCCAAGGGCAATTCAACAGGAAATAGTCGCAGCAACCCTTCGGGCACTGTGCGACCCGCTCTACCTAATTTATAATTTGATGAAATGTGTGTTTTAATGTGATCTGGTATCACGTTAAAACGTGTTTTTCAACAGTTTTTAAAAAATTTACATACCTTTACTAATGATTATTTTACGTTGACCCCACTTGGAGAATGACAATTGTAAAGAACCGGCTGATGTCTTCCCCCAGCAGGTTACCTCCGGTGGGACATGAAGCACTCAGTGCTAAGCAACATCAATTACTACCGCAACAGCTGGCTCACGGTCCTGGAGTCCGGAGACTACATGGTCTTCTCCAGGGTCACCTTCTCCAAAGCCGATCCAGAGAAGCCGCTGGCCAGTGTGCTCAAGCTGAAGCGCGACGAGTCGGCCGAGGAGAAGGTGGCCATGCAGGCCTACTGCAGCCTCGACCCCTCGGGGTTCGGGTCCAAGTCCCAGCTGTGCTCTGTCTCCCTGGGGGAGGTGATATCACTGGAGAGGGGGAACCAGCTCAGCTTGTGGGTACAGGACCTGTCACGAGTGGACTACAGCGAGAAGGCCACAATCTTTGGGATGTACAAGCTTTGACAGTGTGGACGAGAGGACATTTTATTTATTCGATTGAACAAACATTTCGGGACAGCATTGACAAGGATTCTTTTTTCCTCTTTACAGCAGGGCTGATGGACAAATTTTTGTGCCAAAGGTCATGTTTGATTTTTTTTTTTGTTAAACAAACATACATCTCTGGGGGAAAAAAGTGAGATCATGCAAAATGATCAGTTTCTCTGGATATGAAGTCTGCATACCCCTGTTCAACAGACAGGTTTTTGAAATGAAAAACAAAAAGAGACTAATCACTCCTAAACTTTTTCCACCATTAATGTGACCTGTAACCTGTTCAACAAAGCTAAAAAAAAAAAACAACTTGTAATCTTTTTAAGAAATAAAATTTAAAATTAAAATGTGGTTGCGAAAGTGTGCCCACCCTCTTAGAACTGGGATGTGGGCGATATTAACAAATTACAAACTCAAATGGGAGTCAGCACGCACCTGCCATCATTTAAAAAGCCTAAATAAAGTTCAGCCGTTCTTGTCGGATTTCCTGACTTTTTTAAAAAGCTTTACAACAGCATGATGGTTTTGCGCCAACACTTATTGCTATTTGGAACGGTTCATAATTCCCTCTTCATATTCAAGTAACTAATTATTTTTTAAAAATTCTATAATCAACAGAAAATATGACCAAACCCCAAATGAAGTTCAGATGTTCTGTCCTTTGTGGTTCATCTAATTATATAATCAAATATTTAATATGAATACAAAATGCCTAAGTGAGTACAACATAAATTTGTTTGTTTTGCAATAAATTAATTATTTTTTAAATGAATATTTACTTAACAGATTTTTTATACGTTTATTTTGTAACATGTCATAAACATGCCTGAGAAGACCAGTTTGGAATATTTGAATCCTGTTGTAGCAATGCACTTGGTCACATTAATTTGCAGCCCTATGAAACATTCAGAGTCCACATTAAAATTAATGTCCTTTTTTTAACGACTTCATTGAAATACAACAACTATGACACTGTGTAAATAGGGGGTTTATACTTCAACTGCTATTTTTTTAAATCATATGTATTTTATATTTTTGTTGGAGAAGCTCATATTAATTCAATTTAAAAAAAAAAGAAGAAAAGTCTTCAGGGCAGCATGGTAATCGCGGTTGTCTCCCTCACGGTTTTGAGGTTGTTGGTTTGAATGACGGCTCCTTCTTGTGTCGGGGTTTGTTCTGTATGTTTGTTGGGAGAAAAATCAGGCAAGCGCTATGTATGCTCCAGCATAACCTTGGTTTCATGAAATTAAAACAAAACACAGGTATCTCAAGCAGCATATTTTTTTTTAGGTGGTAAAAAAATATAAATAAAAATAATGAAGTAATACCCTGTAAAGGTACACCACTGAAAGCATAAAATATATATGGTGGCTAAAAAAAAAGGTCAACCGAGTTTCATTTTGTGAATTGTGAAATTGTTCATTTGTTGTAACAATGTGGTCATATGTGAACCGTGTGTGTGTGTGTGGGGGGGGGGGGGGGCGTCACATACTGACAGGATGCATGCAGGTATACGCGCAATCTGTTCGCCACACTTTCCACCATGTTCTTGACGGACTTCCTGTATAGAATTAGAGGCTGCGTGAAAATGGAAAACATAAAAAGAGACACACTTTTCATTTGTTAAATCAAACACGGTTAGAATATGAAATGTTTAATAAATGAAGGACAACATAAAGTACAGAGTGCAAAAAAATGCAACAATACAATAATAATGATGATTGCATAGAACCTTTAAAAGCAGACAGAATTCCCGCTGCAGTGAAGTGCTCAGTGAGGCTGCAGACATTTTTAGCTATTAAAAAATAAAAAAAAGATAAAGAAAATAGACAGGAAGTAGAGTGCCTATCGCATTTACATTGTCGCAGTGCTCTTGAGGAAGACAGTTGCTGCCTTGTACCGATTGTATGATTGTTATTATATGATGAAAATTGGGACCCGCGCAACGAAACTGTACACTTTTTTTCGTGAAGATAGAACTGCAATTCTCTCTCAATTATTGCTTTTTTTTCAACTATTTTTATCATATTAGGACAACATTTCATTTAAAAAAAAATTAACATGATTTTTATTTAAGAAAAGAAAAAAAAAAGTTCATCTGGAGGCACTTTTCGGCCCGGCTAATAAACCACAAGGAAGACTTACAATCTGGATGTATAAATAAATAAAGCATTTTTTTTTAAAATCCAAACAACAGTTAACGCGTAAATTTAAAAAAACAATATACCGGTATATTGTCGAAATAAGCATTATACTCGTACTCATCTGTTTGTTAAGCATCAGTCTACAAATATCTTACTTATTATTTCTGTGTATTTACAATGTTACAGGTGACGCTTAATAAAAAGCTCCATGAATGTTCAAAATCAAATATTTGTGTAGCTTTTTAAGAACCGCATCCAACATTGAGAGGGGGAAACTTTGATATGAATTAAAATTCTAAATATATCATTCATAGCTTAATATAGTGATGTCCTGACAGCACGACAAACAAATGATGGCAAAGGGCAGTAATAGTTGACATGGTAACAGAAGCTTCCGGTTCAGACTTGGGCATAAAAAAATAATAATAATCATAAGCAGAGACTGCAGTGAGCTTGTTGTTTGTTTCCTTTCTCGTTTTGTTCCATTTCCTGGTTGAAAACAGTTCACAGTGGCGTTCGGCAAAAGAGGCGACGGGTGTAAAAAATGTGTGTGTGTGCGTGTGGTTGTCAAGTGACCAGCAATGCATCCGAAACAAAAATCAAGACAGCATTTTTGGGGGACATGGAGTACTTTGCCACCATCTTGGTGTCAAGGAACTGTATGGTGAAAGGAGTTTAGGAGTTCAATTAGACAAAAATGGTACTTTGCTGCCATCGTAATGTCGAGAAACTATGAAATGAGTGGAGTAGTTTGATTTGGACAAAAATGGTGCTTTCCGCCCTCTTATTGTCAAAGAACTATGTTGAAGTCGGTGGAGGAGTTTCATTGAGGTTTTTTTTTTTTTAATGTTATTGACATTTTTGTTTGGTGGCGCGCCGTGAGATTTCCCGAAAATGTACCTTGGCTCCAGAAACTTTGGAAAACACTGACAGCGCGCACAACCATATATATTCGGACTGTGATGCAATTTCTGTGGCTTTGGATGTAACTCTTCCAAGACATTCCGCACTTTTGCACGCACTCATACAAAGAGACCCCCCCCCCCCTCGCCACACACACACACACAGCTCGTTCTGTGCTTAGTGGCCACTACCACCGCCTCCATCGTCCCACGTGCAGTCGTTCTTCTGCTTGACCAGCTTCCTCACCACTCTCTCCAGCTCTTTGCGAGACTTCTGCTCATCCTCAAGAAACTGCTTCATCCATTTGTTCTCCTGTCGTAACATACACCGGAGAGGACATGTCGTCAAGAGGGGTTTGAGTGTGGGCTAGAAGTGAGTGTGAGCGCAGATGGTTGTTCGTCTTATGTGTGCCCTGCGATTGGCTGGCAACCAGTTGAGGGTTTACACCGCCTACTGCCCAAAGACAGCTGGGATTGACTACGGCATGCCCCGCGACCCTTCTGAAGATAAGCGCATCAGAAAATGGATGGATGGACGGATGAAAAAAAGCAGGTCACTTTTAACCTACCGTGGCACGTGACCCGCATCACCGGACATTGTTAGCGGTTAGCAGTCAGCAATTGTAGCTTGCAATCAGACCTGTTGCATTTTTTAAATTCTCATTCAAAGTTTTTTTCATCTGTAATTTGCTGATGCTATTGGCAAAGAACGGGAATCTGGAGCGCCAGGAGAAGCATTTTAAAACGGTACACGTGAGCTACGATTGTGATGTTCACACATTTAACATGTTGCAAAAGTGCGAGCAATGCCTACGCGTCAGGTCTCCCACAAAAGGTAGGCAGTGATTTCCGTTTCACAAACTCGGTCTTGTATCTAGTTTATTTTTCCGTTTCGTTCATGTTAGAGGCCGTTGCTCATCGCGGCATGGGTGTGCGCGCATGCGTGCGCATACGTGCACGTGTGGTAACGGGTCGATCGTCGGGGTTTGGTTGGCTTGAGAAGTAGATCTTCAGTGAAAGAAAGTTTGGCCACTCCCGAGCTACACTACACACCACCACGAAACACAATAACAAAGACTTTGTTAAATCAAGACAATAAATTACCTTTTTCAGTTCATGGACCTCATCCTTTAAAGCATACACTGCATCAACCAGACTCCTGTAAGAAAAAGTGTGGGGGGGGAAACTGACACAGTATCCAGCTTTGAGAGGTGATGATTTCTAAGACGAGGTATATCTGCTCAATCAATGGAAACTTACGTTTAATAAATGTATTTATTATTGTGGTTTGAGTTTGCAGTGGTGCAGAACTGCAGTGTGTCATACTGAGAGCTGTTTCTACGTAATTACTGGTTATTTAGGTGCACAAAGAGAGCCAAACGACCCTCTATTAGGCAGTGTAATTCCACAACAATGCAAATTACGACACAGCATAATAAACACCGTTAAGATAAGACCTCAAAACGCAGACAGAGAGACAGAAAGTCAGCGGCATGCGCTTACTTCTCCTCAATGACCGTCTGCCCGTTGCTCTTCATCTCCTCCACAATGATTTTCTCTTCCTCGGGAAGGAGCACCTGAGGCACGCATTCCTTCCGCACGGCTACACCAACACAGGCACACCGTTTGATACATGCTCACGTGAGCCCGGCGGAAGGTCAGAACGAGGCGATAAAAGATACAAACGTGTGTTGGTGGAGTGCAGGCTGGCTCCTGTGCAGTAGGCCTCGATCACCCTCAAGATCTGAGCGTCCTCTTCCAAAGCCACCGTGCCTGGAACACAATTCATCCGTTAGCTCCGCCAAGAACATTGCTTTAGCGTGTTTGTTTGTTAGCACAAAAAAGAAAGCGCATGGTTTTCATTTCCAGGCAAATCATGTTTGAGTGCCACTCCAGAAGGTAAACCAATCATGTTCTCTGCACCTGTTAACATTGCATTCCTTAATTTCTCAGTGAATACAGTCAACTCGCACCAATTCGTGGTTGTGCTTTTACTAAGTGCAAAGCAAAAACAGTGTCACAGTACTTTGATGGCGTTGAGCTATGCAGAAGTGAATTGAGGAGTTTCGTTTTCACCAAAGGTAGTGCTTTGCCACCATGTGGTGGCATATATGGGCAACTACAAACCTTTTGGGGGTGGGGGGGGGTGTCAATTCCTCACGTAATTTCACTATTCGCAGCATGGTTTTTCATGCATGAATCTTAATGACAAAATTCACACATATGAATTAAGTTGGCTATTTTTTATTTTTTTGTACAATTTGGTACTGATCCAAATTATGATTTTGATTCAACTTCATATCTATTCACCGTTCATATCCATGACTAATTTTGAGTCGTGAATGAAGCCAACAATGTTTTTGGATTATTGGAGGGACCTGGAGTTCGGGTAGAAAAACGATTTTCTCCAGTTATGCCGGCAAACATGCAAACCCCGCAAAGGGCTTGAGATTCAAACCCTGCAACTTCCAACTGCAAGCCAGGTGTGCTAACCACTCATCCACAGTGCTGTCCATATACAGTATATTTAATTATCCTTATTTCTTCTGGGGGAAATGATTAAAAATGTGAGGTTACTTGAAGAGATTATGTTCCACTTCAACACACACTATCAAATATGAAAAGTGTAGAAATAAAAATTTTCTTTTCAATCAGTCGTACTTCTCCTCGTGTGAACCTCGTCATCGGAATGCTTCCTTTCCTTCTTCCTGTTTCCAGGCAGAAACTTCTTCATGGGTCGTGGGCTCTTGCTGGAGTCCTGCAGGGGCACATTGTCAGTGAATCTCTTTGTCATGTTACCCTGAAAAGAAGCAAAGACTGCAAACCAAATCACTGCACAAGCTCTCAGAGACCAAGGACAAAAAGGCAGCGAAGCGCGTGGCGACAGCTGTGACCAAAGCGGGCATGTAGTCACACCCTGATAAAACCTTGTCCCTCAGCGAAAATGCATTTGAGGAAATGTGGAATTGAATTCACGACAATGTGTCAACACATTAAAAGCATTGTACAGGGAGTCAGTGCAGAAAAAAATAAATAAATCAAACGAAAGCTTTACAATGGGGGAGATGTTTGCAAAGCAATGGGAAGAAAGAAGGAGTTAACATTTTGACACCACTTGTTTTGCTTGCAGAAAGTTTGATGACAAAAGACTCTTAGCACAAATCTTTCGACAGTGAATGAATGAAAGTGCTGATAATCGAATGCACCAAAAAAAAAAAAAAATTGGTATTTTATGAAAGCATACAACGGTAACATAAATAGAATGTAAATAACAATAAGAATATTAAGTGATTATCATAAATTCATGCTTCGGTGACAGACACTTGTCTCCCTCTCAAAAGGCCGACTGACTGCTTTACAAGTTTGAAGGCACCCGTGATACTAATCGCACACACAAACTTTTTCTGGCTTTATTGTCATTTTGTCCAGGCCTGTTTCAAGCTTCTGCTCTTGAATGCCTGAAGGCCATTTAGCGCAGGAGAGAAGGAAGAGAGCACACATGCAGGCTTTCACAGGAAACCACATTGAGGAAGGAGGAGTTATGTTACTTCACCACTGGGGCGCACACGCTTGCTAATACACACCACCAACTCCCAGAGTCACACAGGAATCTAACCTTACCTTCATGATATAAGACATCCTCTACAGAAGACAGAGTGGAGAAAGAGAAAAGAAGTGTGTGAAAATATGACGGGAGAAAGGTGCGATGCAGAGTTAATAGTGTCAACATTTGCACACCACAGAAACACCCTCCACTTTTTTTTTTTTTGCCTGATTGTGTACTGTGGTGAAAAGATGGAGAGAAGGGCAATGCATTGTGGGACTAAAACAGGCCAAGTGTGGATTCGACTTGATTCAGTTTGCTTGGCAGCATTTTGTTTCACGGACAGCGGTCATGCGAATAGAAGTAGGCCATGCGAGAGAAACTCGTTGGATGTGATTCCTGCAAAACATAATGCAAAAGAAGACAAATCGACTCTCAAAGGCCACTACGTTAGGTACTTGTGGAACTTGATAAAAAATATTCGACCTTTTTTATGACATTGGTGAATACATTATTTTCATTATAAATACAATTTTAAAAAGAATTATTTTACTCATAAAAAATATGAATTCAGATTTATTTGATTTACAATGGAAGAGATAATCATGAGCAAAAATTACATTTACATGAAATTTGTTGCATTATTTTAGCAGTAATTCTCCTAAAATTGGTTAGTTAAAATGCACTTTTATTCATTCATACAGTTAAATAATTTATTGTAAGTTATAAAATAAATATTTTTAAACCGATTTTTAAAAAATGTTATGAAACTGGCAATTTTGGGTGGGGGGTCGGGTTCAACACTTCTGAATTTTATATATTTGATCAAATGCATTTATTATTGTTCAAAAATAAGTAAAAACGATTTTATTAAAATATGCTGTTTTATTGCAGCAGTAATATTTTTCCCCCTAAAATGGGTTGGTTAAAATATTAAAAGAGATACAGAAAAATATTAAAAGAGATACAAAAAAACCCCCACTCACTGCAACTCTTCGTTGCAGGATATGTTTGCTGAGCGAGTTTTCAGATTTTCAAAATGGGGATTTTGTTTTAAAGTTTAGACAATAGACGTCTTTGCTGTACAATTCCAACAAAAACTTCATGGAGCGTGACTTTGTCTTAAAAGTTAATTTATTTATTTTTAACCGATTTAAAAATCGAACGTGGCCCCCGGGCACCAAAGTTTGCACACCACTGCTTTGCAATCTCCTACCTCTTTGTAACCCAACGCGGCCGAGGGTTTGAGGGGCGGCGCCGGACGCAGGCAGCTGAGTGACCAGGGCTTGCTCATCTTTGGTGGTTCGAGGGGACCGCGGCTGACGGCGCTGAAGCTGCCAAGGTGGGACAAGTGGGTAGGGGTGCCCACCATGCTCAGGGGCTTGCCTTCTACCGTCTGCACGGGGGAAACAAATGCAAAAGAGCACCGCATATGACAAAAGCTTTCCACACTGTGAGCTTTGGTTTTGTGTGTGTGTGTGGGGGGGGGATCCATTACGCGCTATGTTTATGTTAGTCAATTTTATTTACACAGCATTTATCACAGTCAGGACTCAGAAAATGATTTGTGTGGTGTCTACTTTCGAATGAGACACCATGAAGTTTTGAAATATTTTGCGGTGGGGAAAAAAAAAAAAAGTACTTAGCAGTCGGAATTCTTAAGTGTTTCTCAAGCTCAAACCTTCAAGATGGTGCTCGAAGGGCTGCCTCCTTTGCTAAACGGCTGCAGGTGCTCCAGCCACTCTTGCAGCTCCTGGGCACTGCTGCAAAAGACCATCACCCGCTCCATCATGCTTCCTGCAGTTCAGGCAAACACACACACACACTTCCTTGAGCACTAAGAGACCGCATCCGCTTCTGGGAATGTGTGTCATTTGTAGAAGTGCAGGCTAAAAAAAGTCGTTTCTAGTGCTTGTCAACATACAAACCTGTGATGTCAAATGCAAAGTGTGCATTGTCCATATCCTCCATGTGTCTCGTTACAGTGGTGCCCGTCAGTGGCAGTCGTCCCTAAAGAAAGATATTAGACGTGAAATCATGATTTGTACTGTCGGAAAGTGAGAAAAAGGACGACACAGAAAATAGGTATGATCTGCCATGATCAAAAGAAGCTTCTCGGTTCTGGATTCTGTTGATGGTGAAGGAACTATTTGCTATAAACCAGATCACGAGCTTTTGAAGATAATAGCAAGACACACTTTTCAGGATAAGTCAAGCTGGTATCGGGTATTGCAGGACTGAGGCGCTATTTATACCAGTGCATCCCTGGTTTTAAGGGTGCCCGCAAAAGATATTTGTGGTAAATGATTCAAAAGGGTCAATGTGTGAGGTGAGGTGTGAGGTAATCTGCCTACCAGATTTTATAAACAATCTAACTTTCAGAGACGATTGCTCACGGGTAGGAGAGCCCTATTGATTTTGGCAAATCCGACTTAAGATGTCTGCAGAGGTCAAATCAACATTGGTGCCCTCCATCTTGCGAGTGCTGCAAAGGTTTTGAGTATGTAAAGCCAAAACCTGAGTGCTTTCAAAGGATTCAAATACTGTTTTACAGCATTTTATCATGCACAGGTTAAAAATAAAAACCCTCAGACATTGCAGATAGGGATTTCCCATCAACATTTTGTGCACCCGAATCCACCTCACTCAATTTTGAGAGTCTTCCATTCCAGAGTCTTGATCAAAGAAAAAAAGAGACATGCCAAGTAATGAAATGAGCAGGCCTCACTGGAATAGTTAAATATGAGCATGTCTGCCAAAAACAAAACCGCACACATGGCTTTGTTTCCAGCTGTTGATGAGTGGAAACAACTTGCCTGATAAATGAAGCCACTCATCCGTGGACTGGTGGAGAGCATCACTAGCACGTTGGGGAAAAGCATCAGGTAGCGCTCATCTTTGTCCTGAAAGAGATGCGCCCATCTTCATGACATGATCATTCACATAGGCAAAAAGCATACGAATTCCTGTAACAATGATGCTAATTTCAGTTAGCCCATATGTGGCATATTGCATTGTATGTACTTATTTTGGTGTTTTAATAATTGAATCATTTGTAGTGTGTGTCAGTTTGACAGGAAACTACAACAGTGAGTCTTCGCTTCCTCAAAGTGATGTTATACAATAGACTCCCCTTTTCATGAAAGCGAGAGGAAAAGGTACAAAGGAATACTTAAAAATATGTGTTGTAAAATGTGTGCTTGGAGGGTTAGAATGTAATTTTAGGGTGGATTTTTCATTTTCTATCACAAGTGGGTCAGGTATGTATCCCCGCGATAAATTGTGCTTTCATAAAAGTACAACATAATAGCTAGTGCTGGCTAGCTTTGTGAGTGAAATAGCTGAGAAAGATGATGGCAACATTAAGACTGGTGCAGAGGTTGACACTAAAACGTGTGTTCTTCTGCAGTCTTCTTCCAAGCCCCTAGTCAAACCAGACCCCCCACAAAGAAAACCCACAAGAAAGACGATGTCGCTCTTTTAGTTTTGGTTTAGTCAACATTACCCACAAAGCTCCCTTTGGAGGCTTTCACACTTGATGTTGAAGCACATTGGGATTTAACAACTCTCTCACCTCATTGGAGCCGGTTCTCATGTGGACCTGGGAAATGTAGAGCACATGACCCAGACTCTTCATGCTGTCTCCTTCCCAGCCGCGCACCTGTTCCGACAGGATTTGCAGTTCCAGGTTCTTGCGCTTTCGCAGGTCCTGGCACTGTGTCTAGAGAAAGAAAGGAAAAATAGGGGACTAAATAAAAACCAATAACCAGACAAATACAACTGGTTAAAATGTTGGTGTCACTTAGAAACGAGTCACTTACAAAAACATGGTTTGTCCGATTTATTTCATGTCATAGTCATTAAAACAACAAAAAAAAAAACACATTCCCAAATAACTCCAAACTTCTGAATGCATGTATTTACAATTTGATTGAAAAGTAACTCCCTTTTTTTAAAGTACTTTTTTAATTGTTTGAACTTGAAATCGGTTGACAATAGGGCGGCTCGAGAAGTTGGTGCCCATATCAAATAATGCTAAATTCTTTCTTGTCATATTCATTTTGTTTAAAAATCATAGAATAAATAAATCACAAAAAATGAAGAAAACCAATTAGAAAAGATATTCATACAATGAATTACAAAAAAAAGTGTTTGAAAATAGGGAGTTATTTTTCTGCCCCCCTGTATTTTTCTTTAAAAAAAAAATCCTGATCTTAAAATAATTTTCTCCGTCTGTGACATTTCCACGTGCTAATTATGGCCTCTCCCTACTCAAAAAGAAAAAGAAAAAAAACACGCCAGGGTAAATGTTGTCATTTTCCATGGCAGATCACACATGAGGGCCCTCTGTGGGCAGAGACCTGTAGCAGTGTTACAAATCGGCCCGCGTCACACCCTCATCACAACCCACAAAGTCAAACAAGATGTGTATGTATATTTCATGTTGCCATCTTACTAGGAACTCTGCTTCGCTGAGGAAACTGACAACTGCTCTCAGCCTCAGTGTGGTTTTGAACCCATGTCGTCAACAAATAGCATCACAGCACATCCCCACACTTTAAATTTTTTTTTTTTGCTCCTCATTTCAGGGGGAAAAAATTAACACTTTCTAACAACTATTACAGAGAACCCCCATTATGTGAAGGTTCACCTTTCGCACTCCTACAGTATTACAAGTTTTTAAGCAATGTTACAGTATACAGACAAGTGTGAATTTATAGTCTGTGTAGGACTGTGTTGTGCCGCAACTTGTCACACAACACTGAGCTCAACTGGAAAACATGCAACCTAATTAACAGCGATAAAAAGCGGGAGAAAACTCCACTTTTCCAGCAGAGTAGAGGATAATATTTGCCTGTGGATTATATTTCATACTCTGTTTATATGGTTTGCTGCTCTGCGTGCATTAAAATAGCAGTTTCTTAGGAACTATAAATTACCATTACATATGCTAATTCTCATTTGCCGGTCTATGGCGTTTTGCATTTTATGTTAGCATTAACCTAGCTTTTGTTATTACAAGGTCTGGTTGAACAGGTTGATATTTTAATATATAATGTTGAATTATCTTTGATTTTATGTGTCAGTTTTTGGGCAAATTCCAATGGGGAGTGACAAATATGATTTGCCTCTTGGAGAACTGTTTGAGCGACAGTCTAATTGTCCATTCCTTAAAATGCTATATGCTAGAATCCCAATGTAACTGCGATAGTGAGACGAGGCACAAAGTAATACCTTCAAAATGTTTTGCTAAGTTTCACTGTGCTTAAAGCACAGCTTAAAGCACAGTGAAACTTAGCAAAAAGGAGGCGTAAACTAATATGAGAGCGAGATAGAGAAAGAGAAAGAGAGATTATTTCTGGAAAAATATACCTACGAGATTTCTCTGCACACTGGATTCGTCATTCCAAAATCAAGAAATGAATATTGAGGCTCACGGGGGGTGCCTTGTGATGCATGAATCAAGATTACAAGTTCCCGTTGCCATGTCGCACACTCACCACTAAACTCCTGAACGCCGCTGTGGCCTTCACAATGTCGGAGAAGTCTGGGTGGGCTTCCTATAGTGAGGACATGGAACACTTGTACAAGAGGTCGAATATTTATGCAGGAAGACATTAGAATATTTTTTAATACTTAATAATTTGGATGCATCTCTACCTCCACGTGTCTCTCCAGCTCCTGCAGCAGAGTGGGGTACTTGTCCAGTCTCATGAAGGGCTTGCTAAGGCTGGTGGTCAGTGTCAGGATGCCCGGAGCGCTGGCTCCTTGGCTCTCCATGAACTTGTCAAGGTCCTCGCTAACGGAGAGGAAACGCCCCCGAAACTTAATGTCATGTCATTATTTCATAGCCTGAATATTTGCCACGATGGGACATTAACTGCTGAATATTAGCCAACTAGCTTAATTAGCCAGTAATGGCTGCGTCCACGCAATATTAGTTTGCAATCTGGATGTGAAGTGGTGATTTTTAACTTAAGTGGTTCCAGGAACATCCATCCGTCCACTATCCATTTTCTAATCCGCTTATCCTCACAAAGGTCGCGGGCACACTGGAGCCTATCCCAGCTGTCTTCGGGCAGTATGCGGGCTACATCCTGAACTGGCTGTCAGCCAATTGCAAGGCACACATAGACAAACAGCCATTTGCGCTCACAATCACACCTAGGGACAATTTGGAGTGGCCAATAAAACTGTCATACACATTTTTGGAATCTGGGAAGAAACCGGAGTACCCGGAGAAACCCGAGGCAGGCATGGGGAGAACATGCAAACTCCACACAGGAAGGCCCGAGCCAGAATTGAACCCTGGACCTCTGCACTGTGAGGGCAATCTGCTAACCACTTGTCCACCGTGCCGCCCTCCAGGGACAACACTTATGTGTTATTTTTATTTTATTAACTGATGGAAAATTTGTCACCAAAGGGGTCCGAAGAGAAACTAAATATAGCAACATTGTTGCCAAGTTGGTAACACTGAGTAGCTGCTCACTTCTCCATACGCCTTACCTGTGCCTGAGTTTTCATGGTAACAATACTTGCCATTGGCATTACATCCCAAAACAATATGATTGTGATAATTGGATTTTAAATGTGCTGTCATTTTTTTTTCATTTGTGCATTTTGTCCGAAGAATGTCAGAGACTGCTTAAGAAGTCATCTGTGAACAGTTTAAAATTGTGAAACCAAGTGCTTGTGCACTTCACATGTCATCAATTAAAGCATTTCCAGTCACACATATTTTTCAAAACTTTGTGTTCCGCTTTCTAAGTAAAATGTGTTTAACGTGTGGGACTTGAAACATTAGACAAACCTCTGAGTAACATGAAACCTGTCATTGGAAAGGTTTACACAGAAAAAACATGACTCGTGTCTCTGATCAAATATGAACTCGAGCTCATGGAACAACTTCACTTTTACCTGCTGTTTCTCATTTTACCTTCTCATGTGGCTACATAGGATTGTGAATATTACAAACACCTCCCAATACCACGCGTATGGCTAAAAAAAAGAAGGCCTCCTATGACGCTGGCAGAAAGGAACAAACGTTTCACTCTTTAGTGCTCCCAAAATGAGATAACATAAAATAGTTAATAGTGGAAATATGCATAATTATATAACACTGTAGATAAATGTTTTGCTGTAAGTACACCATATATATAAAGTTATTAGTTTAGTGAAAGTTGAATGCTTGAATTGGAATTCTAGCCCCTCCTCAACCCCGCTCTGTGGTTTTGTTTGTAATTTGTTGTTTGTTTCTATGTCATTACTACAAGAGTTTATGTATAAATATTGCTGCTCCGGCAATTGAACTTCCCTCACAGAATGAATAACGTCTCTTTACCACTTTACTTAGCATGGCAGCAAAACCGCAGTGGGTGCAGCTTGTCGACATGTAGCTTCCTGTGTGCAGGTCAACTAATGTTGCAGCTCAGTGAGATGTCAGTCCTCATGAAGTGATTACACCATTCCTCAACACGGCATCATTATTTTCACCACTCGTGGAAATGAGACCGAATTGTTACGTCAAAGGATATAGGGATGAAAGCGTGACACCTAGTGGCTTCAAATCATACTGCAAGCGTCCATATGATTCGATCCAACTGCCCCATCTAACTAAAGAGATGCAATACACTTCAGATCAACAATTGATCCTTCAGTTAGGCAGTGGTTAAGAAGTGAACTGTGTTTCTAATATTTTGTCCCTACCACATAGCTCATTGAGATATACTCTGATATGAAATCATCTTTCCCCATTGTAATGAATGGAAATTCTATTAATCCGCTTCAACTTCCTATAAAACACCAACAAAAAAGTTTTTGGTTTGTTTTTGAGAAAACACTAATTAGTTTCATGCCTTATGAAACCATGGTCATAATATACTTAAATAGAATGTAAACAATTAAACAACTATAAATACTATAGAAATATGAATAGTTTACTGTAATGGGGAAAATAAGGGTTTGAGGTGTATTCGTAAAATTAGATTATATTGATGGGTAAGTGATACATCGAAAGTTAATGAATTATTGTGGATAACTATATAATGGTTGTTAAATTGATATTGTTCCACAAGATGTATTGTAATTTGGAATATTGTGTATAGTCTATTTTATGTATGGGTAGCTATGAATATTCCGAAAATACTCGGACATACTAATAATGACATAAATGTGCTCCTGTGTTCAAATGCTAAATGCTTAAAGGCTTATGACACTCCAATTTCAATGCTAGTATCGCTAGCCTATCTATGCTGTTTTGCATTGAGTGTTAGCATTAAGCTAGCGGACTTTGATAAGACATGGTTATGTGATTAGTTTAAATCCACAACAACACAATTTTCAGATTCCTAAAATTAACTACTCACAACAGGTACTTGATCAGAACTTCAACAGATTTTTAATGTAGCAAAAGGTTGTTTTATTTCATGATAGAATTATTCAAAATAATTCATAATTAGGGCGCATGAGAAAATACGTCGGTGACTGACCTGTGATCCGTGAGGATGCAGACGGCTAACGGGTGGCTGGAGCAGTAGGCCAGGTAAAGGGACTTGATCTGACACATCATATTTAAGAAGCATCCGGCCAGCCGCTGTTGGCCTTCTGGGACTCTGCAATGACAAAGTCAAGGTCAGAAGAGTGGCATGACAAGAGAGAGCAATAAGAAAAGCAAACAGAGGAAACCAAAAGGGGACATCCTTGTTTTATTCTCCAGATGTCTATAAAGATAAACTCCAGCACGAATAAGAAAGTGGGGGGAAAAAACATCTTGTGTTTGATGACATTAGAGCAGGTGTTGCGACTCTTGTGATCAGTGAATGTTAAGACTCATAATGAGGTGATAATTTCCTCCCTCCAGAATGAAATGCTTCAATAAATGATGACTTACTTTAGACATTCCTCCAAAGAGGCAACCAAGCCCTGCTGGAAGGTGAGAATCTCCTCAAGGTTTCCACAAAGAGTGGCGCTGTCTGCACTGCTCAGCCTGTGCACACAGTCATTGAACACTAAGTAACTAAATATTCAAATATTCCACTCGGAGAAAAGGTGGCAAAAATACTCAAACGCTATACTTTATACAGGATGAGAAATATGACCTTAGTGCTTGTATTGGCAAGGAAATCAAAACTAAAAATCATTGGACATAGCTTTAGTGCAAACTCAGTTCTGACATGATAATCAGGACTGAATTGATGAGAGTTCATTGGCTGAACTGATGTGATATGAATGATTGTACCTAGAAGAAGTGATTGGTGGGTCATTCCATGCTAAATCACTTGTACTTGTGATTCTGATGGCACAACACTAAATCTCAAATTTGAGGTCAATAAGAGCACGAGTTCGGGAGCTACGGCCCACTGAATTTTAATTACCGGTAATCCTGCAAAAAAGGGCCGTGGCCGACTTCCTTTAAACCCCTATAGCTCAGGAACTACTAGAGCAATCTTCACAAAACGGGTATTGTTGGAAAGAGAATACATCAAGGGATCCTTTACAAGATTGTTGCATATTTTTCGACCTTGAAATTGACCTTGTGGATCACATGACCTTCAATGTTTTCATGAAATGTAATCTCTCAATCTCCTCAAACACAGAAAGGTTTCAGAGATGTAAAAAAAAAAAAAATTCGGGCCCCTACTCCAATTGACCCACAAATGTGAAATTTAGTGTTGTGCCATCACTAGCAACGAGCGCAGCAAGTTTAATTCAAATCAAAATCCGCTTGGTTAAACCCACTGGGTCATTTGGCATGGAACAATACGACCCTGGTGAGGAAAAAGCCGTCCCCCTTACTTGTCGCTGGCTTGTAACGGTCGCAGGTAACAACTCAACACCGTTTGCAGCTCTTTGACAAACTCGCGCTCGTGTTCCAAGATGTCCTGCACCACCTAAAAAAAAGGCAACAGACACAGTACAGTGGTGGCATTCACGACTCACTTGCTAGTCATATAGGGAAATATACTTATTTTCCTGTTATTTTCTTAGATTATTTGTTTTTTGAATATACAAAATATGTTACTTAATGTCATTTTCCATTTTGGAAAAAAAAGGTCAACATTTGATTTTGCTGAACAGTTTTATGATTGATAAGCTTTAACATAAAATATCTTGTCAATTAAAAACAGGTTGAACATGATGCTGTAAACTCACCACACTGTAGTAGCTTTTGGTCAGCTGAGCTCCTTTAGGAGACAGTGTTTTTTCTACGGGGGAGAGATTCACAATGAGTCTTTTAATGCAGCGATTCCCAACCACTGTGTTCAGACGGATCATCAGGTGGGCCACCAGAAATGACCAGAAGTTGTTTCCAATCTTGTAAATTTTTGTCACACAAAATCAATATAGAAAAAATGGTTCACTTTTTTCCCCCCCAGAAATAAATAACGTGGCCGTCATTGCGCCATCCGACTCACCGCAGGCCTTGACCTCGCGCACATAGTTGCTGGGGAACCATCCCGTCTTTCCATTGAGGTTGCCCTCCCACCAGCCGCCTTCTTCCTGCCGCGTCACGACGATGACGTCGCCTTTGGTGAACGACAGCTCGTCCTCGTTGTTCTGCTTGAAATTGAAGCGGGCCTTCACCATCAGCTGCCCGCTGTTACTGCTGCCATTCTCCGACATCTCCTGTCATGTGGGTGTTTACATATAAGAGACGGTCAAATTCAGTTCACTCGTAAAGGTTATATCACCTTTTAGGTGCATCCTGAAATTTCAACGCAAAGCTGAATATCCCAAACTTTTTGTGACGAGCGTATGTGAGCTTGTAACAGAACAAGAGAGAAGACGGAGAGCATACCACAGATTTGGATTGTCGCCGCAGAGAGCCTTTGGACTTGGCGGAGGAGATTGTGTGCAAGGATGATGTCCGACTAAGTGATTGTGTGCCGGACTGCGGACATGATCTCTCTGCAGCACTGTCTGTGGACACACAATATGTAGCCTTGATTATCGGGTTTTCTTATCTCATTCAAACTGGATAGTCAAGAACTCCTGGCATGGGGTGAGTGTGCATATGCTAAAATCATATCAAGTCAAGTACAACTTTATTGTGAAATGTGCTGTATGTTTAACACACATCATATCAGTGACTTCTGAATTTCTGGCCTTACAAGATAAACTGATGTCCAAGACGCATTGCTGTTATTTTCTCTCTCTCTTTTACAATGAGACGTGAAGATTTGGGCAACACAGTGGTTAGCACGACAGCTTAAAAGTTCTGGAGTTTGAAGTTGGAATATCTGCTCCAGCCTTCCTGTATGGAATTTGCATGTTCTTTCTCACTGTGCTTGCATTGGGCCTTATCCAGGTACTCAGACTTCCTCCCATATTCCTAAAACATTCAAGCCATGTTCATATTCAAAAACAAAGATCACAAGGGAGAAAACACAAAGGCCTCTTGTTGGATCAACTAACTCATGACTGATGCACCTCAAGTCATTTTTGCAACCCCTATAAAAAGTCAACCATCCTTGTAAAAACCACACCAAAGTAGCTCATTCCGTTATCTTTCATAACGAGACTCACAACAAAGTCTCCTTCCAGCATTTAAGTGCCTGCTTTGCAAGTTGGAAGTTCTGTCAAGGATTCTGCCTCGCCACAATCCCGTTTTGTCCGCTGTGGCCTATCACAGGGCTGCCATGGTTGCCGCAACATCAAGTAAACGTAACACATCGCGACTTGTTTCAACCAAGGTTATTAGAGTTAATAAAAACTAATAAAATAATTCAAAGTAATATTTTTTTGAAAACTGTCCTTCAAAAATTAAAATACTAGTCAAGTCGACAGTATTTATAGAGCACTTTCAAACAGCCATCGCTGCATACAAAGTGCTGTACATGGAGCAATTTAACATGCACAATAAACAGTAAGACAAATCGGTAATAAAGGCGGTAGAAAGCACCAAACAGTAAAACCAAGAACAAATCTAAGTCATGCTGAGTCGAATGCCAAAGAATACAAGTGAGTTTTGAGGAGGGTTTTGAAGATGGGCAGCGAGGAGGCTTGCCGAATGTTCAGTGGGAGGTCATTCCAGAGAGAGGGACCAGCAACAGAAAAGGCTCGATCCCCTCTGAGCCTCAGTTTAGTTCTTGGTACTTCTAATAATGTCTGGTCCACAGACCTGAGGCGCCGGGCAGGTGTGTAGGGGCGGATGAGCTCAGACAGGTAAGGTGGCGCGAGATTATTCAGAGATTTGAAAACAAATAAGAGGATCTTGAAAATAACTCTAAAATACAAAACGAAAACGATTTAAAAAGGCCGCTGGTGGTGAAGTGGTACACTCGCCTGACTTGTTTGCAGGCAGCGGGGGATCGCTTCCCACTCAGTGACGGTGGGGATGTGGGTGTGAATGTTTGTTTGTCTCTACATGTGCCCTGCGATTGGCTGACGACCAGTTCAACATGTCGTCTGCCTTCAGGCCAAAGTCAGCTGGAATAGGCTCCAGCAACTCCCCGCAGCCCTGTTCAGGATAAGCGGTGTTGAAAATGGATGGATGGATATATGATTAGATGGTTGTTCGTCCGGCAATTGGCTGGCAACCGGTTCAGGGTGTCCCCCGCCGAAGACAGCTGGGATAAGCTCCAGCACCCGCGGCGACCCTTGTGAGGATAATGGATATATATAATTAAAACATAATGATTAATAATTAACTGACACCACATCCTACGTTTAATGAACGTGTACAGCGAAAATATATTTTGCTTTTGTCTTTGTCAATTAATATCATACCTGTTAAAAGATGTTCAGTATTTATATTTATTTTTGTCTTGCTGTAAGTGCATCCAGAAGAAGGAAGGTCGAATAGCTATTTGGCAATTGCACATTACTTTATTACACAATGCTTACTGACTCCATATACCAAAAACAAACGAACAAACAAAAAAAACAAATGACTAAAAAATAAAAACTAATACAATCTAACAACCGCTAGGAACCTACCGGTAATTAAAACTAATTTTTAAAAAAGTCAAAATAAAAAAGTAATTATAACGAAAAATTATTATAATCCTCTTCGGAACTCATCTCCACAGTCATTATGTCATGATCAAGACAAAACAAATAAAAAAGTGATGTCCAAAACGGATCTATTCACAGAGCTGTGAGTCTGCAGCAGCATTCGGTGATGTGCATGGGAAGCAGATTTTGTCTGACAAGTCACCACTGACAAAATAACACTGAGACTGAGGGAAGAAAGTGAGCAGAGACCAGTTCTGCCTCCTGAAGCAATTAGCCCCAAAGCACTGCAGGCCCACAGCACTGTAAATATTTTAAGCTGCAACCTGAGAGTAGTGTGTGTGTGTGTGTGTGTGTGTGTGTGTGTGTGTGTGTGTGTGTGTGTGTGTGTGCGTCTCAAGGGCGATATTAAAGTTCACATTAATGTACAGTATCTGTGTAACAACACCAAACCCTCATTTGAATGGAAAATGAACAAAGCAGGATATTAGTATTGCATCAAGCAGAGCAGGCAAATCTGGCACCTAGCAGGACACAAACACACACCAGCTGGCCTCTGCCAGTAAAGCCTTGATCAAATGTTGCATGACACCAATTGAGCAACACAGACTGTGTTGTTGCCTCTTAGCCCACCAAGTGGTACAGTTTGCCGCAGTACAATTTGAAATTGCAAAACTTGGAGCCGACTTGTGTCTCCCCCGTGGACTGTGGGATGATCGCTGCATGAGCCACACAACACAGTGCACTACCATAAAAGCAGTCAATTCATTCCACAAAGAGGATATCTTACTTTTATGTGTTCTTGTCTTGCCAGTCTCTGCATGTAGAGTTTATAAAAATAAATAAATATATCGATAGATAAACGAATATTGAATTACTGTATGTTCGATTGTAGTTCTATGGTCCATGCTTTACTTTTTTTTTCATTGATTTTGACATTGTTGGCCTTTGTATTGCCAATATACAGTGTGTATTTTATCACTGGTGTACTGCACATGTTGACGTTCAAGAGTCCGTCCAATATACAATACAATACATGCTGATTTATATCGTGCTTTCACAACAGCGGCAGCTGTAACAAAGCGCTGAACAAAACAGTTAACATCAAGTAAAATAATAAACACGACACATAACATAAAACACGGACAGTCTGAATGCTCAAGAAAATGCACACTGACACCCTGACACCACTCTGAGAGTATGTGTGTTCTGAGAGGCAAAGCACGCTCCCTACCCATTAATTTCCGAACGCCAGCTGATGTTATAAACGAATCAGCAGCGCATGCTTGAACTGTTTCCATCTGTACTGTCTGACACACGGTGCTACAGCACTACTTTTTGGGGCAGTCTGAATAACCAAACGATACAATTAAACAACATACACTGAGTTGCCGAATTGACGGCGTGACGCAGCGCACGCTCTGAGCGTATTTCCGAATGCAGCCACGATTCTGGAACGGGGATTTTCAGTGCGAGTCCTAGCTTTATTTTCTCTCTTTTATTTTTGTCAAATTAAAAGGATTTTAGCAATAAATTTAAGTCACAATGTTGTGGTTCAACCGCCGGACTTGAATTCCCACTGGGATATGACTCAGAGTCACTGAAAAGTGAGTCTGCTTACTCACAAGGACAGTCCGTTAAAAAGCAGAAGAACCTTCCAAGAAGTCACTGTGTCCTCTATGCCATTTTGTTTTTGTCACAATTATGCAGCCCACATGCATAATTGATTAATTGTGGAAAAACTGGTGAAGCAATCGATGGTGTAAATTCACCGTGGCCTTGTTTGCGAAGCAGCGGGATGCAGGAAGGTCACGGAAGGACGGCGCGGGCTGCCTCTTACCTTGTGTGGCAATGTTGACAGCCAGCAACGTGGTCAGGACCTTGCCAAAATTCTCCCCGCTGTACAGGCAATCAGGCTCAAACCCCTGGAAAGGTACACACACAAAAAAAAAGCTATAAAATCACCATGTCGCAAACAGGGTGCTGTACGCCAATAATTGGATGCACAATTGAACACTCACTGGAATTAAACAGGCCTCGGCTGTACACACACTAACTATGTGCACATGAAGCATGACCCATATTCTGTGAATTAGTAGTCTATAAAACAGCCAGACACCATTACGATTCACTGCACATGCTGGCACGCAGTGCCGCGTCTCAGACAGCTATCTCATTTCCTTCAGAGCTTTGGGTTTCATATTTTAAATAAAACATCTTAAATATAGAGTTTGAGTGGCCCGGCTTCAATCTTGCTTTTGTCTGAGGACCATCACATCACCTTCGTCAGCATCACATCCTGCACCGAAGCACGAATGCACTGAACTAATTGTCAGACAATTTTTGCATTGGTGGTGATTTTAGAGAAGAAACATTTTGTATTCTGATACAAACGTGGTATTCGGATCATGATAATGATACTCATGAAAACAATACCGGAATTATTTCCAACAGAAATATGCCAACTCATTTGGCATGACAAATGTAACTTTTATAAATAGAAGACCCACCGCACACAGAGCGATGAGGGCGATTGAGGCAAAAGTGTACAATCATGATTCATGAAAGTATTCAGTCGGCACCTCACAGCTGCCAACTGACCATCACACACATAATCACTGCAACAGAAAATCCGTGACTCTGGTGGTCCTATCGAAAACAACATTTTGAAATGCCATATCCTATGCAACTGACCCCCATGCCCCCACCCCAAAAAAACTGGCATGATTATGGCGGCAGAGACTCTCTCCGCTTAGCTTTTCAGCCACACTTTCATATAAAATTTTCCACAGTGATTACGGGTAAATACTGTAAAACCAAATATGCATACACACCAAATGCTGTGTTGGTACGGCTTGAAATTGGGACAACATTCATTTGCAATTCGTATTTCAAATTACGGGCTGCCGCTCACGGAAACTGTCTCAATGTTCTGAACTCCTATTTCCAAGTAAATGTTG
Organism: Hippocampus guttulatus; assembly: GCF_054856545.1. Classification (NCBI taxonomy): domain Eukaryota; kingdom Metazoa; phylum Chordata; class Actinopteri; order Syngnathiformes; family Syngnathidae; genus Hippocampus; species Hippocampus guttulatus. The sequence goes on from NC_141262.1 coordinate 19,569,904, forward strand.
TATTGAGCAAAACAGTAATGCAGTAACATTACATTGGATTGGATACAACTTTATTGTCAAATGCACATTTGACATGTCCTGAGAGGTTGTGCAGTAGCATGGATGTGATGACAAGGTCTTGTGTTGACATCATTAACCCTTTCATGCACAAATAATAACCTACATCGGGATTTTTTTTCCCCTCAAGTTAATTTATTACTCTGTGGGCATGAAAAAAAAAATAATGGCAGTGAATGGCAACACACATAAGGGTCCATTGTAGTGGTTGAAGCACAACTGTGACATGAAGATTACGGTAATTAATACAAGAGAAAACAACATGTGAAAAGTTGTCCACTCGAGTAACCGCTGTGCCCGAAAGGGATAAATAACTAGTTTGCTGTAATTGAACCGCACCTCCATCGCTGGCAGCCAAATCGTGAGCTCCATTTTGCCCCAACTACTTTTTAAACAAACCGAACAATGAATTGTACAAATTCCAACATGTGATCAATTATCACCAAGTGTGTTTTTATGAGCATTGCCAATAAACTCACAAAGTAATTTGAACAGGTATACTATATTGAAGTTTGTAAATTTCTGATAAATGTTGCACAGCTGTATGTAATGTATCAATCTCCTTGTATGTCTTTTGCAGTGGTAGGAATTAACGAAGTAGAAATACTTTGTTCGGTGTTACTCTACTAAAATCCTTTTTTTCAGGTATATGTACTTGAGTGTTTATTACTACAAAGATGTTTTACTTTTAATACCTGCATTTGAAAACAGATAGCTGTACAGGCTTGATGTATTTTTCAACCTCTACGAATAACGGCACAAGAAAATAAAACGATGTAAATCGCGTTCGATAAGGGTCCACCGTGTCTGAGATCTTAACTGATTGAATTCTTGCCACGATATAAACGAAAGTAAAAAATATCACATTTACTCACCTTCGTGTGCGTCCGTGATACATTCATGCAAACTGAATCGATGCGGCACGACACGGGGGATCATCCCAAAATAAGCGAAACGTGCCCACAAGACGTCATATGAACTTATTGGACATAACAAAAATTAAAATCCAACCATGACCACACAATCGCACACTCTAATAAATCATCCCATTCAACTGAGGAAAGGAACAAGAGGCCTTGAGCTCTTCATGCCACTACCTCTTTCGGTATGTCAGTGCAGAAGTGAAAACAGTATGACTGTCTTCTTTGTGGAGGCATAGGATAAACAGGCACTATTTGCTGCAGTGGCGGGAAAAAAAAAAAAGACACAATCACGTCAGCGACCAAAAGATGGGCAGGGCTGGTTGGAGGGCCTCAGGCTGGGTGGCCACGAGCTGCTGCTGGCTTCACAAGGTCTAATTATGGTCTGAGGGGGACCTCCCAGACATAACAAGCCAGTTAGGCATTGGGAGCTCCAACACTCCATCGTGCAGTGAGTCAGACTGGCATAAAGCAGATGATGTGATTCAAAACCAGACCAAGATTATTTATAAAATTAGAGAGGACGTGTCCAGTGTGGCACACACCGAGGGAGCGGACACTCCCAACATCTGCAACATATTCCCTCCATGATAATGGAAGCATTCTTCGAAACAGTCTGGGACACTTCATTGTATTACAACTGATACGACAGCCATTACTTTCATTGAATTCTTCCACCACAATCCTTTTTTGTTTTGAAACTATTTCTATTTATAAGCTTTATTATGACACATAACGACACATTCCTAATCAAAAATGGATCAAAAAGTATATACAGAGAAGTTTCACATACTGCATTTGCTGTTAGGGATTTGTAGAGTTACGTATTTTTTGATTTGTTTTTGGGAACCTCCACTTCGATTTTTACTGGGAAAAAAAAACACCGAGTGAGTTGAGGAGTTTCATTTCGACAAAAGATTTGGGACTACTGTAGAAAACATTTGGGAGGTATCAATTAAGTGATTTTTTTCTATTTGGGGCAGGGCTCGGTCCATATCCGCAGGGAAACACTTCACACAGAAATAATTATCTTCTTTTGGTGGTTTCTCTTAAACAAGGCCATGGATAGGGAATATCTCACTTCTCTCTATGTGTTGCGCCATTGTTGGCAATACTCCCTGCTTTACATTCCTTCATGTCACTGCTGTCCCCTTTTTTCTGCCTTGTAGGACCCCCTAAAACCTCAGTCGATCAAGATCTCAACCGCTGGTGACTTTACTTCTCTTTAGTTACATCTTTGTTACATGACGAAAAAGTAAGGAGTTAAAAAGTACAGATATTAAGTTTTCAAATGTAGGGAGCAATAAAATACTTCAGTGAATACAGTGTACAAATTCTCAAACCCTGCAGGCTACCTGGTTAATCCTGCCAGTCGAATACTGATACAATATCAAAGATTAAGACTAGTTAAGTTTATTTATTAAGACGAGTATCTAAGGATACTTAGATCTCTACTGTGTAACTGTTAATGGCTCGTAGGGTCAATGGTTCCCTTGATTGTTCCACTGTTAAGAGTTTAGAACTAAAATGCCTTGTTTTAGAGGCTACATTAAAGTTCAATTTTGTGACAAGACAAGCTATTGAAAATTAAAAGTCCAGTACTGAGAGGTTATAGCAGAAAGTGTTACATTTGAGTAAAACCTACGCCATGTTCACTAAAGGTTTGCATTTTAAAGCATATTTGACTAAAATAAAATTCATTTTCATCAAAATCGCAACAAATTATGCAATTTAAGTACAGTATATTACTCAAAGGAACAACCGGTTCCGCCTCCTGCCCGAAGACAGCTGGGAAAAGCTCCGGCACGCCTGCTTCTGTCTGAGGATAAAGCGGTTCAGATAAAGTAAAGTAATTCAACTGAAAACGCTACGAAAGTACGGTACGAAATGTCCAACTACACTTTACTTCCTGGCAGACAGAACGCCTGTTTATGTGGCTCACTCCACATGGACGTGCTGCGAAATCCGATACACTCCAAGCAGGCTCGGCTGATCACAACACAAGCAAGCAGGTCTAAGTCCACTCACGGGGAAACCTGCACCGGTGCTAAAATGGCTAATAAATCGACGCAGAAGCGGTGGCAAGGTTTCTTCGCTAAATCCAACCGCAAACTTACCTCCACTTTCAAGGACGAGCATCCTCTCAGAAACTCTCGAATGTTGCCTAAGCAGTCGGCTTCGGTTCGCGGATCCGGGCAGTACTAAACACAAACACACGGGAGAGAAAATAGCACGCTCGAGCACGAAGGGCAAGCAATACTTTTTTTAAACACGCCGACTCGAAGCTAACGCCACTATAGTAGAGTCTGAAGTGGTCGCAAGAATGAGAGTTTATGAAATATGGAGTCAATCCGCATCCTCCTCGTTGAAACATAGCTATTAATGACATCAGCGTCAAGCTTACGCCGACGTATACAGTTCCGCTTATTTATACAACTTTCGAATTAAAAGACAAATAAAGTTGTGTTGATGATTGAAAACCGAGATGTCGCGCTCTATAGATTCAATTATACCGCAAACGATAGGCCAACGGCGAGAGGTGTGGGACAATCGCTGCACGAAAACTTCATTATAAACCTACATTTCACACGGTTAATTTTGGTACTTTTTAAAAATAGTTGCCTGCAAATCCGTGAGGTGCGGTTCTTCTTACTAATACTTCCCTGTGCTTATGGTTGGTATACTGTTCGTTTAATGTGCAATAAAATATATCCATCTTCTACCGCTTATCCGGAAATATACAGAAAACCAAAACGTAAGAGCTATTTCCGGTATTATTGTTCTACACTCTGTTTGACACCGTCTTCCTGCTTGCCGCCAACTTTACAAAAGAAGAGGTCGAAGCAAGCAACCGGGAAGAACCTTCGAGGAGGAAGTGACGAACCCTGCCTGCAAACTTATCAACTTTACCATCTATTGGCATTTTAAGTCTGAAATACCCCCCCATTAAGTTTAATAAAACCCACTACCTCTCCATTTGATGGTGTTTAACTGTATTTGGCAAAGCGAAGGTTCTTCCCGTTTCTGCTTCCACCGCTGCATAAGCGTCGAGAATGCGGAACATTATCAAAGTATTTCTTGGCAATAGTACAGCAAATATTGCCCTTTAGCCTCGTATCATATACATTGGCGACGTCATTAAAAGCAAAAATTTCGTTGCAACTTTTAAAATGGGCGGCCTGTGCGTCTGTGTTGATATCAAATCCCCCCCTTCGTGTCTACTATCGGACCACATTATGTCAACTTTTTTTTTCAAACTTCTCTACCTTGGCACTGAAACCGGGCACAATCTTTTCGACCAGCTTGCATAGTACGAGGCCATCCTTCAGCGAGGCTTTCAAGAATTCCTCCGGGTCAGCGATGTTCTTCTTGGGGGAGCCAAGCACTCCCAGCGATATCAACCACGTTACGGTCTGCTCCTCGGGGTTCATGGCGCCGTCAAACGGGCATTGCCTTGGCGACGGTTGTCCGCCTCCTCCTCCCTCCGGTGGTCAGGTTCCCGATCGGCGTGCAGTGCACCTCGAAACCCCGTACTTCTGCTTGAAGTTCGGCAAAAGGCGTCAGAGGGTGGGGGTAGGGGCCGGCTGTGTTACTACATGCCAAAAATGATGATCACCCCTGCTGGTAAGCAGACACCTCAACAATAGACAGCAGCAGAAGTGCACTGCCAAGTACAGTAGCGCTTTTCTTACAAAATAATCCGCCCCCATTTCTGTACATTTCTGCAGGATATTGCGACTAACCGAAAGTCACAACAGATCAAAGATTGTGCCTTTAAATTGGCAGTTTGTTTACACGACCTCAGATCATTTTTCTTTCATCTCTATTTTTCCGCCTTTTTAGTCATTTGCCGTTCGTTATGCGTCATGTAAACCCATTACGGACAGTTTTCCTCATTTTTGGACATGACATTAATGAGAGGAGAGTATCAGCACTTGTTTTGGGCCACAGCCCCGTTTTTCATGAACGGAGAATGTGGGCGCTGTTTGACTGTTCGCAACAGTACAGCTGCGAATGCCAGGACGAAACGTGCAGCCGAATGCATCCCGGCGGAGATAGAAGGATGGGAGTCAGTGCTCAAACAAAGCAGGAGACACTTAAAACTGGTCAGAAGTGAACCAATCTGTGCGTTACGAACCCACAGACGAGCTATTAAGTGTTGGAAACTAGAGTTGCTTGTTTGCTTTCATATACTGTATAACCATTCATTTATATTAACATTGAATATGTCAACATGTCAACCCTAAGATGCGAAATTCACGTCTAACGAAATGTAGTCAATCAAAGCACACTTCAAGGAAGCACCGGTAAATAAAAGGGTCTGTCTTAACCGGTGTCGTCTATTACATGAAAGTGACTTCGCCTGACAGCAGGGATTATTTTACAAATAAAAGTTTTGTCTTGTCGACATCGCCATTTTATAACGCTGTTGCCTTCGGTCCTCTGTGGAAACACTCGACAACCATCGTCAGCGACATCCAGTGACTGCTCGTCTTCATTGTTGATGTGTGATCACGCGAGAGCAGAAACTTTTTTTGTGTGTGTTGAGATTATAGGAGCAGGCCACACACAAAGACCAAAACTGTTAAAATGCCCGATTTTCTGTCGTTAGTGTCTGTCACGATTTAAAAAATCTTTGAAGATTAAAAAAAAATAAAAATCCCAGGCCTAAAGCACTTTCCCAGCCTTCTTTGCCACCCCTTCACACATTCCTTGAAGTATTCTTCCAGGATCCTTCATGGCTTCATTGTCATGGCCATCTTGATGTTGTCCAGATCTTCAAAGCAGGACCCCTTTGTGACTCCCTTGAGCTTGGGAAAGAGGAACAATATATCTCACTGACCCAGTGAGGGAGGTTGCTCCATCACGGCCATGTTGTTCTCGGCCAGGAACTATCAGATGCTCAAGGGATTGTTCGCATGCGCTAGTAAAGGCCACAATTCCCGCGTACTAAGCAAAGCAAACACAGCAGAATCTCTTTGTGGAAGTACTGGCTGAGCATCTGGTCCACATTGAAATGGAAAACTTGGAAGTTGGACTTGTGTGACGCCAGTCTTTGAACTTTTCTGTCACACCTCGTACATCTGTTCAACAACTTGACTCATGCAACACGACATGCACAGAGGAGAGCCCCAGTCATGTGTGCAAGTGTATTCGCGCCGGATGGCTAGCTGCCGCCACTAACCACAAATAGCACTCGGTCTCTAAATTCCAACACTGTCGGTTCGGATAGTATATGACAGACACTGCCAGTCCTATGCTTAACAGGATTTGGCACAGAACTGCAGCAAACTAATGATTACACTCACTCGTGAGGCGAACCATCTCAAGCTTGTATCAAATTTTGGCTCATGATATATAGACCCCGTCCCCTCAAAAAAAAAATAATGCAACAGCTTGTGCCTCGAAAAACCAATTGGGGGCACTCTTAAATCAAGGCACCACTATGCAGTCTGTAGTAGTGTTTGCTGCCGTCTTCCTTTCCGAAATTGTCACAGTGACTAGGAAGCGAATCTGAATGTATCAGCATATTTTGCAAAAAAAAGATTCTAACCAAGCCTCCTCAATGGTGTCTGTCAAGTGTGAGCTCATATTTCCCCCTTCTCTTTGACTAGTCTGCATTCGTTTCAGAAGACTCAATCCAACTAGCCATCCAATTTCAGTCATATCTTAATTATAACCTTGAGCTCCCTATCCCAGCGGAATCATAAATCTGTACCACCATATTACCCCAAAATGCCTCAATGGATTTTTTTTTTTTTTGCAATATGCGTTGGCCAGAGACCTACTTAAAGTACAAGTGTCAAATTCAAGGCCTGCACACCAGATCCAGTCCTATATGTAGTTTTAAGGTAATCTGTAACAAGAGACCACTATTGAATGCAAAAGTTTATACGTGTAAACATTTGCATGAATGTATAGGTCTGTCATCGACCCATTCTGTAAAAATATATTTTAAATCACAGGTGTCAAAGTTAAAGCCCAGGGGCCAGATCTGGCCCGTCACATCAATTTATGTGGCCCGCGAAAGCAAATCAAGCATGCCAAGTTCCATGATGCTTGCTAAAGTCTGAACCAAAATTTAAAATTGTTTTGTGTAATCCACAATAACAGTCATTATTCGTGACTTCTGATTTTAAAACTAGTTATCCATCAATTTGTTGTGTGCTGTACATGTAATATGAGGCGATTAAACATTTATATGGTTTCCCAAAATTCACAACGGCCCTCCAAGGGAAACCGTAACTACAATGTAGCCCGGGACAAAAATGAGTTTGACAACCCTGTTTTAAATTATCACAGGATAGGCCAGCTGTAGTTTGACAAAAAGTTTCGAGGTTGTGCCCTGTAAACTAAACGAGCTCAGAGGGTCCGTAATTTATGTTGTAGAACTCTGGTCAGATAACAGTCATGGGAAAAAGCACTCATGGTAAGCCGTTCAGTTGATAGATGAAGAAACTATATAACTTCAATCTAGGTTTTTATTTTTATCAACCCAATACTATTAAGCCCCTCCGTGAGTCGTCACCTTACCGTGGTGGAGGGGTTTGTGTGTCCCAATGATCCTAAGAGCTAAGTTGTCTGGGGCTTTATGCCCCTGGCAGAGTCACCCATGGCAAACAGGTTCTAGGTGAGGGGCCAGACAAAGCACGGCTCAAAGACCCTTATGATGAGAAAAATATATGGACCAAGGTTTCCCTTGCCCGGACGCGGGTCACCGGGGCCCCCCTCTGGAGCCAGGCCTGGAGGTGGGGCTCGTTGGCAAGCGCCTGGTGGCCGGGCCTACACCCATGGGGCCCGGCCGGGCACAGCCCGAAGAGGCAACGTGGGTCCCCCTTCCCATGGGCTCACCACCCATGAGAGGGGCCAAAGGGGTCAGGTGCAATGTGAGCTGGGCGGCAGACAAAGGCGGGGACCCTGGCGGTCCGATCCTCGGCTGCAGAAGCTAGCTCTTGGGACATGGAATGTCACCTCTCTGGCAGGGAAGGAGCCCGAGCTGGTGTGTGAGGCAGAGAATTTCCGACTGGATATAGTCGGACTTGCCTCCACACACAGCCTGGGTTCTGGTACCAGTTCTCTCGAGAGGGGTTGGACTCTCTTCCACTCTGGAGTTGCTCACGGTGAGAGGCGCAGAGCAGGTGTGGGCATTCTCATTGCCCCCCGGCTCAGTGCCTGTACATTGGGGTTCACACCGGTAGACGAGAGGGTTGCCTCTCTCCGCCTTCGGGTGGGTGGACGGGTCCTGACTGTTGTTTGTGCATATGCACCAAACAGCAGCTCAGCATACACACCCTTTTTGGAGTCCTTGGAGGGTGTGCTGGAGAGTACTCCTGCTGGGGACTCCCTTGTTCTGCTGGGGGACTTCAATGCTCACGTGGGCAATGACAGTGAGACCTGGAGGGGCGTGATTGGGAGGAACGGCCCCCCCGATCAGAACTCGAGTGGTGTTTTGTTATTGGACGTCTGTGCTCGCCACGGATTGTCCATAACGAACACCTTGTTCAAACATAAGGGTGTCCATATGTGCACTTGGCACAAGGACACCCTAGGCCACAGTTCGATGATCGACTTTGTAGTTGTATCATCGGATTTGCGGCCGCATGTTCTGGACACTCGGGTGAAGAGAGGGGCGGAGCTGTCAACTGATCACCACCTGGTGGTGAGTAGGCTCCGATGGTGGGGGAAGATGCCGGTCCGTCCTGGCAGACCCAAATGTATTGTGAGGGTTTGTTGGGAGCGTCTGGCGGAATCCCCTGTCAGAAGGAGTTTCAACTCCCACCTCCGACAGAGCTTTTCCCATGTTCCGGGGGAGGCGGGGGACATTGAGCCCGAGTGGACCATGTTCCGTGCCTCTATTGTTGAGGCGGCCAATCTGAGTTGTGGCCGTAAGGTGGTTGGTGCCTGTCGTGGCGGCAACCCCCGTACTCGCTGGTGGACACCAGCAGTAAGGGATGCCGTCAAGCTGAAGAAGGAGTCCTATCGAGCCTTTATGGCCTGTGGGACCCCAGAGGCAGCTGACGGGTATCGACTGGCCAAGCGGAACGCAGCTTCGGTGGTCGCCGAGGCAAAAACCAGAGCGTGGGAAGAGTTCGGTGAGGCCATGGAAGCCGACTTCCGGACGGCTTCGAGGAAATTCTGGTCCACCATCTGACGTCTCAGGAGGGGGAAGCAGTGCACCACTAACACTGTGTACAGTGGGGATGGGGTGCTGCTGACTTCGACTCGGGACGCCGGTGGGCAGAGTACTTCGAAGACCTCCTCAACTCCACCAACACGCCTTCCTTGGAGGAAGCAGAGCCTGGGGACTCTGAGGTGGGCTCTCCTATCTCTGTGGTTGAAGTCACCGATGTGGTTAAAAAGCTCCTCGGTGGCAAGACCCCAGGGGTGGATGAGATCCGCCCGGAGTTCCTCAAGGCTCTGGATGTTGTGGGGCTGTCCTGGTTGACACGCCTCTGCAACATCGCGTGGTCAACAGGGAGAGTGCCTCTGGATTGGCAGACCGGGGTGGTAGTCCCTCTTTTTAAAAAGGGGGACCAGAGGGTGTGTTCCAACTACAGAGGGATCACACTCCTCAGCCTCCCTGGTAAGGTCTATTCAGGGGTGCTGGAGAGGAGGGTCCGTCAGGAAGTCGAGCCTCAGATTGAGGAGGAGCAGTGTGGTTTTCGTCCCGGCCGTGGAACAGTGGACCAGCTCTACACCCTTAGCAGGGTCCTCGAGGGTATGTGGGAATTCGCCCAACCAGTCTACATGTGTTTTGTGGACTTGGAGAAGGCGTTTGACCGTGTCCCTCAGGGAGTTCTGTGGGGGGTGCTTCGTGGGTATGGGGTACCGAACCCCCTGATACGGGCGGTTCGGTCACTATACCACCGATGTCAGAGTCTGGTTCGCATTGCCGGCAGTAAGTCGGAATCGTTTCCAGTGGGGGTAGGACTCCGCCAAGGCTGCCCTTTGTCGCCGATTCTGTTCATAACCTTTATGGACAGAATTTCTAAGCGCAGCCGAAGCATTGAGGGGGTCCGTTTTGGGGGCCTCAGTATTGCATCCCTGCTTTTTGCAGATGATGTGGTGCTGTTGGCTCCTTCAAACAGGGCTCTCCAACTCTCACTGGAGCGTTTCGCAGCCGAGTGTGAAGCGGCTGGGATGAAGATCAGCACCTCCAAATCTGAAACCATGGTCCTCAGTCGGAAAAGGGTGGAGTGCCCCCTCCGGGTCGGGGAGGAGATCTTGCCCCAAGTGGAGGAGTTCAAGTATCTTGGGGTCTTGTTCACGAGTGGGGGCAGGAGGGAGCGAGAGATCGACAGGCGGATTGGTGCAGCGTCTGCTGTGATGCGGACGTTGTATCGGTCTGTCGTGGTGAAGAAGGAGCTGAGCCAAAGGGCGAAGCTCTCAATTTACCGGTCGATCTACGTTCCAACCCTCATCTATGGTCACGAGCTCTGGGTCGTGACCGAAAGAACGAGATCCCGGTTACAAGCGGCCGAAATGAGTTTTCTCCGCAGGGTGTCCGGGCTCTCCCTTAGAGATAAGGTGAGAAGCTCAGTCATCCGGGAGGGGCTCAGAGTCGAGCCGCTTCTCCTCCACATCGAGAGGAGCCAGATGAGGTGGCTTGGGCATCTGATTCGGATGCCTCCTGAGCGCCTCCCTGGTGAGGTGTTCCGGGCATGTCCCACCGGGAGGAGACCCCGAGGAAGACCCAGGACACGCTGGAGAGACTATGTCACCCAGCTGGCCTGGGAACGTCTCGGGATCCCCCGGGGAGAGCTGGAAGAAGTAGCTAGGGAGAGGGAAGTCTGGGCTTCCCTGCTAAAGCTGTTGCCCCCGCGACCTGGCCCCGGCCGGATAAGCGGTAGATGATGGATGGATGGATGGACTATTAAGTTTGGTAGCGTTCAAAGTCCATTTACTGAAATGTTATCGGGAGACACAAACTGCGGGAGGCGGCAGGGGCAGATCACAGTCCTGCCATTTCAAAGGTGGCACGGTTTCCTCTGAAAAGTTTTTTTCCCCCGGTTTTGACATTGTATGGTTATAGCCCGAAATGTGAAAACAGTGTTTTCTAGAAGCAAAATAATCAGAAGTCCTGACCGATTCTAAACATTTGGCAGTGGTGGTTAACCACTGAATTCTTAAAGTGGCCTTTTGCATTTCCCTTTTATCATCTTACTTGGGACATGCTGAATTATTGGAGAGGGGGTCACTTATTGAGGAAAGTACAGGTAATGTGTTTGTACTGGAATAGAACTTCAGTTCAGTTTTGAAGTTCATTTCTATCAGTCTTTGATGACGACACACTGAACAGAGTCACTTTTTGCCATTTATTAAAAAGTACAACATTTTGAGCCCAACACTCAACCTCTTCTCATTATCCAGCAGTGTTTCATGGAGTTGTCTCAGGGCTGTGGCAGACACTAAAGGACAACAAGCATTCAAAGCATCAATGCACAGACAAGATTTGGACCACCCAAACAAATTGAATAGTCTCACTACCTCCACGGATTGGGACGTGTTCATCATCGGCCTACTGGTCTGACGGGAGTACCAATGGACAGAGTTGCAGTGTGTATCGAGGTTTGTTTGCCGTCCAGTGTTCATCCTGCAACGAGAGAACAAAATTAACCTCCGCCCTTCTCTTTGTGTATTCACTAAACATGCACACACACAAAAAAAAAAAATCTTTAAAGTCCTTGGTCCGACTGCCTTTCACTTGAACGATTGTTTCCAGTTGGGTGGTGGCAATGGTGGTGGTCTTCCAGAGGTGTCCTTTTTGTTTGAGGAAAAGGTTTTGAGACTGACAATGGACGTTCATTTTATTGCAATTTTACAGTGACAAAGACAGCCTTGGAAACTGTTTTGCCTAGAGCATTGAAAGCATTTATGCCAACCTTGCTTACTTTAGACAAGTATGAAAAGGATCTCCATTTTCAGGGTTCAGTTGGCAAAAAAAAAAGGTTCGTTGCGGGCAAGGGACAAAAGGTCTTAGCTTGCCTTGGAGCCCATTCCAGTTTTGCCAAATGTAGCTACAATTATCAAGGCGCATTCAAGTTGAAATCCATTCTTTTTTTTGTAGTCCTTTGAAGCCCTAGTGTCTTGAATTCAGTGCAATACAGGAACAATGAAAGGCATTTACAGATGTGAAACAGAAGAGGGTTGCTTTGCTTACCAGCAGCTGCCTATGGTTCTTGTAGGATAGAAGCTTGCATTTGGTTGCTCTTGCCTTTGGTTTTGTCGTAGGGTGCCAGCGAATGGCTCTAGGATGACAGATCCATTTCCGAGGGAACTACATTGGAACATTTTGACAGTGACATTTGCCTAACCCTTTGAACACAACAGTGACGAGTTTCTCTTTTGAGTGAAGGTCCAGAGCAGAGACTCACCAGCTAAACTTTACAGAGAACTTCTACACAATGCTGTTTTTTTTTAAAAATCATATCCAGGCGTTTGGTCTTGTTGGAGTATTGATGCTCAGTGGTCAGGGTACAACTAATAACTTTTATTAGAGTCGGAAAGCCAAACTTATAGGGCATTGCAGATTCCAGCAGCAGTGAACGTGTATTAAAAAAAAAAACCCTCGGTAACTGTACCGTCACATGAGAAAGATATATTTATAAAAAAAAAAAAAAAAGGCGTGAACACATGAAAATTTGGAAAACTAGGTACAATTTAAAGCTAAAACGCAATCCACAGATTTAGACATGGTGGGATTTTGTTTTGTTTTTGTCAGGCTTCTCCCACAAAGCTTTGAACGCTGCAAGAATACTTCCGTCTGCTTCAGCGAGACTTCCATGTCCATTCTAATATCTGTTGCGAGCCATGCCTCTGTCGGGTCGACTGCCTCCACGGCCGCCCCGTGGCCCTCCGCGGCTTGAGCCGTACGAATCGCGAGGAGGGTATCCTCTCTCGCCAGGGGGAGGAGCCCTCTCCTGCCTACCCATGCGCTCGCCACGGGGAGATGGGTACGGCTCACTCCGACTGCTGTAACTGTCGCGCCCGCCATAGCCATCCCGGGAACTGCCGCCATAGTCGTCGTAACGACCGCTTCCACTGCCCCCACCGAAGGACGGTGGGGGCCCCCGTGAAGGTGGGGCGCTGCGAGAGTTACCTGCAGGGTCAACGGGTCAGGTAATTGGCAAGATACAATTGACATTTTCTGTTGTTCTTGCAGGTTTGCTTCTCTTTCTTTGCCAGTACATTGAATTCTGTGATGCGCTAATTGAACAGATGGTTGCATTTACATCTACCATCTGGTGGTGGTGCTGATGGTAGTTCTAAATTGAACACGGTCGTTGCAGGCATTTGGGGGCAGTTAAGATCCAGCCACATGGAGTACTCGAGTTATTGGTTTCAACATGCCATTGATTTCTGAGGACACTTCTCCTTTTTAGAGCTCCAAGTTTTCAGAGTAGTCTTGATGGTTATTTGAAGGAAACTCCTTGAGGGAGAGCTTTTTGTAGGGCAACACGTTCTGTTCTGCGGTTTCCAAGGACTGTTTCTGGCTCCTTATGGTGGTCAACTCTGGCCTTATGAACAACATTTCTGAGGCACATTTATCTTTTGAAGAATGCAGCGGTAATAGAAATTGGACAAACAGATGCCAATGCTTGATCAAATTAATAGCTGGGGAAAAAATGTTTGTTGGCAGCAGCAAAGGGTCTGAGAACATTTCAAAAGTTGTTTCCTTTGGGTGGTTCTTTCATGGAAACAAGGGTTGGGTAAGTATTCAGCTCCTCTTCGTGCTTGTTCTTTCGTCTTAGACCTGAATAGAAATATCTTACCGTAACCATCAAACGAGTCTCGGTATGAGCCGCCGCCTCCGCCGCCACCACCACTCGAACGGTCCATGTAGCTTCTGGAATCCCGTCCTCCACCATAGCCATCACGGTCACTGCAATTAGTACAAAAAGTGTCTTGATTGTGTGAGGTGCAAGGATGAACCTTTGCGAGGCACCCTAACTGGTGGGCTGAACCGGTTAACATTTAAAGCTTGGTGTTGACTGATCTTGGCTTTCTGACATCTTCTCTTCCAGTGAGACAATTCACAGAGGAATTTCAACGTGCCCTTCTGCTGCACAACTTTATTGACAGAACACACACCAACATTTCAACACTTGTGTCGCAGTACAGCTGTCTAATGCTATTTTAGACAAAAAGGAGTTGTAGCATGGTCGCTTTCAAAATGTATCCTAAAATACAATAACAGCACAAGTGAAATCTTTATTTTTGGACCCTCCCTATGATGGCCCGTCTTACATGTTATGCTTCAGAACTGGCTCCTGGAGAAAACCATCCAAAGGACCCCCGTTAATTCAAGCAACTATATTGAGCATAGTGGGCATTTGTTTTTATGTTGTCCATTGTGCAAACAAAAGGTCGGGGACTCATGTACTCTGCTGGAAAATCAATGACATTATTAATTAATCAATCTGACTTTCCAAACATAATAGCCCACGAAAATAAACAAACAAAAAAATTAATAAAACAGCTGTACAATAAAAAGTTGTTCAAACGGCAAACACCCTTACTTGTAACCCCTTGACATTGAGCCGTAGTCATCCCGGGAACTGGAGTAATCGCGGTATGAATAATCCCTGGGAGGCGGACCATAGTCCCTTGAATCTCTTGAGTTATAATCTCGGCTGGAGTAGCTGTCAAAAGATGAATCAGATTCATACTGGTAATATAAACTGATTTTAGCATTTTAAATGATTGATTCTGTCTAGCTACATGCGGTGCAATGCATGAGGCTACAAATACAATTAGGACATATTTGTATGAAGAGATGATGGATGAACGGTACAAAAAATAAAAACAAGTGGACATTCGATTTTAAGTGCCCTACCCATCCTTTGAGTAGTGGTCATCTCTAGGTGATGGATAATCATCCCTTCTGGACATCATGGAGTCTCTGCGAGGAGGTGGACCATAGGGGTCCCTGTCCCTTGACATTGGGGCTGAAAAGCAAAGTGGTGACATGAACATTTTGTCATTAAAATACAATATTTGGATTGGGATGACGAAGAAGAAAGTAATCATTTAACAATTTAATAAATACAAATATAAATGTTTTTTTAACCTAAAATTATCCAAATCCCTGGAAATCTAATTTACCACATATTTTTTTTCTCCAAGAACGCAAACCGATCAGCTTTAAATTGGATAAATATCTGCTTGTCATCAGAAAATGATCAACATGATCAAATGCTCTGACAATTGATTATTAAAATAATAGTTACCAATGGAGGACATAGGAAAAAACTTACGTCTGTTCATTGGACCAGATGGGGCAGATCTCTTTGGCGGGGGGCCTCCATTGCGTATTGGGGGTCCTCTCTTCATTGGCGGGGGGCCTCTTGATGACATCCCCTTAAAGAAGGGTTCGTCGTCGTCGTCATCATCATAGTAATCTGCAAGCACAACAAAAAACACAAAAAATACATACATTGACCGATATTGATATTCCATTCCAAAGTCCACAAATGAAGAATTACCTCTGGATGGGCCTCTCATTCCACCTCCCCTTGATCCACGGAGGCCCCTGGGTGGGCCACGGCTGCGAGAGTGTATGGGTGGGGGTCCTCGTCTGCCGCCATTGTCATAATTAGGCTTGGTAGCCTGCTCCACTTTGATGGCCTTGCCATCAAGAGACTATGTAGTACATAAAAAATGAGAGCCCCAATTGTAAACATCATTTTTTATATATCACGAGAATGCATTAGTTATTATTACTTTTTGTAAAAATCCATACCTTTCCATTCATCTCACGTGCAGCATCCTTTGCATCGGCTGGACTATCATATGTCACAAATGCAAAACCCCTTGACTTGTTTGTTTCACGGTCTTTCATCAAAAGAACTGGAAACAGAGGAAAATTGAATTAGTACATTACTGGGGTACGCCTTCAGTTAACCTCAAATCAAAATTTGTCTATCTATCTAGATAGATAGATCCTGTTGGTTGCCCCATGTTAGAAAATATTTAACAGCATCCAGTTGTGTGGTTTGGTGTTACCCAATCATTTTTGAGCAATGGCACATACATTACGTATTGCACATTTTACACACACGTGTCCCACATTTTCCAAAATAACAATAATTGTAGTGAATTAAGTATATTAGGAATCATGAATGAAGATGAATTACATTTTCTATTCTCTTTTTCTGAGATGCAACAGCTAAACAACAACTTATTAATCAACTATTTTGATCACTAATTGTCTACAGCAGCGAACCCCAACCTTTATTGTGCCATGGCACACATTTTAGAAATCGCACAGCACACCACCAAACAAAATTGTCACAAAAAGAATATATACGTCAAATTCATCCTTTTTGCCATCTAATAGAAGATCATTTATTTGTTCTTTCTGTCACTATAAGGCCAAACAAAAAAGATGTGTGTTTCCGGTAACAGGAAATTTCAGCATAGTGCAGTAGGTCGGACACATTTTTTTAAATCTTTTTTTTTCATCAAAAATGTAAACAAAATAACCATAAAACATAAAACAAGAAGACATTGAACCCGCCGCTCCGTGACCAGCGCCACCGCCACCTATTTAGTTTTCTCTCCACTCCGGACTCGGGGGGCCGGGGCGCGCCGCCGCCCTCCTCCGCTCTCGGTGTTTACTCGGCCCGTGGTGTTCATCAAATAATTCGCTGATTTTTTTTCGATACATCAAAGGATGCTATTTTCTTAACATTACGGTGTGAGCATGCAACTGTAACACAGAAAACGCGGTTTAAACTGTCGTCGCAGATCGCGGCCGCCGCCATGTTTCAATGTTGTTGACAGACGACAGGGCAAACGACGCACGAGTGTAGAGGGTTGTTTGAAAAAAAAAAAAAAGCCGACCGTAAAGTTTTTTTTCGACGTAGAAATTCTCGGTCGGTCGGGTTACTGGAAACACACTACTTTTTTTTCTACGCCCAAGTTTCTGGCATAGATAGAGGGACAAAGATCCATTATTTGTTATTAATAAATATTTTTCTCACCAATTTGGTCCGCGGCATACGTGATAGCTCTCATGGCACACTAATGTGCCCCGACACTGGCTGGGAATCAGTGGTCCAGATAGAGACTGTTCAACTTAAAATCATGCAGAGCCTCCAAATTTCAGCCTGCCAGATTCCTGTAATCCCCTCTCATGTACATGTATAATACTTTTAATCAAATGTTTTTTTTTTTTTTTACAAAAAACAGCCAGAGTTACTAATTGAAGATGAGCGCACCTACCCTTTTTTGCAAACATGGTTAAGAAAACAGAGGTCTTCCAAACGCTTGTTACAAGAATGCTCGCTGACACCGGCATAAAATTCATTCGCTTGGGAGAACGAAACTGTGTCGTTCCGATTTTCTGGTCTACAGTATTCACGTACCCTATACTTTTCTTTTGGCCACTCCAACAACCTTTTGCCCCGAATGTGAACAGGGCATCGCTACACAGCACGAGACATTTCGTCAAACAACTCACTAACAATGGCAAAGCGCAGTTAACGGAACAATCAACAACAATACTGTACAATGGCTTACTGGCACTCTGCATTCTGTCAACAGAATTGCCAACAACGAAAATACTTTTGTTCAAGTGCGTTACGATGCGTCGACCTATGAATCTGGGTTGGTTACGTAAAAAAAAAACTAACGAAACTATGCTTGAAATTGTCTTAGCTGTAGCTTTTACTCAAAAGATGGTTGGCCAAGTTTACGTCACTCTTGACTTCTAAGGACCCTGTCATGTCTAGTCCTTGCATTCAGTAACCATGTTTTTACCCCTTGAAACAAGTTGAAACTCCGCCAGCTAAGCGCAATCGTGGTGCTCATGCTGTGCTCGCACGCGGGACGCTTCTTCAATACTGTACTTCACGCTGTAGCGATAAGATGTACCCTATAACATGACATGGTGGCTGTTGTGAACGGATGATAAAGCTAAGAAACAGCCATCCTCACCTTGAACAATCCTGCCATACTTGCTGAAGTACTGCTCCAAGGCCTTCTCGGTGGTCTCGGTATTCAGCCCGCCGATAAACAGCTTGCCTGGTCGGTCTGCCTCTGCCATACTGCACAAAAATCAACTTCTATAAACAAAATTGTCTAAGGAATTGTAAAAATTTTTCTTTTAAAGAAGCGTGCGCCATAATAGGTAAATAATGAGACATGAGGCGTAACCTACCTTGCTTGGGTTGTTGAGGAAGCAAAATGGCGATAACAGTGCCCCCCCCCCACCCCAGCTGCAGCGCGTTCGTTACTCGAGGCGCGAAACGAAGCGTGCGTTTGCTTGTAAACAACAAGATAGCTTTCCGTTGGCCACTCAGGATGTTCTAAAGGAAGAGACAATACCTCGGTATGAGTCCTCTGTCTGTTGATGTGGCACAAAAAGTCGAAAGGCGCCACAAAAGAGAAAAGAACGCTTTTCAACAAGCGTACTCAGGCTCCACCCCTTCTTCTTCGCTGTCTTCTTCCTGTTTGGATTTGATTGGCGTGTGGCAACCAGCATACAGGCGCATTACTGCCACCTACTTTACTGGCATGTGGTAAAGAGGAAACGTCAACAGCATCTGTCAATTTAATTATTCTTTCCGATTTGAGCCACTGAGAGCTCGAGTGGGTTAACTCGTTTTAAAAATTTGAGATTAAGTGCAGAAAATAAATGGGAAAATATATATTTTTGTTATGCAACTCAACTCAATTTTATTAATATGACACATCAAGAACAACCACGGTTGAAAGTGCTACGCATAAACACACCGAATTCGACGGCAATACTTTTTCAAGAAAAAAATAATTAGAATCAACAAAACAATACCATTGTAGCAATTAAAATACTGTAAAATATTGTTACTGTTAAAATAGATTACATTAAGTGGATTTAACAGTAAATTACTGTTATTTTATAGCGAAATTCTCTTCAGCAGTGGTTTTCAATTTTTTAATGGTAATTTTCTACTTTTGATAAAAAGGAAGAAAAGAAAAAAGACAGTTATATAAAAATGTATGATATTGGTGAGGTGCCTTTTGATTGTCAAATGAAGATCGAAGAAATCGTGAGTGACTTTTATAACTTTTATTGTGAATTCCGCGACGCCAGCTTTTGTGTTGAGCGCATCGTTTCCGCGTCACGTGCAAGAGTGAAACGTCACCGTTGGTTGTGCTTGAGGCAGACAGGACAGAGAGAGGCAAGGCGGAAACTGAGCGCAGCTATTGCTGACGTCGCTGCGTTTCGGCCAGGCAGGACAAGAACCAGCTATCCTTGTTCCACCAGCGCACCTTTTTTTCGGACAAGATATATTCCCTTTTGACGCAGGCTCAAAACTTGACGACTCGCACATAAAATGAGACGGCGAATAGAGTTTCGTTATTGGCTGCTTTTCTTTTTCGTCTCACGTTTCTGCCCGTGCTCGGCGTTCTATCTTCCGGGTTTAGCCCCAGTTAGTTTTTGCGAGGTCGGCAAAGGTGAAGCAGATTGCCAGGTAGGAAAGAAGCGATCAGTCTCTCGTTTCGGTAACGATGCAGTGGATTTTCGGCCGAATTCGGCGTCTTTGCCTATGTTTGGTTCAATGTTTACGTTGCTAGCTAACGTTAGCATTTCCTCAAGGCCCCGATTATCGGGTGCAAACAGCATGAGCATTGTTGTGTCCCTTGCTGCTAGCTGGGCTTGTTGCACTTTTTCCACCCTGACGTGTATTTCAGCGAAATTCTGAATCCTTTATGTCGTGAGCAAATCCGCCGAATTGATAACAATACGTGTCTAAAAAGCACCCATGAAAAGCTGTAAATTTCCCCAGTGTGGGACAAATAAAGGATATCTTATGAGGTCCATGATGGAAGTCTGCTTCGATTTACACTACGAGAAACAAAGCAGTACTGAATCAGTCTCAATTTGTATTTAACCATTCCGTTTAATTTCATTTCAAACCTTTATTTAAACCTCGAAGGCTCATTTAGGGAAGCGCTCGTTTTCAATGATATCGAGAGGACTAAGATAAAGACCAGTAACATTAAAAACATTTACACAGAACGTAAAATAGTTCTTGTCTTCCATCCATCCATCCATCCATCATCTACCGCTTATCCGGGGCCGGGTCGCGGGGGCAACAGCTTTAGCAGGGAAGCCCAGACTTCCCTCTCCCTAGCTACTTCTTCCAGCTCTCCCCGGGGGATCCCGAGACGTTCCCAGGCCAGCTGGGTGACATAGTCTCTCCAGCGTGTCCTGGGTCTTCCTCGGGGTCTCCTCCCGGTGGGACATGCCCGGAACACCTCACCAGGGAGGCGCTCAGGGGGCATCCGAATCAGATGCCCAAGCCACCTCATCTGGCTCCTCTCGATGTGGAGGAGAAGCGGCTCGACTCTGAGCCCCTCCCGGATGACCGAGCTTCTCACCTTATCTCTAAGGGAGAGCCCGGACACCCTGCGGAGAAAACTCATTTCGGCCGCTTGTAGCCGGGATCTCGTTCTTTCGGTCACGACCCATAGCTCGTGACCATAAATGAGGGTTGGAACGTAGATCGACCGGTAAATTGAGAGCTTCGCCCTTTGGCTCAGCTCCTCCTTCACCACGACAGACCGATACAACGTCCGCATCACAGCAGACGCTGCACCGATCCGCCTGTCGATCTCCCGCTCCCTCCTGCCCCCACTCGTGAACAAGACCCCAAGATACTTGAACTCCTCCACTTGGGGCAAGATCTCCTCCCCGACCCGGAGGGGACACTCCACCCTTTTCCGACTGAGGACCATGGTTTCAGATTTGGAGGTGCTGATCTTCATCCCAACCGCTTCACACTCGGCTGCGAAATGCTCCAGTGAGAGTTGGAGAGCCCTGTTTGAAGGAGCCAACAGCACCACATCATCTGCAAAAAGCAGGGATGCAATACTGAGGCCCCCAAAACGGATCCCCTCAACGCTTCGGCTGCGCCTAGAAATTCTGTCCATAAAGGTTATGAACAGAATCGGCGACAAAGGGCAGCCTTGGCGGAGTCCTACCCCCACTGGAAACGATTCCGACTTACTGCCGGCAATGCGAACCAAACTCTGACATCGGTGGTATAGTGACCGA
This sequence comes from Hippocampus guttulatus, assembly GCF_054856545.1. Classification (NCBI taxonomy): domain Eukaryota; kingdom Metazoa; phylum Chordata; class Actinopteri; order Syngnathiformes; family Syngnathidae; genus Hippocampus; species Hippocampus guttulatus. The sequence goes on from NC_141262.1 coordinate 19,590,928, forward strand.
ACAGCCCGTATCAGGGGGTTCGGTACCCCATACCCACGAAGCACCCCCCACAGAACTCCCCGAGGGACACGGTCAAACGCCTTCTCCAAGTCCACAAAACACATGTAGACTGGTTGGGCGAATTCCCACATACCCTCGAGGACCCTGCTAAGGGTGTAGAGCTGGTCCACTGTTCCACGGCCGGGACGAAAACCACACTGCTCCTCCTCAATCTGAGGCTCGACTTCCTGACGGACCCTCCTCTCCAGCACCCCTGAATAGACCTTACCAGGGAGGCTGAGGAGTGTGATCCCTCTGTAGTTGGAACACACCCTCCGGTCCCCCTTTTTAAAAAGAGGGACTACCACCCCGGTCTGCCAATCCAGAGGCACTCTCCCTGTTGACCACGCGATGTTGCAGAGGCGTGTCAACCAGGACAGCCCCACAGCATCCAGAGCCTTGAGGAACTCCGGGCGGATCTCATCCACCCCCGGGGCCTTGCCACCGAGGAGCTTTTTAACCACATCGGTGACTTCAACCACAGAGATAGGAGAGCCCACCTCAGAGTCCCCAGGCTCTGCTTCCTCCAAGGAAGGCGTGTTGGTGGAGTTGAGGAGGTCTTCGAAGTACTCTGCCCACCGATTCACAACGTCCCGAGTCGAAGTCAGCAGCGCCCCATCCCCACTGTACACAGTGTTAGTGGTGCACTGCTTCCCCCTCCTGAGACGTCGGATGGTGGACCAGAATTTCCTCGAAGCCGTCCGGAAGTCGGCTTCCATGGCCTCACCGAACTCTTCCCACGCTCTGGTTTTTGCCTCGGCGACCACCGAAGCTGCGTTCCGCTTGGCCAGTTGATACCCGTCAGCTGCCTCTGGGGTCCCACAGGCCATAAAGGCTCGATAGGACTCCTTCTTCAGCTTGACGGCATCCCTTACTGCTGGTGTCCACCAGCGAGTACGGGGGTTGCCGCCACGACAGGCACCAACCACCTTACGGCCACAACTCAGATTGGCCGCCTCAACAATAGAGGCACGGAACATGGTCCACTCGGGCTCAATGTCCCCCGCCTCCCCCGGAACATGGGAAAAGCTCTGTCGGAGGTGGGAGTTGAAACTCCTTCTGACAGGGGATTCCGCCAGACGCTCCCAACAAACCCTCACAATACGTTTGGGTCTGCCAGGACGGACCGGCATCTTCCCCCACCAGCGGAGCCTACTCACCACCAGGTGGTGATCAGTTGACAGCTCCGCCCCTCTCTTCACCCGAGTGTCCAGAACATGCGGCCGCAAATCCGATGATGCAACTACAAAGTCGATCATCGAACTGCGGCCTAGGGTGTCCTGGTGCCAAGTGCACATATGGACACCCTTATGTTTGAACAAGGTGTTCGTTATGGACAATCCGTGGCGAGCACAGACGTCCAATAACAAAACACCACTCGAGTTCTGATCGGGGGGGCCGTTCCTCCCAATCACGCCCCTCCAGGTCTCACTGTCATTGCCCACGTGAGCATTGAAGTCCCCCAGCAGAACAAGGGAGTCCCCAGCAGGAGTACTCTCCAGCACACCCTCCAAGGACTCCAAAAAGGGTGGGTATGCTGAGCTGCTGTTTGGTGCATATGCACAAACAACAGTCAGGACCCGTCCACCCACCCGAAGGCGGAGGGAGGCAACCCTCTCGTCTACCGGTGTGAACCCCAATGTACAGGCACTGAGCCGGGGGGCAATGAGTATGCCCACACCTGCTCTGCGCCTCTCACCTTGAGCAACTCCAGAGTGGAAGAGAGTCCAACCCCTCTCGAGAGAACTGGTACCAGAACCCAGGCTGTGTGTGGAGGCAAGTCCGACTATATCCAGTCGGAAATTCTCTGCCTCACACACCAGCTCGGGCTCCTTCCCTGCCAGAGAGGTGACATTCCATGTCCCTAGAGCTAGCTTCTGCAGCCGAGGATCGGACCGCCAGGGTCCCCGCCTTTGGCTGCCGCCCAGCTCACATTGCACCCGACCCCTTTGGCCCCTCTCATGGGTGGTGAGCCCATGGGAATAGTTCTTGTCTTGATTATCGAAATTGTTCATGGTAATAATTGTGCCGAGTTTGAGTGATTCTCACTTTCTAAGTACAATACAGTTGTATTTAGGTACAGTTCATGTACGCCCCCCCACCCCAGTTTTCTTTCAATATTTAACGTCACTATTAATGTTTGATTGTATTATTGTGTGGCCATAAAGACTAATTATTGCTTAAAAATCACTAAAGTCATTAAAGTTAAAAAAAAAATATCACTGCGAAGATATAATTGAAAATTCCCTTTGAACACAGACTGCCCATAAATGTGATTGAATAATTTGATTCAAAACTGTCAGAGCCAAAAGGTTCAGTGAGATCACGATTCTTTCTTTTCCCTTAAATTGGATAAAGAGCTGATCTACATGGCTTGTTGCCTTTAACTATTTTGTAAATACAGTTTAGTTATACAAGAAATTTACAAACAAAACTTTAGCCAAAATGTTGGCAACCTGATCTTGTCTTTTATTTATGTAATTCATTCCTGCCAAATTACTCTGATACACATGTTTTGCTTGCCTGCAGACACAGATAGAGCTCTTTGTCAATCGCTTGGATTCAGTCGAGTCCGTCCTGCCTTATGAATATGACGTGTAAGTGACTCTTTCTCCAACTTTTTGAGCACCCACTGTCCTAAGGAGTGTGCCTGTGCTAATTGTATGTTATACATTTATTCAAGATTCGACTTTTGCAAGGATGAAAAGGAAATGAGGCCTTCGGAGAATCTGGGACAGGTGTTGTTTGGCGAACGTATCGAGTCCTCACCGTACAAAGTAGGTGTCATGCGAAAACAAAGCATGTGTAATTGTGTTGCTTATTTTAGATGCGCATTCATCTCTCTTGTGTCCAGTCAGAAATGGATTGCTGATTCAACATGGGCGCTTTCCCCTCTTTTCGCAGTTTAACTTCAAACAAGATGTGAAGTGCAAGGCGGTGTGCACCAAAACGTACAAGAAGAACAGCCAAGAAGACGCTACCCGACTGGATTTCATCAAAATGGGAATGCAGCTCAACTATCAGCATCACTGGTTGGCTTGGTCCCAGTTTAGCTGAGCTTATCTCGATACTTTCTTTGCTTAGGGTGATAACAAAAAGAAAAGTTTGGTGTTTGAGTGGTGCTTGCTGTTGTTTCAGGATCATCGACAATATGCCTGTCACGTGGTGCTATGAAGTCGAAGACAACCAGAAATACTGCAACCCGGGTTTCCCCATTGGTTGCCTTGTTACTTCTGACGGGCGACCTAAGGATGCTTGTGTTATTAATGTAAGCTGTGACGACCATTTCTGAAATTATGTTTAAATCGGTACACAAAATGACACCAAGAGGTATTTTTTGACGCTGTGTGTTGAAGTCCTTTGAAATATGTAGCCTTGTAATCTTTTGACATTTTTTTCCCCTTCCCCAGGCTGAGTTCAACAAGAAGAAGACATTTTACGTTTTCAACCACGTTGACATCAAGATCTTTTACCACAACGGAGCCGCTGACGGGTGGACAGGAGCTCGGCTGGTTGCTGCCACACTGGAGCCCAGGAGGTAAGCATTGACGATGGTTGCATACACACTACAACCATCAAGGGTGAACGGGATCCATTTGGGGACAATTATGCAGATTTGTTTAAATTTTAAAAGCGTTTTCCATTTTAGGAAACAAAACGAATAAAAATAATCTTTGGAAGAGAACGCTTGCCATCATAAAACATGCATTCACTGTAAAAGATGTTTGGAAACTCAATTGCAATCTTGCTTTTACCATTAAAAATGTCAGATCTTTCTGTTGTAACTACTTGATGCTCACATCACCGGGAAAAGGCACCAGGCTACTTCCGATTTTTCTTTGTAAGCAATGCTTAATATGGGCCCAATGAAGGTAACCGTTAATGTTCACTTTCTCACAATAAAATTTGAATTTATGTGGGTTTCAAGGGTAGATCTGTTAAAGGTGGTTTTATGTGGCTTTCAAGGCATTTTTTTTCCTCCTAACAATACTCGTTGGATTTCCCTTGTTGTTTTTCAGTGTATAAAGTATCTTTCGATCGTTTTAAACCTTAGAGCTGCATTAGTAGGAATAAATATATTTGGACATGCTTTGTGCCCCTCCTCCACCACAATAGTATCAACCATGCAGATGAGAAGACCCCAAACTGCGAAAGCACGGCCCCGATGGAGGTGCCTAGCCAGTTCAATAATGACGTGTCCATCGTTTACACCTACTCAGTCACGTTTGAAGTAAGTCTTTGTATTTATTTAAGACACGTGTATTACAATACACGATTACTATCATGGAACTTTTCGCCTCCTTCTACAGGAAAACAACTTGATCAAATGGGCATCCAGGTGGGACTACATCCTGGTGTCTATGCCACACACAAATATCCAGTGGTTTAGGTAGGAGCGCTTGTTTCACATTCATATTTACACCATTTTTTTTTTTAAATCAGCAGGCGCTAATGCATATTTATGTATGTCTGGGTCTTTAGTATCATGAACTCCTTAGTCATCGTGCTTTTCCTGTCCGGCATGGTAGCCATGATCATGCTCAGAACGCTGCACAAGGACATTGCCAGATACAACCAGGTCGACCAGGTACAAGCAACATCCACACTCTACATGTGCATGATCGTCACAAACGGGTTAGCGGAGGCGTACGCAAATTGTCTGACTCCTGAAAGCTTACATGAGCCTCTTGAAACAGAATTGACTTGCCGCAACAGAAGATTGAGCATTAGCCACCATTGCCTTTTACACAGAACTCAGCAAAGCGAGATATTAACGCTGTGTGTGTAGTTTCATACTGTATTCCACAATCGGATACCATCGTGGGGGTTATGTTGCAGATCACCCCCGCAATTATTGAAGATTCAAGTCCGCGTCAAAGAAATTGCCTATTTCAATACTCACTAGGTATGTTTTTGTAGCAATTACGGAACATAACTTGGGGAAGTCAAGTCGAAACATTTCTTTACAATACTTGCTATGTGGCCCCATGAGTTTAAACACAGCATTCTGATTAAAATTATAAACATTGTTAAAAATGTTTTAAAGTTTTTAGAAACATGTTGATTAAAAAAAATAAAAATAGCCCCATGACATTTGCTGGATTCTGTGTAAATGGCGAAGACAGATAAAGGATCTTCCGGTGACTAAAGTTAGAATCAAAATTATGATTTATAAATAATGTCGTCATATAGTTGAACGAGTAAATTTCAAAGCAAAGACTTGTTCCATTTTAAAAGGCATTTTAATTGGTGATAGCCTTTAATTGAGTACTTCGCTGAAATCCCTTCATCTCTTGAGGGTGAAGGATTCCCCCCTGTATATCAGTGAATTCTACAGTGTGAAATACCTTTGAGCCCTGAACATGTGTCAGGGAATTCACCCGAATATCTTGAACTTTGAATAAAAAGACTCGACTCAACTCAGGAACAGATGTCTTTTGTTGATCAGCAAAGGGGGCGAAGTTCCTCGAAGGCAGCACAAGTCGTGTTTCCTCTCAGATCGAAACCCCACCTTCGCACCTCCGCTGAGCACTTTTTATTCACATGATATGCAAAATACAAGTAACATATCAGAATAACATTCCTCCTTATTTGCATTTCGCGCTTCCCAGCCCAGCCCACCGATATGCCCCTCAGTGGACACCTGGAGGCCAAAACATCTTCCCGTGCAAACAATGGATACCTTGTTAATTCAATGGGTAGATTTCGCATGAATCGAGACACTGTAACAAACTGAAGGACATCTTGTCATGCTGCCCTCCTGAAGTTGAACCTTCCTGTCTATATTATCAGTTAATGAGGCCTTGGCTTCATTCAGCTCAAGTTGGCCCTTTTTTCCCCGTGTGCTCCATTGTGTACAAGTTGTGAGAACATAGCGTTCGAGGTCAATCAAGCATAACCTGAAATGAAACTATGAAACATAATATTAAGTTTGTCTTTCTCCATCAACGTGTTGTCACATTTCGCAGGAAAACTTGATAAAGCTTCCATCGACCAAGGCGAAATCTACTCCCTTTTATGTAAGCCTGCTGAAAAGCAAACATTGTTGTGGTCCTTCGATCAGGTGTTGGGGTGAGATTGAAGCACAAGCCGACACCCGAGAGAGGAATGTAAAATGTGGTGTGACTGCAGGTGTATAAATGTATTAATTTCAAAGGTCAGACTGATCGTAGTGGAAGCACACCAAATTTTACAGCTCTGTGTTCACCTCTTGTCGCTTTGCTAGCAAATTTTGAGCGAGCAGGTACAACTCACTGCGTGGTGGCTGGTTAATTGTAAGCTTTTCACCTCACACCGTAGACTGCTTTGTTGATTTTCTGTCTCGCGTTCCCCTTTTACAGGAAGATGCACAGGAGGAGTCGGGCTGGAAGCAGGTGCACGGCGATGTGTTCCGCCCACCCAGGAAAGGCATGCTGCTCTCCATTTTCCTCGGACAGGGAACGCAGATCTTCATCATGACGTTCATCACGCTGTGTAAGATCACGCAATAGATAGAAAATGATTTATGAGGCAAACAGGTACAACAAGAAAGACAAGTCAGAATTTGACATGAGACCTTGCTGTGTGAGGTGACTATGTTTTTTTTTGGGTCTAAACTTGACCCTGTCTTTCAAACATCTGCTTGGTTTTTATGTTATAGAACAATTGATTTGGCCGTTCATGTCCCGGTATCGTTGTGCGTGAATGCAAAGCATTTCGTCAGTTATGTATAAAGTTTTCAACTAGGGCTGTCACTGTTAATATTTTTTAGAATTAATTCTATCTATTAAAAAAATGGCATTTGAGCAGGGCTGTGTAGACTTTATTTATTTATTTATTTTGATCTACAGGAAGCAACTTGGCAGTGCCGCCCGGGTACAATTAAGGGAATGTAACGATGGACTGTGCTTCCTTTTTAGTCCTGGCCTGCCTGGGCTTCCTCTCCCCGGCCAACAGGGGCGCACTCATGACGTGCGCCGTGGTTCTCTGGGTCCTGCTCGGCACCCCCGCCGGCTACGTTTCGGCACGCTTGTACAAAAGTAAGATGGCTGACAAGAAGCTTTACGCAACTCAAGCTGTGACCCTTTTCATCAGGTTGTTCTGATCTTTTATTTTATTTCAGCTTTTGGAGGAGAGAAGTGGAAGACAAACGTCCTGTTGACTGCGCTCCTGTGCCCCGGGTTTGTTCCCTGACTAGAAATGTCTCCTCTGTGCTGGACTCATTCCCTCACCACCTCTTCTTCTGCAGTATTGTGTTTGCTGACTTCTTCCTGATGAACCTGATCCTCTGGGTCGAGGGGTCATCGGCAGCCATCCCCTTTGGGACCCTTGTGGCCATCCTGGCCCTGTGGTTTGGAATTTCTGTGCCACTTACTTTCATCGGTGCCTACTTTGGATTCAAGAAGCCTGTACGTATCATGGGAAATATAGTTTCACCTCTTAATACAAACTGTGGAAGACCGGTTGAGACCCCTTTTTGTTGTCGAAGGTGACTACTTAAAAATAATAATTTCCGGGTTCAATTTGGAAGTTAACCACGATCAATTTTATTATTTGTCTAGATAATTGGTTTCAAACTCGCTGCCTGGGGGCAATTTGCAGCCCATAAGATGATATTTTACGGCCCACTGGTGGACACCAAAGTTTAATTTTAGTGGTTCCTCCACCCTTTTTACCATATCATTGCCTGGGTGGTCTTTTTTTTTTTTCATTAAATAGTTTATGGGCTACCAAAGCTGTGGCTTATAACAGATTTCAGCGAAACCAAATTGTGAAGTGACACCAATTGGAAGGAAAGGGTATCCCATCCCAGAGTTTGGGACATGCAGTTGCATTACAAAAGTAACACGGTACAATAAAACATGTAGCCATTAACGGCGTAATATAACGGTCCTCGTCATATTTTTGTAATGTTCTTACAGTTATTGAGTCCCTTAACGCATGAACAATTTCAGGACCACAACACAGATTTGATCACTTAACTTAGACGGGAAAGCACTCCAAATACATGGTAAGTTATTACCTAAATCAATCATCACACCCAGAATTCCATTGGCTGTCTAGCAAAGTAATGCAGCAAAGTTGTTTGGATTGCCCATTCTGTCCCTCTTCAAGCGTTTCATTTGTTCTCACGTGATCGTCAGCAGTTTTCTTGGCTGAGAAATCATTGTGAGACAAATCGCCGTCATGGTTCCATGGAATAAAATTCAAACCATACACCCAAAGTAAAAGCTGGGACAAACCAAAGTAAAAAGCAAGTGAATACATTGTGAGGAAACAATAGTCGTGCTTTTTCATTATGATTTTCGTGAATTTCGTGCCAGCAATTTCATTATGAAAGATGCTGGTCATTCTGATTGAATGTGAATGTTCAAAATGCAAAACCATTTGCATCTTTGCCCAATACGCCCAGTCTGTCTCTCTCTACATGCAACCTTCATGCCATTCAAATGTTTCTACTGTAAATTCCTGAGAGAATTATGTGCTTTTTTGCGATTTTTTTTTTCCCCCACTTCTTTTGAAATCCACATAGGCAATTGAGCAACCAGTGAGAACGAATCAAATCCCACGTCAAATTCCCGAGCAGTCGTTCTTCACGAAGCCCATCCCGGGCATCGTCATGGGTGGCATCCTACCCTTTGGCTGCATCTTCATCCAACTGTTCTTCATCCTCAACAGCATTTGGTAAGCAGGCACAGCACGACTCCTCACCACGTTTGAAAAAGGGAACGCTGTGACAAATACGTTGCATTTGTTAGGTCCCACCAGATGTACTACATGTTTGGCTTCCTGTTCCTGGTGTTCATCATTCTGCTCATCACGTGCTCCGAGGCCACCATTCTGCTCTGCTACTTCCACTTATGTGCTGAGGTACCTTTAAAACAATGTACCGTGCCGTCACATACATTTCGGTCCAGAATTATTAAGAAAATGAGTTTTCATTGTTGTATTTAAACAACCCCACAATGGATGTGAAAGAATACAATCAAAGTGCAATTGCAATTTCGATGCTCAGCTTGATTGCAGACGTCTTGCAATTATGTCATATACGAGCACTAGATGGTGCCAGTATACTTTAAAACTAGGAGTAGTTTGGCTGACTATGAACAATTCTTCAAAAAATATGCTTCAGGTTGGTAATTACCACTCCCAGTTGGAATTTACCATACAAACCAATGTAAAACAAAGATTTCCATGTTTATTTGAATCACTTCACGTCTTTAAAAAAATGGGTGACTTCAATGCAAAGAAAAAAAATCCAAAACACCATAGAGAAGCTACAAAACTCACAGTGGTGTCCTGGTGGTGTAAGCTTTTGGGAAACGTATATTTGACTCACATATGCCTATTTTATATCCTCAGTGGAAAAAATATTATTACTGCATCTTACTGGGTAGCTGTGACCATCTAATTTACTTTTAAAAAAATTGTGTAAAAGTCAGCCTGAAAGAATGGAGTAAAAATTCAATTTTTATTATGTAAAACTAAGTCATAATTACATTTTCAATTATATGTACAGTATGTATGTGTGTGTCAGTGGTTCTTAACCTGGGTTTGCTTGAACCCTATGGGTTCGGTGAAACAGTCTCAGGGCTTCAATGAGCCAGAGTCGTAATTACTTCAACTGTGTGTATTCTGGAAGCCTGACTTGTCATTCCTGTCTCACGCGTGTGCAGGACTACCACTGGTGGTGGCGTTCCTTCCTGACCAGCGGCTTCACTGCGGTCTATCTTTTCATATACGCTGTGCACTATTTCTTCTCCAAACTGCAAATCATCGGCGCAGCCAGCACGTTCCTCTACTTCGGATACACCATGATCATGGTCCTCATCTTCTTCCTCTTCACAGGTGAGCCTCGATCGTCTTGTCACACATGAAATGGGGTCATTTCTCATGGCACACCTGATGTAGTCTCACAGCAGAGCGTGTTTGTCAAATTCCAATTGGGGTGTGTTGGGAGCACATCCTGGTCTTGAAGAAGCACAACACCAGGAAGTAGTCTGCGCTCTATTGTTTGCTCTTTCTTCCGTCAGCACAGATAAAAACACATTCACTTGCAGCAGTCATGCGTTTACAGTTGTGAGCCACTTCTCATCTTAGGCTGTCCATAACAAAAACAATAATGCTGACCTTTGATTGATTTGTCCAGCCGGGTGAAAGTACAACTACGATCAAATTGGGACCAACTCACAAATGCTATTGTATAAATATCTCACATTTTATTTAAAGGAAGTCTTGGATCCTGACAAATGGAGAAAATTATACAAAACTAACTTGGAATGTCTTGTAATGTCACAGGGAGGAAGATGATCTGCTCTACTTGCATCACTATTGGGCCAGATTAAAAAAAAAAATTACAACGGTTGACGTTATCTTAAGAAGGAGGCTGCAATGTCGCAAGGGGGGACAAAATGTCAAAATATTATCAGCGGAGAATAATCCAAGCCGCATTTTGGAGCTCAATAATCCTTTGCCATTTTCCCAATTTCTATTTTGATCTTATTCATCCCATCCTCAACTTTGATCTCACCGTAATTCAGGCTTGGACTGCAAAGCTCGCAGAGAGAAGATTGACTTCTTAATGTTTTCAAAAGAATAAAGATACATTCTTTTGGCTAAAGTTTGTGTTGCACGAATATCTTTTTAGCTGTCAAGAAGCAAAAGTTTAGGAGATGCAGCGTCTCACAAAAGGTAGTGCAGTATGCCCCTCACATCTTTGTGACGATTGTATATATACTTTATACACGAAAGACTGACGTTGTTACGAAGGGACGGTGAATTTACCCTCTTATGTAGAAGTACAAAAAGTCACTTTTTATATAGCTTTTTATGATTTCAGCATTTTCACTTCGGGGTGTACTCGTTTTTGTTGCCAGCATTTGAGACATTAATGGCTGTTCAGTTGTCTAAGAAAGAAAAAAAAACCCACCGGCTATTCAACCCTGAGGCAACAAAATGTTGCATGGTACCTGCCATTTCTCAGATAGTTCAAGCGTGAGAGAGTTCATATATTTGTTCTCAAGCCATTTTCTACCCTTTAAAGTGGTAAAAAAAAATTTTTTTTTAAACAGATGAAGTGCATATTGCTGTTAATTTGTTGTTTGCCCCCCCCCCCCCTTCTCAGGTACAATCGGCTTCTTTGCTTGCTTCTGGTTTGTAAATAAGATCTACAGCGTGGTCAAGGTGGACTAGAGGACGAAAGGGGAGCGCGAGAGGGAGCTAGTGAGAAGAGACTGTTGTGGCCGTCCGTTTGACGGCCACATGTTTGTAAGGACCAGAAAGAAGTGAGACCACCATTCATCACCTACAAGACCCCCCGAGCTAAGCCCGTCCCCTTTTTTTTGTGCTTTAAAAACCTCTGTCCAATAGTTTTTCTTTGGCGCGTTCACTTTCGACTGCTAATATTCAGAGCGACACTATGACAGACTAACGGGGGGACCTCGTTATCATCGTGAGCATTTTGCTTTTTGTGGAATAAAAAAACAAACAAACAAAAGCATTTTCTTGATTTATGAAGAAAATGCAAATGCCTTTTAATTTTCTATTCCCCTTCCACAAAATCTTTTTGGGTCTCTTTTTTGTTGTTGTTGTTTACTGAAGCGATGGGAGAGAAAAAAAAACCCTTGCTTGTACATACATTGTATAGACAGAACAAAGGAAAGAATGCTCATGACTTTTCTGTTGTCATTTTAGGGCTTTAAATCCTGAACTATATCAGCCTGTATTGTAGTTGAGAAAACATATAAAAACACTGACATTGTTGCTGATACATGTCTTTTTTTTTTTCTCCTCTTTATATTTATGTGTTTGCTTTGAATCAAAGGAGAGGGTGCCCAGCGTTGTAGATTTCGGCTGCAGCATGTTCCAAAATGGAGGATCTTGTAATTCCATCTTGTCTAATTCATTCGAATGAGTAGTGTCTGTGAATTTTACTGATTAATTGCTTTTGTTTCTGACACTGTTTGCTTCAGTGGGGCGAGGGGGGTCGTTACCCACGGTGATAATGCTTTGCAAATATATATGAGTAATCGAACGTCACGTCTCTTGAATGTATACGCAAACATGGATACGTGATGTATTTTCTTGTTTTCACTCTGGTTTGGAAAATGAAGTCAAATGTCATCACTCGGCTCCTTCTCTTGCTCACAAGCAAAATGCAAAATCTTTATTTGAATTGTCCTTTCTCTCTCTCCCAATATTGAGTCGCTAACCCGCGTTTAGGATTTAGTCGCGTGAGATGACGGACAATGTATTATGTCGGTTCTTCACTTAAAAGGTTTAGTGCGGTACATACACCCATTCAGATTTTCTGAAGCCCCCAATTGCTGTATTAAATGGTTGACCAACTGCACAAATATGAATTATGATGAGCATTTGTGGATTGTTACATGTATTTGGGGGCTTTTTAATAACCGTACCTCAGTCTGAGGGTTTGTTTTGGCCACCATAGGCATGAACGTGACCCGTCGCCCACCCCCTCCAAGTTTTTATTTAATTTAGGGATCATTCATGTCATTTGAGAATAACCTGCATATACATTACACACAAAAAAGCCAATGACAAACTATTCGATGTTTTTTAATTGTTTTTGTCTGTAAAAGCACATGTAACACTTACCAGTGAATATAAACCCTTACAGACATTTTCTGGTGATAATACAAAATCACAAAAATACATTAAGTCACATTAAAAAAACAACAACCCAGCAGCACTGTATGAGGTCGATCGAGTGTACAGATGTAAAATGAAATTGTAAAACTAAGAAATACGGCTCGCGTCAACTGCTCATCAGATTTCTTAACACTCAGTAAATTTTATTGTGCTCAACTATTTATAAATGACTCGTTCCATGTAGGGGTTGCAAATACTGTTACCAATTATTCAGTTTTGAGTGCAACAGTCTCTTGACGGGTTTGAGCGGTGACTGCAAATTTAAACTCCAGAATTCGTGCCTCATCCCATTTGAAATGAACAGCAATCAACTATTGCAAAAGACAAAACATCCAGTGACATCTCTGCAATTACACCAGGAAGTAATTCCTTATTTCTTTCAAATGTCATAGATTTTTCTCTCTGTCAGGTAACATATCAGCCATACAAATCAGTAAATTATCAGTGTCTGTTGGAATTTGCATCACTAATTATTTCACACCATCCGTTGGTTAAAAATGTTACCAATTGACAGCAAGGAAGTCATGCTGGTCCTTCACGTGTTACTGGTGATGACTTAAAAATTGAATACAATCTCATCTTTGGACTTGTTACACCCAGGACGGAGCTTTGTGTGTGTCATGTAAGTAAACAACCCTTATTTGTGCACTTGAGTGAAAGAAAATGAATTATGACAAACCTTTATTATACGGCCATAGGTCCCTTGTGTGGATTGACATGTGCAATGAATCACTCTAGATTCGATAATAAGATAATAGATAAAAAGGTACTCTGAAAACCTGTTTGAATTACAATGAAGTAAAATTCTTCACTGGCTCAACCAGATTTATTCCAAACATGAGCTCTCGTACAGACATCACTCTCGAATACACACCCTGAGACGACTGGCTGGAGGCAAAACTTGGTCTCGCTAAAATATTAACCATGACAATCGACCAGCAGGATGTCAAGATTTCAAACATCCAATATAATTTACCAAACAACAGCAGACATTTACATTTGGCCTAAGCCACAGTAAATCTAAACCGGTGAACTGAATGTCTATGCACATACCAAATTGTGAACATTTTAACTAATTTTGAGAATGAAGCTTCAGGTCCGTTACTTATTGGCAATTATTCCATTTTACGTCACATTTGTGGAGTCTATGATCTGGCTGTTGCCTACATACATCATTTGCGATTGTTAATACTGAATGACCCGCACCACATAATCGTTCAGGATAATCTTTCAGAAACACAAGAGAAGCGGGGCCTTTTTTCTGACTTTGATCAGAAAATGGGAATATAGTCCATTTCTGTTTCTCAAGGTGCAGGTCCTGTACCACATCAGGCCAATGATTGAAGGCCAAGGTGTCTTTGAACGTTTTCACCTCAAAAAGAAAAGGCTACCAATTCATGCTACTCCTAAATAATGGATAAAGATCCCGAACAATAATTTAATCTGTGAATGTTAGTTCAAATAAACTCACAAAAAAAGTTTGGGATATTTTGGGTGCACCACAACCTTTGTAAAAATTACACAGTGATTCTGCCCCTCCATCGTGGGGTAATGTTCCAGACCCCACTCCGCAATAAGTGAAATCCGCAATATAGATATATCCTATTTAGATGTATGTTTTCATAGCATTTATACACCTTCAAAATAATAATCACATTTTAAAACATAAAATATATTAAGAGAGAAAGCAAGAGCAATGATGACAAAAAAAATATTGCACAGTGTAACTATATCAATCCCTCTGGGTTTACACTAAACAAATCTCACAATCTACATCAATAATCATGCCCGAAAATGTACATTCTAAAATAAACGTACGACAGTCAATTTCTGTAGGCATAAAAATCAGGATTTCCGTGGATTACATTCAATAATTTTCAACAAAAACTAGCCTGTGCTGAAATACTTTTGTTTTTCATCTGTCAAATTTACATCTCAAATTAAATAAATGTGCCGCCATCTAGTGGGTGAGAATGGACTTACAACCAATATAAAGTTATAAACCGTATAAAAAAACTAGTGGGACCGCGAAGGAGGGGTATTAAGTATCATCCATTTGAGTTTCAGCCTAAAATTTCACCTGAAAGCCAAATATTCTTAACTCTTTGGGAGCAGTGTACAGTTCGATTCGATCGATACATCCAAAATTTCACGTCTTTATGTACTCGGTTTGCCATGGACGGTGGGCTCCCGGTCCGAGCTGACACTGGTCATGGTGGTCTCCTTGCGGCTGTCCCTCGACCTCCTTTCGAAAGTGGGCGAAGACGACGTGGTGCACTCCTCCCAAGTCTGCAATGGAAAGACCCTGCCGGCCAGGCTAGGCAAGTGAGAGTGCGCCCCGGTGCGGCCCTCCACTGCCGTGGTGAGGCAGTTCTCGGCTGCCGAGCTCTGTCCCTGCTTGCAGAATATCCCGCAGAACAAAGCCAGGAATTCCTTCCTCACACTGCGGTGCATGTAGCCGTAGATGTACGGGTGCAAGCAGCACTGCAGGAAGAAGAGCACCAAGGCCAGAGAGGACAGCCAGGCGGGTACGACTTCTCTGGCGCTCATGGATATGGTGTTGAGTATGCTGTAGGGTCCCATGCTGAGGATGTAAGACGCCATGATCACAAAGACGACACGCGCGGCCTTGCAGTGGTAGTGGAAGCGTCGGTGCCTCACACGGGCGGGGTAGCCATTGGCTGATGAGGGGCCGTCCGGTGAACTCGCCTGCTGGGGTGGCATGCTGATCTGTCCTGGAAAGTCCTGAGGGCAGGGCTGGGAGTAGGATCGCGTCTGTATCGGGTGCACCAGGGCGTTCTGTCTCCTAGCCGCACGGAATACCATCCAATAGCACCCGAGCATGACGAGAACCGGGAGCCAGAAGGAGAAGGTGGCTACTACAACCGAGTAGGACAGGCTGTAGGACCACACCACCGAGCACATCTTGTGATGGTGGTTGAAGTCGATGGCGCCCCAGCCGTACAGGGGTGGCGTGCTCTGCAGGATGCTGAGCACCCAAGTGCCGATGATCAAGTTCGTGCCCAAATGAGGGGTCATCCGGGTGGGGTAGGACAAGGGGTGGATGATAGCAAGGTAGCGATCCACCGAGACGACGATGATAGTGTTGACGCTGGCAAACGCAAAGAGATGCATGAGCACCACCAAAGCCTGGCACAGTCTGGCATCCAGAGGCCAAACGCCCGGCACGGTGGCGGCGATGGCAAAGGGCATGACCAACACCGTCTGGAGAAGATCAGCCAACAGGAGGTTGAGGACAAAGCGGTTGGCCACGTGCAGAAGCTGAGGCTTCCTCTGGAAAACCAGCAGCACCACCACATTCCCGAACAAGGAGACGCACACGATCACGGATATGAGCGTGATCTTGAGAACGCTGTTGGTCACCGAGTCCCACACCGGATCTCCACCGAGAAAGTCATAACTGGAATCCGGGGGAGCGTCGGTTACATTGGGGCCGACGGTGGGTGCCTGAGTGCTTGGCATAATTGGCGTCTCTATGCCTGCCTGTTAGGCCTCGTTAGTTCATCGTGAATAACACGGGATACATTTCAATTCCATGCTACCGGCGAAAGTTTACGGATTCTGTGCCGGGGTGGAACCGTTTTGGGTTCTCAGTTTGCATTTTGTGCGCACATTGAGAACTTCCTCTCACAGGCCAAAAATATGTTAGGTTTACCATAGACCGAAAGGTGCAATCAGGCCACCGTTTTTCAAATCATGTTCAGGAAAATGGCTGTTGGCTTACATGATAACAATCCTGAAAATTGGAACATTCAAAATCTACTGCGTTATCGCTACGGTACAAACGGTCATCTGAGGAAATGTTGACATGCGATTGGGCGAAAAATGTCCCAGACAAAACCATAATCGATGATTGTTGCAGTGTTGCTGCTTATAATTGCATTGCTGGAAAACTAACATCCAAGTACGGATTCAAAAGAAGGTTTCAAATAGGTCACCTCGCCAACTCCAGGCTCGGCATTCGTATTTCAGCATTTTCACTCAGTTTTTTTTTTGAAGGGGGGGGGGTGCAGGGGGTGAACGGGAATAGTTTCGTCAATGTCTGTCCACGAAAAGTCTTTTTTTACTTGATTGTTGCCATGGAAACAAAATTGGTGTGAATTAGAGTCTCGCTTGCTGCTATTCCTGCCCGTGACTGTCAGTCTTGGGTGATCCCGTGTGCCTTGGGTGATCCCAAAGTCAGCAAGAACCAGCTTTGACCTTGTGATTAGAAGTATAAAAAAAAGATGTTCGAATATCAGTTGGAGGAGAGCCACTGGATATGCGATTAGTCCATGATGGAGCATGGAGGTCCAGGTGCAAAAGTCTTGGAGCAAATGTTAGCAAAATGTTCACTCAGTCCACTTATGTGTGAATATGTAGTCTTCACTCCTGTGATAGACAGCTAATCAGTCCAGCGTGTTCCATCCGCAACTCACCCAAAGTCAGCAGGAAGCAGCAGCATTAAAAAAAAAAAAAGAATTTGAATATCAGTTCAACAAACTATTGGATGTAAAGAGTCCATTGTGCAGCATCCAAATGCAACAGGCCTCTTGTGGCTCACATCTCCACCCAAAATCTTTAAACATTTTTTTCATCCATATATGAAACTACACGTTTCGACTTAACCCCTAAAACAGCACTCGGGTGTGAATGTCTGGTCGTTCCTCCGGTGATTGACAGAAAGCCGAATCAGTCCAAGGTGATCCCGCCTCTTTCTTCCCCCAAAGTCAGCAGGAACTATCAGCATAACAAACGGGTTGACTATCAGTTCAGCAATCAACAACGATTTGATGTAACAAACAAGCCATTTGCAGCAGCCAGATGCAAAGGGCCTCATTGTAGCTCACATCTGCAGCAGCACACACGCAAACGTCCACAATGGACGCTCCGCTCAGCCACACACGCAGCGGCGAACGTCGGTGAGCAGGCGTGCACAAAATAACGTCTTTACCCCTCAAATGATATTGGAGCAGTCGGTTCCGGTGAGGTGGCTCGGTCTCGTCATTCCACCCCCCTCAACCTCCACTCCCAAACCTCCCCCGCCTCCATTTCGGAGCTCCGGTCGATGGCAGCGAGCAGATGCCGCGCGTCTTCACCGCTGCGGGGGTCTCTCATCCAGACGAGCACATCCTTCCTCTTTCGGATTTGCAGCCTCATCAAATATTTAGGATCGGATCCGCTTTGCCGACTTAACGGTCCGCTCGTGTCGCCGAGGTGTCACACATCCAGAAGCGAGGACACCTGCATGATACCGAGGACCGGCTGGGAATTTGTCACCAGCCCCCTCCTCATCATCCAACATCCACCCCCTCCTTTTTGTGTGTGCTAGCACGCTTTTCAACACCATGCCTGACACTTCGGATTGTACACGTCAAACATTTTTTAATGGTTTAATTTGTTCTTTGTTATCCTCAGTGTGAACAAACACATAAGCAATATCTTTTAAGGGTCATTCCAGAACGGGAACTGGGAATTTTAAATAGTTGGCTTCACAAAATATAGAACCATACATTTTTTCAAATTTTAGTTGTCCTGACACAATAAGGAAAAGTCGTGAAGGTGATTACGTCGGGAAAGCGATTTCTATGTACAGTATTTAAAGTAAAAATACTCTTGAGCACCTCCTAAAGGCATTTTACTATTGTCCAGTCGTATTGCAACTTGCATTTCAAATATAACATCCTAACATTCATATCATTTAAATATTTCCACCTATATGTCATCCGAGAATCACTTCAATTCCGTTTTTCTTTTTTTATTGTACAGCAAATTTTGTTCTTGACGAGTTAGCATAGCAGCTAACACAGTTAGCATGTACTTTGGAGCCAAAATGATGACATTAGCACTGATTTGCAACCCTGTTACTGGAATTACATTAACACTAAAATTATAATTAAAACCAAATCCTTCCAAAATACTCTTTAAAGTTTGTTTGGTGCCTAAATAGTCCTCCAATTCTGGAATTTTTTATGTGTTTGGTTGTATCATATTTGTTATTTTATGTTAAATGTTCTGTAAAGTGCTTACTTCCAGCTGCAGCTGTTGTGAAAGTGCTATATTAAGATGTATTGTATTGTATTGTATTGTATAAACTAAACAGCCTCATTAAAACGTCCCACTCATCTTCCCCTGCATGATTCAATCAGTTGTTTATGAGCTCTTTATTTAAAACTGCATGACTGGCCGTCAGGGGCAACCCGAGCTGAATAGCACTCCAATTTTTATTTGGTGCATGGGTGCAAGAACCTACTGAAAGATGAACAGTTTGCATCAGTTATTTATTACTGTATTAAATGACACTTTTTCCCCTGTACTGTGTATTGATGATGCTTTTTCATTTAATTTTTGGAATATGTATGAGGGACAATGGAGGGGAATTCAGTCACAGAGCTACACTCCGGTGCAAAACATATTTTCTTTCTGAGTAATATTTGCAAGAGATCCCAACCAAATAAAAAAATAACCGCTTCAGGGTGTCCCCTGCCTACTGCCCGAAGACAGCCGCGACCCTTGTGAGGATAAGCGGATCGGAAAATGGATGGATGGTTGTTTGATGGCATAGTTTGGCCAAGGAACTGCAGAGAAGCAGTATCATGACAAACCCAAAAAGGTAAGCAGAGCTGCAATGTTGATACAATACAATAAAATACATCTTGATTTATAGAGCGCTTTCACAACAGCTGCAGCTGTAACAAAGCGCTTTACAAAACAGTTAACAGAAAGTAAATAATAAGCACAACACACAACATAAAAACACGGACAGCCGTGCAATCCTAACCACTTTTCCCTCACACGCTTTGTTACAAATTAGCATTGGCTCATAGCGAACTTGTTGACCTGGGCATGTACTGTATATGTGACCTGCAAAATGCACAGATCAAGTGCAGTTATGAGTGTAAAGACCAGTGTAATTCATTTGCTTGGTGGTCAAGTGCTGCCTCCATCAAAGTCAAAAAAAGTCAGTCGTGTGAGCTCACTTCTCTTGTTCTTTAATTTTTGTTTGTAGGTTTTGGAGGACATTTTGAAAGGTGGTAAAGACATTACCATCTTAATATATACACTATTTCAGTAAAAAAAATCTGTTGCCAATTCATGTTTCCTTACATAGGTTATTCATGAGCATATGTATAATGACGATGCTCACTGTCCACACTTGCATCAACTAATGACATTCACTCTAAGAGGTGTGACATTTGCAAAGATAAAGTTCAGTTTAGAAAGATATTAAGTGCATTATATAATTACATTTTTATTTTATGTAATTGTATTTAATTATAATTGTACTTGTAGCCTTGTCTTTATCTATTTACTATTCTTTTTAACGTTTTGACCCTCTTCTGTTAATAATAATAATAATAATAATACATTTTATTTATAAGCGCCTTTCAAGACACCCAAGGACACTTTACAATAACAAAAAACACAAAACAATACGGGTTGAGCAGCGGCAGCCAAAACGCGCCAGCGTTCACTCAACCCGGAAGTCAGAAAGAAACCACAAGGGAGGGAGAGGGGGGAAAAAACCATGCTCGAACTACCCTCATTTCTTAGTGAGCTGTGCTTATTAAAAAAAAAAAAAAGCATCATAATTAAAAAAAAAAATCCACCTGCCTACATGTTTAGAAATGTGTTTGATTTTTTTCTCTTTAAGATTTCTGATGCATCGTATGTATGCACAGTTAAGCTATTTCAATTGATTGTCCAATAATAACGTAAGAAAGAAAACTCTTTGTATCATTTGTTTGGCTTTTACAAGCCAAGACTTGTATTTGTACTGTCAGCATGGTGGATATTATTCACCTTTGCTCCATTTAAGTGGCTTTGAAACTCAAAGCATCCCCTGAAAGGTTTTTTTTTTAATATTACACAACGCTTACTAACAAATCAAACAATTTATATGCTGTCATACAAGCGCAAAACAAATGTATTCGCTTGTATTAAGATGTGCTTCATTCATGATTTCCAGTCAAAATGTAATTGACATGTTGTGCCATCCACGAATCAACACTGTTGGATTGATTATTTTTAGTCATCATACATTCGCTTATGCCTGACATGATAAATTGATTATGCTTGCAAAGAAGAACGCTTATGCTTGCAATCATTAATTGACTATGCCTGCAATGAAGAACGCTTATGCTTGCAATCATTAATTGACTATGCCTGCAATGAAGAACGCTTCTGCTTTTAATAAAGATACATTCTTTATTATGTACTCACATTTTATCCATTATATACTTACTTTTATAATTAAGAATGCTTGGTGCACTGTGTGGAAGTTTAGGGACGCAACCACCTTTCCGAGGACGTGGTTGGGACGAGATAAGTGTTAAGACTAAACAGTGAGCAAGGGTGAACAGTGAATGGAGCCATCAACACCAGCTGCGGCGTGATGTTTTTGTGACAATTGCACACATGTACGGAATTTGCACTCACATACACACACATAGTCAAACAAGTTCAGTGTGTGTTCAACAGCCCCCACCCTTTAGGTTGGACACACCTATGTAGTAGCTTTCCCAATAAATGAGGAGGTGAAGGGGGAGATCGTTAGGGTTACGTGCGGAGAACTGAAACCGAATGCTTCTCCTCGTTCCCTCCTGGTACCAGAATCGAGTCTCCTGTCTCCTCCTTTTGTTTATTCCTGAGTGTCAAATTGGATAAACCTGACAAACACTCTGTAATGAGCCGTTTTATTTCAAGTTCATCAGAAAGGTCTTTTGATGTGATGAATTCAGATTGCAAATGACAAGTACAAAGGAGCCAGTGCTGCTCTTTATTATGTGCACGAGTAGTAGGCTTCAAAGGGACCTGACGCAGAAACGCTCCAATTATGCCTCACATAAAATGGAGTGGAGCATCCATGATTTCCTGCCACTCACTGACACCTATTGGTCAACACAATGAAACACAGGACAGAAGCAGAGTCCATTCAGTGAGTCTGAACTTGTCTCCAAAAGCGTGCGTTTCATTTAAATCAAATGCATTATTGCTTACATTATTGCTTGTACGTACATACACTGCGGATGTTCTATTCTTACGCCGCAATGTTCAGATTCTACCTTCAAAAACAATACTTAAGTAATTTATAAATAATAATATTCCGTTCTCAGAGATAGTGTTTCTACGTGAAATTCAGGTTTCTTACGAATTAGGGTATCAAGGAAAAGTTAGGGTTTCAAACAGGCCCTGAACTGGCCGGGTTTACATGGATCCTTGTATTCCAATTTGAATGAAACCGCTTCATGTAAATACTGCATCCGGAATATAAAGGCCAAATGGAGACTCGTCAGGGCACATATAACATAACTTGACTTCCACTTTGACTAAAATTAGAATTGCATCAACATTTAATCGTGATTTTGATTTTGGCTTCCCACGTTCTGAAAAACATGTGTAGAGGGCGTGGTGTTTTCGACGTTCCGAAAGAACCCTGAATGCACCCTTTTGCTCGTGCAGCGAGCATGATTCTGCCGTCACGTAGCATCCTTTAAACTTTTGAACGACACCCCGTTAGTTAACTGCAAAAATAAATTACACAACAGAAAGGATAACACCAATTTTATATATTATATATATTTGAGCTAATGGTAAAGTCAATGTAATATCGCATTGACGTGCTACTGGTCAGTTAGCATCACCCTACGGGAGTGATATTCTTTGAAATAAGGAATATTCACACTCAAACGCTGTCGGAACGCATCCACACAGGTAACATAACAACACTTAAAGGCACATATTCTTCCCAATATGCGAAAAACGAGGTATATTTTCACAGTAGAGCTCTTTGGAGCATTTTTCTTATTCTACTGTTCTTATCTCAATGTGTGTATTCCATGTATGCACGATAACACACTGCCCCTCACAGGCCAATTCGCGCACACCAGGAAGCAGTACAGTATTTATTTTTATTTATTATTAAAATTGCAATTGTAATATATTCCTATTGGACTTTGCTCCTATTTTAAGTTGTGGTTGTTGTTTCATATTGTAGTTCAGGTTTCGTTGTTGTTTCAAATTGTAGTTCAGATTTCAAGGATTAATTGAATGAATGGTTATGAGGCTATGATGCTAATTTGGTGTAGTTGAGTTTTAGTAGTTCACTAAATATTACATTTTGAAGTCAATGACTAATCGTTTAATGATCACAATTTCAATATCAATCAAAGTAATCCTGATCATAATTTCTTTCCGTAATCACCCAGCCCTTGTGCACTTGATCTCACACGAATGTGCACAGTGGTTGGGAATGACTGGCTAATGGAGTGGTGGGAAAAGAAATGAACTTGACCTGAAGCTGACCTGAACATAGAACCCTTTCCTTATGGTTGATGGCCTCCTGTCTCTGAGTGAGAAATGGGTCAAACTCGTGGTCACACAAACAATTGCACACATACATATGTGATGGCGGTGCATGCAGCAAAGGCTAAATCTTTGTAAACACACAGATTGAGAGTGAGCGTCAGCCTTTCATTTCTGAGCACAATAGCAGTTGTCTCCTGAGCCCAAAGAGTTTAAAAGTAATTACTAGTGTTTTCTCCCAGGAGTAATCAGAAAGGTGATTACTCCGCCACACTTGGCCGCCGTTGTCGCCGGCCGTGCACTCACGCTCTTGACACTGACAAAGGAGGTGAGAGAAAAGTGCTTTCAAGAATTTAAAAGTGCTTTTTTTTTTTTTAACAAGCTTCTTTTGGGAGATTAACTTGCAATGAGGGCTACCTGCCTCTGACTGACACATTCCCTCTCTGCATTCACGGCGAAAGGCCACAAAGAGGAGGCACAGCTGCATGAAAGCGAATGGTGAATGGCTATACTCACTACAAAAGACAACAAACCTCAAGCGTAAGGAAATAATGTTTTTTTCTTTTCTTTTTTCTTTAATGTGAGGCTTCCATTCACCGCCAAGGTCATTCCTTCTTTTTTGAGCAGACACTCGAGTCCACAAGGCCTCAATCTAATTATTTTAGGATGTAGGTGGCATGTTATGCTGCCAAAAACGGACCACTACTTACCACTTTAATTCAGTCATTCCATTTGACTGCTCCTGCTTGCCTTCCTTTCCTTTTTCCAATGGACATCACACAGCCGTGAGGCCCTTTAGTATATATAGCCTTGGACTCCGTTTTTACATATAAATCATACATATCTCACGTACAGCTGGTGTAAGTTTATAGTTTAGGGCAATGATTCCCAACCTTTAATTAACCAAGTGACATATTTTGAGTTTGAAAAATTGCACGGCACAACACCAAATGAAATTGTCACAAAAAGAGGATACATACTGTATGTCAATTCCATCCTTTTTGCCATCTAATAGAAGATGATATTTTTGTTCTTTCTGTCACTATAAATTGCTGGCATAGATAGATGGACAAAGATATGTTATTTGGTATTAATAAATACATTTCCCACCAATTCAGTAAAATGTAATAATTTCCCATGGAACACCTTTAGAGCTCTCATGGCACACTAATGTGACCCGACACATTAGGTTAGGGGACATTCAAACTCATGTGAAATGGAAGTAGCACACACCCCCAACCATTAAAAGCACCTAATCAACCCAAAATCCAATTCAGCTGGTCTAGTAGGCTCCCCCCCCCCTCCCCACAGTTTTGTAGTAACATCCTACAGCACAAGTCTTCAGAGAACTTGTACAGCATCAGAGGGAATCTCATTTCTCAAAAGTGAAGAGTGCACTTCCAAGGTGTTAAATATAAAATATGTGCAGTGTTCACAGTCATCACCAAGTGGAGAAACAACAGGCTGCTAAGAGGCCAACAAAAACATTGAAGGAGCTGCAGAAATTGCTGGCAAGTACCTGCTGTTTAGTAAATACGTGCGCTGACTTGCTTCAACATGAATTCATTTTTTGTTTAGTTACAACTTGAGTTGCAGAAGTCAAATTAATGATGGTTTTATACCACAAATTTGAACAGGGGTGTGTAGACTTTATGTCCACTGTATGTTGTTAAATTGTCAAGTTTTTCCACACCATTTTGCCAAACAACCATCTGCGTGCATTCGTAGCGACTTTATTGGTGAATTGTGGAACCCAAACCATTCACCATCAAAGGCAGATTAGACCGCAGACACCCCTCCAACTGCACTGGCCCCCCTCCCAATCTGATCCCATTCATTATGTCCATTATGTCCACAGAGAGAGAAACTGCATGTGTCCTCGCTTGTAATGTGAAAATTGCACATTCCTTTATTTCAGATGGGAAGGCGGGAGCTGAATGGATTTGCTTTAATATAGCAGACATGGGATACCACATACAGAGAGAGAGAGAGTGTGTGTGTGTGTGTGTGTGTGTAAAAGGTGGGGGTTAGACTTCTTTGCTTTTTGCTCACATAGTGGAAAGGCCCTGACAGGTGTGCTTTTGTACACGGTATATGTCTATGTGAGCATTTGTGTGCTTGCAGATGTGAATTAACACAGATAGGAAGGTGTGTGTGTGAGTGCGTGTGAGTGTGGATGTGTGCTTAACCGCCACTCCCTGGTTGAAGCCAAAGGCCTTCTCACTTGCGCGTGCTGTGGTTTTTAGAGCAGGCCAAGATTTGATGCTGAATAACTGGAAGTAAGCGCTCACAATAAAAGTGTATGTGCACACGGATTGAGTTGGCTTCTTTGGCATTATCTTGAATTGGGAGTGATGTCGGATTGAGTGGGAACACCAAAGCCGTTTTGGTAAGCAAAGTCCCCTTCTGCTTGTTTCATACAAATTTATTGTAGAAGTGACAAATTGTCGTGTGCAGTATAGTGATGAGTTTTGTATTAGAAATGTGACAGTTGTTTTGAATTTTTAAAAAATGAATGAAATGTATACATAAATGATTAATTACTCCAAGGAATCAGAGACACTCAATATGGCGTGTGTGTGTGTGTGTGTGTGTGTGTAGGTACTTTACTAGATGTACTGTACATTGTGAGAATATAATGAATATTTTCTCTCTGTATCAGTATGTTTTAAAAAAATAAATTCTATTATTGATAGGGATACTCTACTCTTGTATACATTAAATCAAATTATGTACATTTATTGTTCATTTAGTGGACCAGAGAGGCTCAAAATGGATACAGCTTGATGTTGGAAAAGTGAAAGTTTGTTTGTTTAAACAAAAAACACTATTATTTCAGGCAGGTTTTATGTATTTCAAATGACATTAATTAAATCACATAGAATTAAATACGTTTTGTAGTTTGTGTACCAGGGATCAGACAAAACTCAACATGGACTAATTTGTATAATATATATATTTCATTACGATTTGGTGTGGTATTATGTTGAACCTCTGTGTAGTTTTACATTTGGCCACTAGATGTCAGGGTTCGCCTTAACATCCAAAGCCTGCAACCCCCTCACGCACTCTCCACTTCGTTCTCCCCTCAGTAGTGTGTACCTGAGGGGGGTAAACTTGCGCAATCCTCCACATGCTTTGACAGCTTCCCCAGGAAGCTCTGCTGACATTTGCCTCACTTAATGACACAAGCTAATTAATCATTAGCTGTCCCCGAGGTATTGCAGTTAGAGGGGCTTTGTCATGCCTGCGCCCAGCGGGGGGGCACCCGGCCTCGACACGTTATGTATGCATAACTGCCTCGTTTCCACGCGGCAACATCTTAATTCGCCGCCGTTTAGCTGCTTTGACTGAAGCGCGTTCTCCCTCTTTTCAGCCCTTCATCGCGGATAAAGTGTAATCTGCTCACAGATAGGGGAGCCACCTTAAGTTTCCCGTCAGCTTTCTCGTGTAATACGACGTCGAGTGTCTGTCCAAAACCCAAAGGGGTGCCCTTGGCCTCTAATGGTGTCTGCCTTACAGATCAGAGCTACAAAATACAGCGGAAGGAGTCCCCCAGTTGACATGAGCTTTAACAAAGTCACAATAAGCAAATACTGTTTTCCCATTTGATTGGTTGACATTTCTCAAAATTTTTTGTTTTGGTCTGTGTTTCCAGCCAAAACTGGAGTTAAGACCAACTTTCAGATACTCAAGTGAAGTGGAAAAAAAGCACCAATGAAGGTACTGTAAAACCCTCATCTGAAGGCAAGGAGAGACACAGTTGCTGATGCGCTCTCATTTTTTCTATTGAACAGGACAAACAAACAAACATACAAATACCAAATGAAAACACTTGTAAAGAGCTCCTGAATGCAACATGTGAGCCACAGGGTAGCATCAATAAGAAAAGCTCAACAGGAGCGAGTTCGCAACGATAACATGGCATAGCTCGAGTCACCTATCTAATAATCTGTGCCAAAAAACTAACAGCCCTTTTATATATATTTTTTAGTACAAATATTTACTGTACTGCAATAAAGATTTGACTACTGCTTTCGATGTACAAAAATCATGACCCATTTCATGTCACTCGGCTTTGGCGCTGTCACACTCTTATGCAATGAATGCCAGATGCAAAAATAACGCATAAAAGGATGTGACCATTGATGCATAATGACGCTCATTATTTCCATGTTGTAGTTTGATGTGGTTTGTTGTGTCTGAATAAAGGTGGTCGAATATTTGAAATGTGTGTGTGTGTGTACACACAAACCCGAGCTAACAAGGCCACGGAAGTCGGGAATAATGATCCCTCATGGGGTGAAACCTTCTCCAGCTCGGCTTTGACGCCGACATGTGTAGGAAAAAAAAAATAACCTTTGTAAATCTATGACGGAAAGGAAAGGTGCCCCCCACCAGCTTCTCTTACCGGGGACATGAGTGTTGGGTGGTGCATATGTGCTGCGGGAGGGGAGGCATGGGAGGGTGGTGCTGGTTGGAGATGGGGGATGAGGGGGCTCTCTGATGAGGGGTCGGGCAGCGGGGGGGCTTTAAAGTCTTCAAGGTTTTGGGATGAGACTCAAGGTACCCTTGGGTTGCTGTGACCCCTGACACCCGCTTGCTTGCCCTCACTCTTTGTGGCGTGACGGGGAAATGGTGTGTTTGTACTGTGTGCATGGGGATCGCTTACATGTGGACATCATACAGCGCACGTATGGAAAAAATGCATAAACAAATACTCTGTTACGTTTAGATGTATGTATGGCACCGGTGGGATAAATTCATAGTACATGCGGAGAGATAAAAGACACGGGCTGACATATTTTTTGCTGCACAGGAGGGCGCACATGAGCACTCGCGCATACGAGTACCTTTTAGTGTACACAAATGGTGGAAAATCTAGGTCTCATTTTATTAACCCTTTCATGCACCAATAATGGCAACCTGATAACGTGATAAGCTGTCCACTGTAGTAACCGCTGTCCCCGAAAGTGTTAATATCACAAAAACAGGGGTGTGTAGACTTTTTATATACAGTGCATGTGGCATAACGACTCCGTTGAGAGTATCATGAAGAAAAACTTTGCTGTACTTTTAATTAATTTTCTAGATTTAAAGACGGGCAGTAACCTATGTTTGGCCCATTAAAAATAACCCCTATAATCAAAAAGAGGTTTTTGAATTATTCCATGTCCCACATGGGCCTAATTATTGATATGCAAAGAATAATTTGCCAGCTTTGGTGACCCTGCTGTGCAAGGTATCATTTTATATCGCTTGGATACACAGAAGAAATCTTTCCTCCCGACTTTAATCACGGCTCTGGTTTCACTTCGCTATGAGCGGCCATTCTAATTGTGCAAGTCAACAAATAGAGGCAAGCGTTTTAAAAATGAATTATTCATAAACAAACACAACTTTCTCAGCGACCTTGTTGGGCAAATGTAAGAGTTGTACTTAAGTAGATTTTATATCATATTTTATTGTGTATTTTTACTGTCATTTCTATTATTTTGCCCCTCAAAAGTAATTTCATTTATTGTAACACTTCAGTAGTTCGGTTGACATTCATTTTGTGTAATTTGAACAAGAGGCTCTGTAATTTCTCAAACGGACTAATTTGGGGAGTTTGAAGATATGATAGCCATTTTTGTTTTACTAGATCTAGTTTATTTACAATTTATATTATTCATAAAGAGGAATTAATTTGAAGTTTTTAGCACAGTGGTGTCTAAATATAAAAGTAGTACAGTACAGGTAATTGGTGCCAAGGAAGTGTGCTAAAGTGATGCATACTGACTGAAAGCTGAGCTTTAAATTAGAATGACAGTTTTTATGCTGCATTAGGTGAATGGCCATTCTGCAGCTCTGTCTCATTCGCCCGCCTCATGCACCTGGAGGCAATAACATAAACGTTTCATTGAGATATCTCAACTCCTCTCAGCTCATCAGTGCGGCATTAATAAGAGAGGATAAAGAATATATGCCGACGAGTACTGTGATATTTGTTGGTAAAAGGAAAATAACACTGCAACATATGTTCAATTCAGCATTTTGTGTGTTGTGTTGTATTGTGAAGGTACTTGAGTTAAGTTCACTGCCACCATATAGCGCTCGTCTCTCAAATCTGCCTGATGCAAAGATAAAATAGGCCACAATTTGTTGCAATCGCCTTCCCCACGACACACCGGGGCGTGCCCTTCCCATGGGAGCTCCATCTGCAGGCCCTAAAGTGATGGCCCCGCCCCTTCCGCTGCTTCCACCGCCGCTCGGCATCTTGAAGGCAAACACGGGCCCATGCTGGGAAGCCGAGTTGGCTGAGCAAATGTACCCGACAGACGCAGCGCTTGTGCCTGGAGAACATGTTTAACAATGCACACTCAACACCTGTCTCGGAACGGCGGGTGCGGAGGAGTTGGGTCGATGGGACTACATGATGGGAGCCCTCAGCATTTATTCTGTATCCTACTCGTGAGGCAAAATTGTGCATTCGTCTGCACACTACGAGTGAAGCACTAGATGATAACCGGTAGAAATATGTCACCAGTAGTACTAGGAAGCACACAATTGTCAACTAGTGTGCAATTAAGTTTCAGTGGTAACAAGTAGTTGTTCTACTAGTAAACAGAAATGTCATACAGAAGTGGTACAACTGTCACGGGACATCCAGCTTGTGCACGGAATTGGACGTGCACTACTATGCTCTTTTTCATCACTTGTAAGATATTTCAGCATCGTAGAGAATAGAGTTTTAAAATTCTGCTTCTGGTCTATAAATTGCTGAATGGCCTGAATACATTACGCACATATTAATTGATCGCAGACACGGGTCAATTAGTGGAGCCCAGGTTTCACACCGAAAATGCTGAAGTGGCATTTAGCTGTTATGCACTACACAAATGGAATAAGTTACCAACAGAAGTACAAATACAGGTTCAAAACATTTTTTCTCCTCACATTTGAAGCAGTTTTTCACATCAATTTCACTGTGTGTAATTTTAGAAAGCTACTTTTTATTTCTTCACTTTGCTTTTAATCTTTGGTTTGTAAATGTGCATAAGTGGTGTCGATGCATTTAACATTTTTTTTTTAAACAAGGTACTTTTGTTCTCTTTGCCTTTGAATGTCTTCAGCTACTCTGTTTGTACATGCTTTTAAGTGTTGTGGTTTTGCTAGCGTGAAGCGCATTAAGTTGCCTTGTGTATAACCCCCCTCCCCATTTTCCAAACCGGTTGTCCTCACTATGGAATTGCTTTATAAACAAACTTGCCTTGCCTAGAACAACAACTTGGGCGCACTCGTTGGGTGATTACAGTTCATGTTACTAGTGAGGCAAATCAGTGCGCTAATTGATAGCTACTGTATGTGCTACCAGTACTGCTAGTGAATTGATACAATTCTACTAGTTACCATCTAGTACTTCTCAAGTCGTCCTACTAGGCTGTAGTACGAAAAATGTTACTAGTAAGACAAGATTGCTCCACTATGCCATAACCTAATCATTCTACTAGTGCACTTAACTGTCTAAGCAGTGAAGAGAGAGTGTACAGGAGATAATTCAGGACACTAGAATATGGAATACCTCCCCTCACTGCTTTCTACCTGCTAGGCACTCAGCTTAATTGTGTCTTCTTATGAATCCTTGTGGCTTTCTAATGGCGTCTGCTCGTTTTGGCTGCATGATGGCCATTGCGAGTGACATTCCAAGGCCTTCCCTCTGTTGTTTGTTTATTGAAGGCAACTCTCCCGTCCTCCCTCCCTCGGCCTCGTCCCCTCGCCGGTGTCCGAGGGTGGAGCGCTCTCCCGGAATCACGCAATTACATCTGGCACAACTCTGCATGAAGTAACGCTTTAAGAGCCTTTGTGCGTTCCGCCTTTGAAGATCCGCCGCCTTCTTTCTTCAACTTTCTCCTTTTGTCCACCCCCCCGCACTCCCCGCCTTCCTTCACCGCCCTCTGTTGTACATCCCTCGCAGTCTCAGCTTCCCCCGCCCTTCGCCGTCCCTCGTTCAAGACACAAGACAGAATGCGATGTGTCGTCTCCCTCGCCGCACAAAGCCCCGACGCATTGGACACACCTTGGCGAGCATAAAGGCTTGACAATTGCGAGCGGGCTTGGACACGCAGAGACCGTGCTGCCAAGCCCGATAAAGACACTTCAAAAGTCGGCCTAGCGGACGTTAGTGGGCCTTCTTCTCTTTCGCTTCCCATGGAAATAAGGCGTTGCGGTGTATAAAGAACTTTGATTACCATTTTCTTTGCCCCATATAATGAAATAATATATTTTAATATTCTGCTTCAGGTCTATGAATCCCTGAACGGTTTGGGACTTGAATACATTGAGAAAATGATAATTGAATATATAAACCCAGGCGGGCTCTGAGGCCTGCAGGCTTGGGTCAATCAGGGGAGCCCAGAGTTCAAAGCAAACACGGTGAAGCAGCAATTGGCTGTTATGCCGCATGCAAATGGAGTAAGCTGCCAATAGAAATGAAGTCAGCCCTGAGTGAATGTTTTTAAATTCAGGTTAAAAACCTTGCCCCACCCCCTTACCTTTTGATTTTAAACGGTTTTAATTATTTCACAGTACTGTCGTTTAGTAAATTTAGAAACTTTTTATTTCCTATTTATTTTTACTTTTAAATCCTTTCAATGTTTTTAAAAGAGTGGTGATGTGTTTTAATGTTATCAATGTAATTTAATTTTTATGTCTCTACTCATGCTTTTAAATGACTTGCATTCTTCTGTTTTCAAAATCTCTGAAATTGGTTTGCATTTAAATGTTGTATTTTACCTTTAAATGTTGTTGGGTTTTGGGATTTTTTTTTGCCTTTAAATGTTGTTTGGTAACTATGTGAAACGTATTGAGTTACGTTGTGTATGAAATGCGCAAGATAACGCTGGCTTGCCTTGCCTAATAACATCATCGCCAAAGTCATTTTTAATGTTCTCAGAAGACAAGGGGGGAAAAAAACCTAATAACTAATTCAGAGGCCAATTGCCTTGATGCAACCTTTGCAGATAACTATGACCTAGATGGCTAAACAGACACTAACAGAAAACATTTTTATCACTTTGGTAGTTTTTTTTTCTCAATATTATGACAGTAAAAAAACCAAAACAAAAACCAGACAATTATGCTATCAGCCAAACAATTTTGACAAAACTTTGACAAAACTGACAGAACTGATATTCTGCAAAGAAAGTGAACCCCGGTTTATCGCTGAGGATAAAAATGCACCTGCAATAGGTGAAAACCATAAATGATACCCATTCGCTCTCAACACATTTAAAGTCTGTGTAAATACATACATTTGTCACACCACGGAGAAGTGTTAAAATCCTTCCAAATCTGAATGATTAAAATCAATATATCAATATATAATGAGGGTTAAAAATCATGAAAAAAAAATCAAGCCACTCTCTCCTCTGAATGCGCTGAAACCACGCCCTTGCTCAACTTTCAACTGTCAATTAAGTACCATGACTACGACCTGGAGAGATACTACTTCATCCAGCATGTTATTTTTTCTTCAGTTTTTTTTGTATTTTAACTTGCATGTGAAAATATGCTGAATGCATGTGGTGGCTGGAATACAGTATATCCCATTTCGTTGTCTCAGGTCTTTTCCATGCCATGACAACGATATAAAATGTCAATAATATACTGTATATCTTTTAATTTATATTAAAAACGTGGTTTTAACTATTACACTGGTGAACAGCTAATTCTAATCTGAGATGGGTTTTTTGTATCCTAAACATATTTTTGACGTTGAAAAAAGTCTTTTTTTTTTTTCTTTTTTAAAGCACATCAGTTTATGGACATACTTTCATTTTTTGTTTTGAGATGTTTTTACACCTATAAAAGTTTGTCTAATACGAATTTCACTATGCGTTGTAATTCACAGCCATGACGTTTCAGAAAAAAACCCCACTTATTGCTAAACCTAACCTTTAATTCATAAATATTACTAAATATATAACTATGGAGTGTTGCATATTATTGCATCTATATTGTTGTTATTGTTATTATATATGTTACTATGATGAAATTTATGAGCCAGGTTAAAAAAATGTAGCAGGCCGAGTGGGTGGTCATTCTTTGCTCGCCCCTGGTTCAGATGTTAAAAATTCTTATTCGTGTACCTTGCTTCAAGATCCCCCCCCACCTCCCGACATCATAAAACATGAGTCTTCACGGGTAGCGCCCTCCTCCTTGTAAGTCTCTCGCTCTCTGCCTCTCATTGAAACAGATAGCGTTTTATGCTGGGCACAATCAGGACTATTCAGCGTCAGGCTGAGCAGGGCCTCCCCACCTGCGCTCGCAGTCCAATCGCAACCTAATGAACACATTTGGGAGCAGTCTGTTCCAAATTACTACCAGTTGGAGCCCAGGCCACAGGTAACTCACCCGCATCCCTTAACCTTTTTTTTTTTTTTTTTTTGCCGATCAAACTCTGCGCCTTCATGTCAGCCCACCCGCCTCAGCATCACATGTCTGCTTTGGAGTTCTGAGCTTCCAGTCTTAATCAAATGAAGACTGATATTGGGGTGGGGGAGGAGGGGGTGGCACCGTCAGCATTCCGACACAGCGGCCGGGGGCTGAGCACACAGCGCCAAGCGTATATGTTACATCCATGCAGGTCTGGATTGACAGCTAAGGCGTCCACGTGTTGGGAGCGCAAGTGGTTCAACTGGATAGGTCTCAAAAGGGGACTTTTTGAACTGCATACAGCTTACCTACATTTATAAAGTATAACCAAAATTCTAATACAAGTGGCAGCTTGACAAACAAGTGACTTTTTTTTTAAAAAATCCTTGCGCAACTGCCATTGTGGAGTAAATCGATTGGACTGGTAAATACTTTTGAACGTACCTCACAGGACCACTGAGGTGGACGTTGATGATGTCACCATTTTTCCGTCCACTGATTGATTGATGAGAGGAAAATGAATTCATAGGCAACTTTGACATGCAAAACTCATCTGAAGCAATCTGCATACGTTAATACATTTGACAATCATCATCCTTGGCTTGTATAATATGTTTTATTTATTTTTTGTCATGTTATATGATGAATATTGATTTTAAATTTCAGATGATGAATGTGGGACGGTTTGTGCTGCCATGTTTCATTTTTTTCATAGTCCACAATTACCGATAGTCGTGTCATGTTATCTATTGACTATATTCCTCCTTGACTCCCGTCTTGCCAATCACAACATATCCGCCATAAAAATAATATAATAAAATTAGAAATCCAAATTGAACTTTGGAAGCAGTGTAGTGTGGTTCTTTAATTAAATTGGAATGTTAACCCAATTTGAATACAACCAGAGCAAAGAATGGCTATAATTAAGGTAACAGAGAACAAAACGACACAAAACTTGCATTATATAAGTCAATAAAAATTGCATCACTTTTACTCCCGGCAAGATCACTTCCTTTCATCATGAGAATTGGATTGTAATTTTCAAAATATGCAAAATCCTCTTTCTGTTGCATGAATAGATGTCAATAAACAAAGTCTCGAGCAGAAATAAGGCCAGAAATGCTTCCCTGTCTGGCACCCCATTTTGTACATGCCAAACTGTGGCCCTATTGCTTAAACACATTAGGAAAAGGTCACCTTTAGTTTGTTTTCTAGTTCAGGTATGTGAGCATATGAGAAGTTGTTGTTTTAGGTGTACATGGCAGGCAATTGACATCAGAAGTGTGCTGAAACCAAAGATCCTCCAACATTGCGATACATCCTCCGAAATCTCTGGGCACAAAAGACGGCAAAGCAGGGTGCCTACCCCGCCACGTCCCATCAATTGCAGCCGGCCCCCCGAAACCGCAGGCCAGCCAGCCATCCGCCCCCACTTGGGTGTCCATCACTGCATTTGACAGGAGCGCTGCCCCTTTCCACACTGTCCTTCTGGTCAATCTGCACCTCAATTGGCCTACTACTGATGAGTCGGGCCTGTTCCTTCTGCTGCATGTCAAAAAAAACAAAACCATGGAAAAAAAAAAGCCAGGAGCCACAGAGGAAGTGCAAATATCCTCTAATGGCCTTGATCCAGATGGATGCGCCCATGACAATAGGCTGTCGTGCCTGCGGTTTCCCTGGTTTTGTCAGTGAAAATCGCAGCGGCCACCACAATAACGCCGCAGAATTATGCATGCGGGCCAAGCACCATTGACATGTTAAGGAGAGCTGCCATTTGCCATTGTAATTAAGTTAGCTCATTCCAAGGCAAAGCGTGTGTCTTTTAAAAGGTAACCCCAAAGACAATGGGCTGCGGTGAAGAGGTAATGGATTCACTAGGTAACAATTTCTTTGCTCATTTGCTTAACATAGGCCCCCAGTGAATACAGCTTGATGGGATTTCCTCGAGGGGGGTGTTTTGTGGATTTTCCTTTGCATTGCCCAAGAGTGACCACTGCTATGACGTCCATATGCTCGTCTTAAAGAATGAAAGCCTATGAAATATTTAGCCACTCTGACGCGAGTCGGGGTGTGCAAACATGTTCTGCCGAGGGCCGCCCACACAAATGATTGCTAGAGCCAATTTGACTTTAAGAAAAAATAGCACTTGACAGCATTGTGTTGTATAAAAACAAACAATTAAATAGAAGGTAAAAAAACAAAAAACAAAACAGTTTATGTATCATGAGGTCATGCTTCAATGATATCCAAATTATGCTGCTCCTTCTCCCGAGTGTACATGCATACCTATATACATAATGTAGATTTGGTCATGAAACACCAAGAACATGGCAACTAAGCTGCAGTAATATCACAGAGCAGAAAGAATGAATGGCTGTGCTTATTACATGCTGTCTGCATGTGTTGCTGTACCATTTTTGTTCAAATAGCAGGTTTTCAGATTCAGATTCAGAAAACTTTATTTATCCCCGCGGGGCAATTAGAGTTGTGCGAGAGCGGCTTATTATAGAGGCAGTCAGAGCAAAGGAAAAATATAGGATGAGAGTGGGGCTGTAAGCTTAGGTTTGCACAGCAATATCGATGCTAGTTTGGCTAAACCTGTGTGGTTTAGCCATCCTTTTTTTTCATTTTAATCAAGACTTGAAGGATACATGTTCTATTTTTTTGAAGACCATTTTGCCCTAGTTCTGCCAAACTGCTTATGTTGTGCTTCACTTCGTTATGACGTTTGCAGTTGTGTGCGTGAAACTCCTTCACGTTTCAAGTATTTGCCGATAACGCAAAGCATAAAAACATGACCGAGCGACAGGTCCTCCCTCCTAAAATTTGGGTGACTTGTAAATCAAGTTACCAATGTCACATGTTAGCGGGCCGTTAAAAAATGGACGACGGTCGGCAAATGGACACCCTTTCTGCCCTGAGCAGCCTTCCAAAAGGCCTCCTGGCTTTTGACCGCCAGGTCTACGAATGGTCTCACTTTTGTGTGATACACGCGTGCCGCCATTCTTTCTTTTGTGGTGAGCAATAACACTTGTGGCATCTAGAGGGTTCACCCCACTTTTAAGTGCATGTTTGCCTTTGCCAGGGGGGTGCTTGATCTCCCTCTGCCGGCATCAACTCACGGCGAGAGTGACCACTTTGTGTACAGCTGCGCCGTGTTTGGCCAGTAATGGAAAACCAGGAAGCCTTTGAAACACAAGCAAAGGTGCTTCATGAAGAGGTTGGGGTTGACTCATAGTCGAGGGGATAAAGTTTCCTCTTTGGACGAACCGGGGCAGGTCAGGAAGATGGAATGGAGATTCTTTTCCTGCTGCACTCGCGCAGCTGTGAGATGCAACTCCCAATATATGGCACAGTTTTGTCTTGGGATCCGCTTACATGACAACTACCGAACACAAACATTTAGTTGTTTATCCATTGTCAAAGTCGCTCATGGTGTTGTGGTACACTGGCTGGACTTGGGTGAGCATGCGTGGCATTGGTTCTCATTCAGTGACAGTGTGCATGTGACTGGTTGTTTGTCTCGATACGTGCCCTGTGATTGACTGGTGACCAGTTCAGGGTGTAGTCCGCCTTCTGCCCGAAGTCAGCTGGGGTAAGGCTCCAGCAACTCCCCGCGACCCTCTTCAGGATAAATGGTGTTGAAAATGAAGGGATGGATGGATGGCTGGATGGATACATTGTCAAAACAATCTTTGATCTCACCAAGCTGGGAAAAACGAATGAAAATGCTGTAATGTACATGCCGGGCCAGTAGGTGGTGATAGCCTTAAATAACCTTCCTCAATGTACACTTTCATTCACAAGTTGTTTTTTTTTTTTAAATAAACAACTCAATCATTACATTAATAAGAAATACAGACGAGACAATGTTTGATGTGGGTAAAAAAATGCTTTTTTAAAATTATATAATAATAATGAGGATTGTAATGGGCCCACAAAACAACGAGAGTAAAGTGCACCGAGCGGTACAGAAAATGTATGGAAGGGTTCTTGTAGAATTGTCTGAAATTGTTTTTGTTTTTTTTGTTTTTGTTTTTTTGGTGCCTTTGTGTCGTATCACGTTGTGCCACAATGTGCTGGCTACACTGAGCTCTAGTAGAAGATATACAGCATCAGAGAAGAAAAATAACAAAATCTTATTTTCAATTTTTAGAAAAGCAGTAGATTAACAAAACAAAATTACCAGTAATTAATACATCGTGACAGAATTACCAAGACAAAATTAGCCAAGAAGATAACAGCAAGTAGTGGAAGAGGCGGAGAAGAGACTCCAGTAATATCTGTTGTTCCCATAGAGAAGGAAAAATAGACATTTGCAAGTACTGTCGTGTGTTCTTTTTCAATGTTTTGTTTCTCCACATTTAAGTAGCAGTAAATTGAAAGTTGATCTCTATTAACATAACGTCTATGTTAGCCCATTTGTGGCGTTTTACACAATATGTTAGCATTAAGCTAACAGACGTTGGTTGGAATTATATGGTTTAGTTGAACATTTTGGTGTCTAAATGTACAATGTTTGATTCTCTTTTATACGTCGGACTTACAGTAAACCTAAATTGACAAGTAAGCAGCTCACATGTGGAGAACTGCGCAAGAGAGTCACTCTGTTATTTTTTTCCAAGTTTAGTGTCTTCAGTGATATTCTATGCTAGTCTCACATTTG
The DNA here is from genome assembly GCF_054856545.1 of Hippocampus guttulatus. NCBI lineage: Eukaryota > Metazoa > Chordata > Actinopteri > Syngnathiformes > Syngnathidae > Hippocampus > Hippocampus guttulatus. The sequence goes on from NC_141262.1 coordinate 19,629,005, forward strand.
TTGCTAGTAAGAGATTGAGAACAACCACTAAGAGATGATTACTGAATGTGCTACATCTGTTTAAAATGTTTTTTTACTTCCATATTTTGTACAAGATTACAATAGAACGGTGTCCTAATTGGAGTGTTTTTTTTTGTTCACCCTGTTAGTTTTTTGGGGGGATAATTGCTCTAAATGTTGCTAATGGGCCACAAAAGACAAGTGCTGAGTGAAAGCGTTTAAAAAAAAAAAATGCTTTCAAAGCAGGTCCTGTATGTTAACAAGCTGCTTGTTAATGTTGGCACTTTTATTGTGGTGGTCGCATGTATAATTAAGCTGCTTTATTTGTCATAAAATGACAAATAAAAAATCAATGTGTGGCACATCAAATAGTAACTCATGTGGTGGTGTTTTGACATCATTCCGATCTTTATGGCTTGTCTTGTTTGCGGTTGACTTGTGATTGTTAAAAAAAATAAACAAACACCAAGGTGCCTTTAGTTGTATTTTCTGGGGGTTGCAATGTTTGCACAATGCAAAAACGCTTAGTTCACCGTTGACTTCAGGGTGGTCTCGCCTGTGGTGCTTCTTGTTGGCAAACATTATAATTGGGGGTGGGGGGTGGCTGACTATTACCTGCAGCATAGCAGCTCATGTAACATGATGTGATCCGCTCATAGTTCCATCATATTAGGGGATTTACTTCTGGGGCAAGTCGCGGGTATAATACCGGGGCAGCTCTTTGAAATGGGCGGGAAATCCCAGTCAAACTGTTTTTTTGCAAAGCCACACTGATAATCTCTTAGCCGAGATATTGGCCACATATCCCACAGATGTGGATTCATGCACGCGAGGAGCAAGAGGAGCAAACAATGGTGCCTGAGTGGCCCCAGCATGATCCAATTAGGATGCCAGCAATGAAGATTTTTACAACAATTCAATTATATTTTTAAGGCCAAAAAAAGTTATTTTTATTCGTATCACACTTGTTCTGTACATACATCGCTCTCTATAGACAGGCACCCTGCTGCCTTTCACCCTTTCAGGAACAGCGGTTACTACGGTGGACAGCTTGTCATGTTATCAGGTTACAGGGTGCATGAAAGGGTTAAATGTATCCTGGACATCAAATCCTTGATGGCAGAGAATTATCCCCAGTGTTTTTTTTTTTTTCATTAAATCATTTGTTTGCATTAAGATAAGTGGACTTTAGTAAGGCAAAGCTATTTGGCTGTTTAACATTTAGCAACATGTAATTCTCTTTGTTTCATGAATAGTTTGACAGTGTGCTTCAACCAGGAGGGATTTGAAGTCTTTTTGCACCATCTGCCAAATTGCTGCTTGTTATGAAATGAGTTGAGTTCACTGCCATATTCCAGCGCTAGAATCTCAAACTTTTAATGGCAAGTCAGTACACAAAAATAAATTAGAAATCACACGAACAGCAGCTCATATCTGTTGTACTTTTAAGTTAGGTCACTTGTATCTCACTTTATATTTTCATCAAAATAGCTTTTGTTATTGAGAAAATAGGACTCCATTCCTGTTGAAATAAACCTTTTATTCGAACCCCTTTGCCCAATCTTTTTTTTCACTCACGGATTTCAGAATTCAGCAATACGCCTCGATCACAACACAGATTTTAATTGGCCCAAAAACTCATCTCGAGAGAAATCATTAAAATTTTTTTTATCATGTTTGTTTTATTGGCACGCCGCTCCTCATATGTATGTTTGCCGACCCCCATTGCTCCGACTGGCAGACCACCAGGGGTGCGGAGACCCCCGTTTGACAAGCCCTGATGTGGTGGTGGCATGGCCCCCCAATCATATCTATGGAGATGAGGCATCATGTTGATGACTGTGTATCTATGCTAATACGGGGATCAGTCGGCTGGGAAAGACATCTGGCTTGTGCCACCTCTTTATCTTATCAGCCGACACACCTCAGTGCTGCCTGGCCCGTCGCATACCTGGCATGCTGTGCACATGAAAAGAACGCGCCACTTCCTCTGACCCCTCATCTCTGCATGTGACACTTGTCTCTTGAAGCTGTGGAGTTATTTTTTTTAAGAGTGCATGTAACATGGAAACGATTTAAGGAAAGCCAAACTGTTACTGTATATGCCAGTCATATGAGGCCATGTGTGACTGGAAAATTTGACGCACTGAACCGTGGCCAAAGTTTGAGTTAAATTCCATTTTTGGTGGTTGAACAGGTCATATTGATCAATATTTTCAGAAAATATGACAACTGAACAGGGACTGAGTCATGATAGTCTTTTTTTTTGTTGCAGCTTTTAATTGTGCTATTCTGAGATGTCTTATACATGCTAAAAAATGCAAAATGCCATAAACCAGCTAACGAATAGCCCTGGTGTTGCAATATTATTATAAACCTTGAAGTAATGGATATTTGAAAGCAAATGATGGCACAACAGATGAAAACATACGATATAACAGATACTGTAACTCACAGGCATATAGACTTGATCCTCGCAGTGTCAATTGAGTTGAAGCAAAAATGTGTCGAGCACTGCTTAATTTGACATGAATATGTGCTTCTGTACATTGTGAAGGTCTCAGCTTCTTAATCAGGTCGTGAACATTAACCATTTTTTGCAGAGGACAAAGAATATATGCCGGTGAGTCTCGTTATTATGCCGGAATATGATTTGCTCGATTGTTTGCGTGCAAACATCTGTTGCGTTAGGCCTTATAACTGCCACATACAATAGATTATATTAAACAGCTTGAAGCCTCTTTGAACAATTGTTCTTTATTTGCCAATCCGCTGCTTGTTGTGAAATGAGTTGAGTCAGGTTTTCTGCCACCATAAAACGGTCTTATCTCAAGCCAAAGTAACAGTTAGTTGAACTACAGGTCGTACCTTGAAAAATGTGTTAGACAGGCCACTCGTATGTCAAGGCACCACTTTTTAAAGAAAGTACAGTATATATCTGGATGTATGAGTGAAGTCACAACAAACAAACTTGCAGAATGACCATATTCTTGTTTTTAGTCAAAAATAGGATCATGAAGCAATCTCTTTCATCTCATAAATGTCAAAACTACAAGCTGCCCATCTTCGGCCCAGCCTACATCTTATTACAATAGATTAGATGGAGTCACCCCTTTACCATAACAAGTCATATCTCTAAAGGTTCTGTCTTTTTTGGCCAAAAAGGGGCGAGTCCAGACAGTGAATCCTGACTTAGTGAGCCCCCACCTCCCATTCGGCATTCCCCCTTTTAGGCTCGTTGTCTTCACTCTGCTCCCCGCCATGATTATTTCTTATCATGCATTTATTTGTTTAATCCGCCCCTCCCCCTACCACACTTGGCGGCCCTCTCCTGATGCACAAGCTGCCTGTCTGGCAGAGAATCCCCCCCCAACCACCACCACCTCCGCACCCCAATGCCGGCCCCTCGACCCCCACCTGCATACTGCCCCAACTGCCCCAGCGCCCGCAGAGGCCTCGATCGACCCTCACACCTTCCCCCACTTGCATGAGGCCAACGCTATGGCTTGCCTCTACTCACAAAATAAATAATGGATGCATTAGCATGCATGAATATCTTTTTTTTGGGGGGTGTGTGTGTGTGTGTGTGTGTGTGTGCGCGTGTGTGTTTGTGTGTGTGCGCGCGCGCACGCACGCCTTAATTCATTATTAATCCACTTCAAGGCAAAATGGGCCGCTGCCCTTGCTGAGCTGATGGGCCTCAGCTAAAACCTGCACCATCTCCCAAAATGTAATGCCCCCCCCCCCCCCCCCAAAAAAACCCTCCGCCTCTTTATCAGCTCTTAAGTACTTGCAATCTCCTCTGCGATATACATCTGGAAGGGCAGGGTATTCTGAATTTATTTATTTATTTTGAGAGGGGAGCGGGTGGTTGTGATCCTTTTTTTTCCATCAAGCAGATCATCACCCAAAAAGTGATCCAAAATGGGCAACAATAAAAGGAACACCTGCACCATTGAATGCTGGGTTGTCAAATTCTGGATTCCTCAGAAGCCGAGTATAATTCCCTTCATCATATTACACTGATTGTTACATACAGTGGTGTGTGCGATTGGCTGGCGGCCAGTTCAGGGTCAGCTGGGATATGCTCCTGCACACCAGCGACCCTAGTGAGGAAAGGCAATCCAGAGATTGGATGATAGGGAGCACTCTTCAATATGCTGGACGGTGGACATTGGGCTGTCATTACAAAATCTTTTAAGGATTTATTCGCCTGACGATTATTGCATCCCCACCTCAGATGTTTTTCTGGGAAAATGTCCAACAGTGATAAACATACCTTTACAAATAACACTTCGGGATCTGTTGTCACACAACGACACATGATCGCGTTTGGAAACAGTCTCCAAATGCCTACTTTATAGCTGTCAGCTCTACATGATATGCAAGTCAAGATCGTCTTGCACTTCCTCATTAACATACTTTGTGTGCGCCGATCTGCTGCATGGACTCCAGTGAGCGAGTCTGTTGGGCTTCCACTATTTAGACCGCGCGCCTCACATGTACTAATTTTAATGGGAATGAGAAGAGCTGCTTTGATTGGCCAGGAATCAAGTGAGCTGTGTTAACTCCTGAAACGGCGCAAACGCCCATTTGTAACAGCGCCCGTTTAGGAAAATACCAAAAGAAAGTAAACTCCATCGTGTGCACAGTTAGACTGCACTTTGCACTGTACTCGCGGCGGGCATGAAAATAGGGGCCTTAAGTTTGCCAAAGATGATGTATAGCAACAGCGATGGAACAAGCAATGCTAAGCTAATTTAGCTGGGGAAGCTTTAACATGCACTGAGAAAAGTTTAACCAGGCACGGCCAATAAGTGAAAATATAATCTGCTCCTCTAAAGTATTGATGGGACATACTGTGATGAATTTTGAGCTTCTTCAGTGCTAGTTCCATTTAAAAGCACCAAAATTAGGTAAACTGACTTTATTAAAGCGGTGTGGTTACTTCAAATACATGTGTAGTTCTTTTTAAAAATTTTTTTGTAAACTTCAACGTCTTAAGGGCCAACTACACGAACTGATGTTGTGGCCGGTGCGCAACTACGTGCAAAGTGTGATTCCCACTGTTGGGCGGTGTGAACGAGCAGCAAGGTGTGTCTGCGTGTTTGATGGAATAACAAATGTCTGCACGCTTATTTAGTAGGCGCACACTCATACATGTGGGCGTCTTATAAAGACCCTTTGTGTTTACTTGTTTGTTTTCTACACTTGGGAACACCCCGTCAAGCATTGAGGTTGCAAAGTGTATGTCTGTGTGTGTGTGTGTGTGTGTGTGTGTGTGTGTGTGTGTTGGAGATAAATTTCCATGCATGTAGTTTGATTCAATTCACAGAATGTGCTTGTGAAGATTAAGACACAGTGTATGTGTCTATTTTGTATACCGTATGCATGTGATCTGATGCCCCTGCATCCTACACACACCCTCAGTACACACATATCCACACATGCACGCACATATAGGCCCCAAGCTCCCTTTCCATCTAGTAGGTCGCAGTGCGTGCCTTGCAGCCTTTTCTCAAATGCTGCAACCCATCTCGCTCAGCCCACCACTAGCAGGCCTTTAAAGCAGAGACACAACCGATCAGAAACTACGACATGACACACACATTGCCACATCTATACACACACACACATGTACACACACACACACAGAATGTCATGTCCTCGAGTAGACACACCATTGATTCCTTTCTGCAAGCCTTGCTCACGCTTGCATAACACAAATTCGACTCATCAGGGGTGTCTCTAGGTTTCATGGATGCAGGAGTGTGGTGGGGGGCCGCATAAAAGGACAGAGAAAAAAGCAACACCATGCTGTTTAAACAATATAGAGTCACCATTAGATTTGAGGATTTACATCAGTCTGTACACAAACACAGGGCATATGTTTACTAAATCAACACCCCCCCCCAACCACCAGAAAATATGCATTTCTTGTATACTGTATACACAAAGTTGCATGCAAATAAACATCACCATGTGCCTCTTCTTGCGCGAGCCTCCCCAGGATACATTGAAACACATTTAATTATTAACTGAACAACATAGAGACAAATGAGTGTTTTTTTTTTTTTTGCTCAACAATGATTGGTTGTTACCTGAGCCCTGAGCGACCGTGATGTCATTTTCAGTCGACAGCAAGTGAGAAAATGGCCGCCCGCTGAGAAGGTTGAAAACAAATTGAATTTGCTGCTTAACTCATATTCCACAAACACAATATGAATGCCGTGTTTAGACATACTGTACTTTGGGGTTGACTTCATGTTTTAAAATATTAAAAAATATTTGCAAAATGCTACAGGTGATGTATTTTATACACATATATGTATAAGCAACTGTAAAGGTTTCTCCACACTGAACTCATCCACCCTTGTGTCAAAATCCTGCCGTCCATCAGGCAGCGGGGGTCTGACCCGACACATGGTGGACCCGTCTTTCTGGAATGTTCTTCAACCCGATGTTTTGGTTTGGCGCTCTTCAGTAAATTGCCGGGCCTTGTTGTGAGAGCGAGCGGGAGACGGCACACTGTGCTGATGAACTTTTTGCAACCTTTCGAATTCCTTCTTCGATGCAGGAAATTGAAATATTGTTCGCCAGTGGCATGCTGATGGTCATCTATCACCGAGGCCTGAGCGGGATGCGAGAGGAAACCTCGTGTAGATCAGAGATGAACTGCTGGGGGTGGGTTCAAAGGTAAAAGAGCAGAAGCCAGTGTGAGGGAACACTTTCCATCAAGTGTCACTGAGACACTTAATTCGGTACAGCAGCAATTCCCAATCTCAGTGATGTGGGAAATGATCCAATGACAACAGCAAATTTTAATCAGAGATGGCTTCATGTGTTACAGAACGTATTGATGATGCTGAGGTAAAATATTCAGTCAGGTTGGCTGTTTATGACATGGCCAGCTCAGGGTAAGGAGTTAAGAGTTCGTCTCCATACTCATTGCGACTGTATTCTTTTTTTTTTTTTTTTTACAAATGAACCTTTCTTGACACTGTTCAAGAGTCCAGTGATTGAAGTATAATAAACTCTGCCATTGTCGATAGGTGTACACTTTCTGACTCTTTTATACAATGCTTTGCTTTAAATATTGAAAGACATGCTAACAATCCACCAATAATCAACGTTGTTGTTTCTTTTTTTTTCCCCATTATTTGTTTGATTTCAAGCTTAGAGTACTCGGCATCAAGATTCATGCGCCTCTCTCGATTAGGGGTTCTTGAACTTTTTTGGGTGAGGGGACCCCTTTTTTTTAATGTAAAGCAGTTTGCGTCACATTTTATGTATGAAAAGCATTATCTAAATAAAATCGGATTGATTGATTTGATTGAACAAATTCATATTTTTTTTCCAACGGAAAAGTTGGAATGATACAAATGTAAAGTTGTCACAAATTTGAATCTTTACAAACTGTTTACTGTCCCTCTTGTGTTTTTTGAAGCAACCACATAGATTAGCCTTAGGTAGTAAGTCCACTTAGCTTAATGCTAACAGCAAATGCTAAAGAATAGCTTGTTGTTGCATTGTTCTAAGCCTTGAAGCAACTAATATTTGAACACAAACAGTGGAGCAACACATGTAGGCGGACAATATAAAAACAATCACAGGCATATATTCCTTATCCTCTGTTAAAAACTTCAGATCTTACATTCCTTCATGTTTTTATAGAGTATGATATTATAAAGTGCATTTTTGGTGGAGGTGCGGGGGTTGGAACAAGTTAATCCATTCAATTTAATGGACAAAGATGATTTGAGCATCACCACTGCACCAAGCGTCAGTCAAATATGTTCAAAGTGATGCTTCCACTATACACAAGTGAATAATCATGACCAGGAATTGCAAGTCGCAGGCGCATGACGGAGGTGGAATGGGGGTGGGAGTTGGGATGATGTGAATGTGAGTGTTATATAAAACGTATAGTGCACAGTTGGAACCAGCCCGCATAGCGGTGATGATCCTTTTCTTTCATTTTCAGTGTTTTATAATCTCTTCTCCTCTTCGCCACATCCTTCTCCTTCCTCTGCCGTGAACTTTTGACCTCCGGATGCCAGCTTCCCATGACATCCCCGGGCACCATCCTCACAGGAAGTGACATCAACGCGACTTAAAAAGTAAAAAAAACAAAACAGTCACAGGATGGCAAGTGTCGGATGTCCAGCTCTGGATTGTTGTTGTTTTGGATGGCGGATGAAGGATGACGCTGAGTGGAGCAGCCGGACGGACGCGTGCGCTGGAGGCTGAGTGAGTCGCTGACTGGGTGCTTTCTTTTCTTCTTTTTCCGATCCATTCATGCAACTTCCCATATGAGACAGTTTGCGCATCTCATGTCGGTCGTGACGGGAACCCGCGTGGGGATAACGAGTTTGTCTTTCGCATTGATGAGGGAGAGCATCCTTGTTTTGATTGTGAGTGGAGGATGAGGAGGAGGGGGGGGGATACTGATGAATGATCCGCGCGTGCGTTTTGTTTGAACATTCTCCTCCGTCTGGTCCTCAGAGCATCCGAGTTGCATGACAGTCTGACGTGCGTCTCGCCATGCATGTGGATGGCGTCTTTTCATTCGACCAGCCGTGTGCTCGTGCCTCCTCTTCCTCACCGGGGAGGAAGAGACAGTCAGACCCTGACGTGCACCCAGACAGAAAGTGCTGCAGTCACGTGATGTCTGCACTCTCACGTTCGGCTGTCTGCAGCCTGCGAGGCACGCAGTGCCTTCACTTTCACTACTCGCTCGAAAATATGCATTAGAAAATATGGGAGGCTCAAGAATCATGTTAGGCTACAAAATGGTAGAGAATATATGTTACAGTTTGGGAATGCTTTGGTAACTTGAAAATTAATCCACAGTTTACCGTTTATTTGATTTAGCAAAAAATGCAAAAGGTTACATACAAATGTGGCGAAGACCCTCCATAACTTCCACTAACAACCCAGGCTAAACTGAGCTTCTGCCCCAACATCCAAAGATGTTCGTGTCTCAGTCGAGATGTATCACTTCAACATGCAGTGTCCTCTAACTTGTGATACATTCCATGATCCCCATGACATGTGAATTTACGCAAAGTTTAGAATTTATTTTTCTAAATTTACGTTAAGCTAACCCCACCACATGGGTCACACCCATCTAAACACTTGTTACACTCAATAAATGTAACTTGTAAAATTCAAAGTGAAAAGTAAATCCGCTCTCTGCAATGACTCTGCAATTCTTCTAACTTCCGTACTTCCGGCCAAAGTTCCTTTTCTTCGTCTTCCATTTAGAAGACAAAGTAGAAGACGTTAATCTTGGCAACTAGCGTTTGCTTTCAGCAACAATGATTTCCAGCACTAGAAGGCGTATTGATCCGCCAGTATTGAACCTTTTGGCTACAATGCAACACGTGACAGAACTGGCTAATTTTCCTGGCAAATATGATACCCTCATTGCCAACTGTATTTCATGTCAAACATACACAATACAAGTGATAAGCATTCAATTTTAACAGGGCGGTTAATTGTCCGTGTTAAACCCAATTAATTTCTTAGGTTTCTTAGGTTCGCAGTTTTGTGGTACAAAGGGTTGTCTTAATTGTATCAGCTGCCCCAAATAATAGAAGGCCATATATATATAGACATGCACCTCTGAATGAAACCTATACGCAAAAGTTTTAACAGCCTCTTTAGAGTAAATAAAACAGTTGCCTCCAGTGGATCCCATAAGCCCAAAATGGAAAGAACTTTGGAGGAACCTCACTCAGCACCTGCTGTTCTGCAGCACTTGGGCCTCACTGGAGAGGTCATATTTAACTGCTCATAATTATTATTTATGGCCTTACAGAGGCACGTCTTCCACTTTCACACTGGTGCCGTCATATTGCTGGCTCACACGGCTAATGCCAAGGGGCTAATTTGCGCCTCGTAAGACTGCATTGAAAGTACAGCATTATCTATCTAGCTAGCTAGCAAGATAGCTAGCTAGATAGCTAGATAGCTAGCCAGTTACCTGGCTAGCTATCTAGCTAACTACACAACCTTGCCTACTGCTAGCTTGATGCTAGCACACAATACAAATCACTAACGAGCTTTTGTTCTATTATAAGTTTGAACGTCCAACCTTTCTAAGCAAAGATATTTGAACAGCACATGGTACATGTAAGTATACGTTTTAAGTCAACAAATGTAGAATAATTTGAATGTTTTTAAACAAACTTCCCAATGATAACAGTGATTTCCCCCACAAAGTAAAAACAAAAACTATGTTTTTATTTTTTGAAAAAATACTATCACTAGGAAGTTTGTTCAAAAGAAAAAAAATTCTCTAACCATTGATGACTTAAAAACTATGCTGTGTGCCATTGGTATTGTTTTGTGTTTTTTGTTATTGTAAAGTGTCCTTGGGTGTCTTGAAAGGCGCTTATAAATAAAATCTATTATTATTATTATTATTGGCATTGACTGTTTATCAAAATCAAAGAAAAACATTTGCACAATAACTTGAAACATGGTGCATACAAAAGTGACTTTACTGAATCAAGTAGGTACCCAACATGTTGTGAATGGGTGCCAGTCAACACTGTTGCTTCCATCCATTACCGCAGCGTGAAATAATGCATGACACACACACACGCGCGCATGTGTTCGTCTGTAGGTGTGGCACATTTGTGTGTGCATGTGTATGTGGTCAAGTTGCATGATTCTGGTTGCGTGCGTATAACTCACACTGCTGTTGCCCGGCCGGCCGTTCGCACTGATTGCTTCATTATCCGAGCCTTCCGTGTAGACGCCAGCGCCTAATCTCCCCGGGTGAATGGGTCAGCCCGCTACAGTGGAAATCACAGCTCAGCTTTTAGTTACTCGCTCAGTCATATCGGGCCCGAGGAGGTGAGGAAACCGCGCATGAGCTAGGCCTGAAGAGCAAGAGGCCATTTAGGGAGTAATTAGGCAGACGGGACTGACCGAGCCGGGCCATATATTCTCTGTGGTGACAGAGAGCGGACGGGGGGGTCTATTGGCACTCGACAGGTGCAAAAGGGGAGCGGGCGTCAGGGCCTGGTGGGGGAATGGAAACCAGAGATGAGGTCGTGCCAAATCATAGCTGCATTCTACGGAGTCACATGCTCGCCGCTAGCCTCTTCCTGCCTCCCGTGCGCATGCTACTGTGCGTGTGCGTTTGTGGGGTCAGAGGATCAACGTGTTTAGAGCGGCAGTGGTCATCTGTCATTGTGCGTCTAGCTCACGCTGCAACAAAGAAGACTTTGTTTTGCGTGTCTGCGACTATTATACAGCCCCCCAGTGAGGCGCTTTGATTATTGGGGTGTAAAAGCAGCGCTGAAGCAATGCTGCCGTGATTGGTTGTGACATATTTGATGCTAAAAGTTGTCACATTGATTCTTCTGTGCAATTACATGGAGGAATAATCCACTTGCCATTGTAGCGTCCGTTATGGGAGGAGAATTGGCCACTGTGTGATGTTTTTTTCCACTCACCGTACTTCCTGGCTGGTCTGCTTGAACTCAATAATCCTGGTTACAGCCATTACAAATCCTGCTGTCTTGACGTGAGACCCCAGACAGGAGACAGGATCTGAAACTGGTTTTCATTTAGCATTCCTCTGGGCTTTATGGGCAGGTGTATAACATTACAGACAGGATCTTTATTGGCCTACTTTAAAGGCAACTTTTATTTATTTATTTATTTTTGCTTAGCTCTCAATTAAGGACAAACACACAATGCACACACAACGGATGCAAAGTACGTATGGGCTTACTCATTAAAAGGACTACACATGGTGCATGTAGGCAGTATGGATGCTCGCTGGAGTGCAGGGGTCCACATCATCTGAATGGGACGATGACCCATGACCATCTGTATGTGTGCCCCTGCCCTTCCCCTGCCCTCCCTAGGCCAACACCCATCATGTCAGGTGGTCATGTAGGGTGGCTGTGGCCTGTCATTTTCTAACCTTGGCGTGGTCAGCACTTTGAGATATAAATATTAAACTCTGCTTTGGTCCACAGATACACAGCTATGTCTACATTTTAATGCCCTATAAAATAAATTCAGACGTGTTTCGAAATACTATATATGTGTGTGAAGGTATACATGTGCAAAGGCTAAGAACTAAATAGTACTCACTTGTGGCGATACAGGGTTAAACGACACGGCCGCTTTAGAGCGCATCGTTGTTGGCGGTGAGTGCACACACGTCATGGAGAGAAGGCCGAAGAGCAAGGGATTTTAAAAAAAAAAGAAAAGAAAAAAAAAGTGAGTTACAGCCAGCATGTGGACAGGGGTTTTCCTGCTTGCGCGGCAGCTTCAGAGCGCCTCATTGTCTCAGCGACCTGGTGGGAGATATTCCCTCCATTGTAGGCTTTAAGTGGATTTGTTTTCACAACTCAAACATGTAGTAACATGAAGGCGCAAGAAAGATGTTTGAAAAAATAGCATCCATTTTTCCAGGTTGCGGTAGATTTATTGGACTGACATTTGAGTGGGGAGTGGTTTCAGCGCATTCAGTTGACACGCACACAGCATAATAGAAAGGCTTGATTTTTTTTTTTCTCAAAAATAATTTGAACTTTAAAATACCTGAACCGAACTGATTGGTAGACTAGTCAACTAGTTGACTATATTACTCTGCATCGACGTTTGAAGCTTGAGCACAAAAATAAAAACAGTTGTGGGTGTGAATAGCGATTAGCGTCACTCGCTAGCATCAGACTGGTGGCAAGGAACAAGGGCAGTGGCGCAAAGTGAGGCGTTTTTGTCGCCAAAAAGTTATAGCTAGTAACCAAGAAAGCCAAATGTGTGATAACGACAACTTTGCGCGTATCACAACCCAGAGGCAGTCTTGAAATCCTCTTTGTACGTATCAAGATTTGCCACAACCACTCAATTTATCCTCCTTACCCACAGGTGTTGCTCTCGTCAATGAGATTTTTTTTCAAGGAAAAATATGTCATCCTTTTGGGGTACAATCTGGCAGCGTAACTCCAAACACAAAGAGTTTTTGTCATCATTTTCAGTTACAGTAAGTGTTGTCAATCATTTTTTGTCGCTTGAAAGTATCCTTGCGCCTCTTGTTTACAAACATCGTGAAATAGTCTGTCAAAGCAGGAAGCACATCATTTCTCCCTGATTGTATGTGGGGTGTCTCATAAATTGGTTAAAATGTTAAAAATGTGAATTGTGTCCACCCCCCTCCCTCAGCCCCCCCTCAGGTTCTTCAAATAGCCCTTTTCAAACCCAAAATGTAATTTGCTTTCGGTTATCCAGGCCCAAAAGCGTTGAAAATGTTCTATTTAAAAAAATATCCTCCCTCGTAGAGACATGGCTTCATCCCGGTTTACAACCACATTGCTGGCGGTTACAGCAGGCGGCCAGCAGGCCAACACACAGAACCCGAAAAGAAGGCGTGACCAAAAGTGATGAGGCTTTGGGCATGCTTAGAAGACGCGAAGCTCTTCCGACTGACTGACCGACCAACCGACCGTTTCCTCTCTCCGACTTGTGTCAGAGCAATGAGAGGTGAAGGTGTTTGTAAATTTAATTTTTCTAATCCCGGATTTAGAAGGATCCACTCGAGTCCAACAATGCAGAACTGAAGTGCGGGTCAGCACGGCTCGAACTCCTCTCCGGCCTAAATCTTCCTAGGTCAGCCTTGTACATAAATCATGCCGCTACAGCGCATCCTTCTCATGTTTTTTTTTTTAACCATTTTTGAGCATCAAACCAAATAAGAAGAGGATTTGCGGTATTGAGCACGGTAGTCAGATTAAGATTTATTGCGTTGCCGTTGTGGCAGTTAAACACATTCTTTGTTTTGTGAAGGCCATTATTCCTGCCTCTTAATCACCCCCCTCCACTTTTATAACCTCCCCAAGTCTTGGTGTGTGGCTGGGCAGCGTGGTGGTTGTGGTGGTGGGGGGGGGGGGGCAGAACCACATGTGAGCAAACGACAAGGAAATAACATGCTGCCAGCACCGCCTCTTCAATAAACGGAGCACCACAAACGATGCACAAGGTCCGTGTGCACACTGTAACCTTGAGCACCAAAAATGTTGCACAGATCTTTTTACTGCTACTTTCTAGAAATACACCGAAGTATTTTTTTGTATAATGATACATGATATGATCCATGATAGGACCTCATTCAAACACATTGAATAGCAAAACTGAGAATCAACGGCCGGCTGTGTTCCTCACGTCACGTCACAGGTTGAGGCAAAACTCACCGTCACTTATGCAGCACCAGCTACCTTGAAGCGAGGTTTGACTGGCTACTATTAATGCGGCGAAACATTTCGCGGATTTGTTCCAAAGTCTGTAATCATCGCCTCCGTGGGAACGAATCAGCTGCATTTCTGACAAGTATCGTTCTTAGGGAGGGAGAAGCCATGCTAACTGCTAAGTTAACCTAAAATGGAAACATAAAATTGACACGACTAGCACGTTGAACACGCTAGTTAAACGCTCCGATGATGAAATCCACTTTTCACAGACGTCTGGCTTAAAGCAGAGAAAATCCAACTTTGAACAGCAATAAGTCTGCCACATAAAATGATGCGTTATGCCAGAATCTGGCCCCTGGGCCTTGAGTTTAAACACCTCTGGTAGACAGTATATCAATGTGCTACTAAATCTGATGTAATCTTCATGGGGGTCATCCATGAATGGTTTGTGATTTATTTATTTAATTTTTAAAAACCCGAGACACCTGGGAGCCCAGACGCCAAATTGTTAGTGCCGTAGGTGACACACAGTCACACCGGGGCTAATGGCTTCATTTACGCAGGTCACGGCCAAGCAAATTGTTGGTGTGATGGGGTGGGGGGGGGGGGGGGTTTAGGTGGGAGAGGGACTGGGTGACCAGGCACCCACTGCTTGTTTACTCTGTGCTGGATGCCCAACAACCCCCCCTGTCAGCAGCGACAATAATTATCACCTCATAGGAATTTGGAATCCTCGTGTTAAATTCCCTTTGACAAGTTCCTCGGAGGAGGTCAGGGAGGTGGGCACCGTCTGGGGGGGGGGGAGGACATGCCACCGGTGGGTGCAGGGTGTAGTGCCATGCTTATGTGTGTGGTGTCCAAGGGAGAAGACTACCACCATGGCCCTACGCTCACCCACGCAACCTTCGGACCCCCAACACGGCAAACATGATTTGCATGGTGTTTACAATGCTAATCGGTTTTGGAGGGGCTGAATTTCACTTTGGAGAGCACCAAAGGTGGTCTTTGGGCTGGTGTGTGTGTGTGTGTGTGTGTGGAGGGGGGGTGGGTTCAAATGTAGATTAATTGCATTATAGGTGGTTTTAAAAACAATTAAAATTAAACTATTGTGTACATGCAAACAAGCAATTATTGTAGAATCTGATATAAATAGTGCCACTGTGTGATGTACAAATAATTTCAATGTTGACTCATCCATCTATGATCTACAGAATATATTGTCAACACTGCGTATCTAAACAACCAATGAAATCGTGTTTAAAAAAAAAAATCACATTTTAAAAATGTTGTTGCTCCAGAACTTTGTTTGTATGTACCAGGCTGAGGATAAAAAACAAAGGGTTGATTTCAAGCGCTCCACAAAGATTGACTGAAATATTTTCCGCGTAATCCCGCTAACGGCAAAACAAACAAATGGTAAACGAGCCCCAGCACTGTTGCGATTTTGAACACCTCAGCATTTGGGATTTTTAATATGTTTGTCTCAAGCTGTTTTTATTTTTATTTTTTATTTTTTTAGTGCACAAGTGTAAATCACTGCTTTACAAGGGAGGTGAGAACGCCGCAAAATAAAGGTGGCTGTTAACGTGGGGGTGACTGGGCCAGTAAGCGGAAAAGAAGAGAAGGAGAGACAAGGGTGGCTTGTGAAATACATGAAGGGCACAGGTGGCCAAAGTACTGACACGCTGAACTCAACTCCTTGACTTCAGTACAAAATAGGGCCCAAACGATTTGGATTTTCTTTCGGCCGATAACTGGCAAAATGAATTCCTGATAACCGATTCATTAAAAAAATATAAATAATGAAAAAAAACCTTGGTACCTTAAGGCTTACAGCAATAAAAAAAATTGAATTACAGGCAGAATATTTGACTAGTTGATAATTTTTTGAGGTTGTCTCATCTTGTGATGTGGAAATCGACTGGATAGCGCATTGACCTCACAGTGCAGAGGTCGGGGGTTCGTGGATCCCGGCTCCGGCCTTCCTGTGTGGAGTTTGCATGTTCTCCCCGTGCCTGTGTGGGTTTTCTCCGGGTACTCCGGTTTCCTACCACATTCCAAAAAACATGCATGGCAGGCTGATTGAACACTCTGAATTGTCCCCAGGTGTGAGTGTGAGCGCGGATGGTTGTTCGTCTGTGTGCCCTGCGATTGGCTGGCAAGCGGTTCAGGGTGTCCCCCCATCTTCTGCTCAAACACAGCTGGTATAGGCTTTAGCCACCCCCGGACCTTTGTGGTGATAAAGGGGATTGGAAAATGGATGGATGGATAACATCGGCCCATCACATTGGCTGGCCGATTAATTGGTCGGATCTTCATCCAAAAACAATACAATACATCCTGATTTATATAGCGCTTTCACAACAGCTGCAGCTGTAACAAACAAAACAACAGTTCATTTTTTTACGATCCATTATATCCAATGCCCGTTTTGATAACTTGGCACAAAACCCCCCCCAAACAAACAGAAAACTGCTCTACAAACACATACTGCCAGAAATTGCAAATTTTTAGACTGGCACATGCAATTCTATTAAAGGTCATGGATGGGAAAATATCCTGCTCCGAACATAACCTCAACCCGTGTTTACCAGCCTTATAGAGCCGAGGAACATACTGTAGTTTACAAAAACAAAAAAAACCTCATGGCACACCAAACTGTCACAAAAAATGGATACTTAAATATTTACCTCCTGCCATCTCTCAGGAAGAGCATTTAATTGTCTGTTCTGAGAGAGCATATTGATTAGGGATACATTATTGACAGTGTATTAAAGAATTTTTAGATCAATTTGGTGACGTAGTATCAAATCCCACGGCACACCCAATGATCTGTCACGGCACCACTTGCGAATCGTTTCCCTACATAAAATTTGTGCGTGCGTTTGAGGATAGTTGTCAGGAAATAGCGTCATCCACGCCGCAGCGGCGACAGCGAGGAAATGGATTGCATATGGAAAGCCAATATTCCAGCCATGATTGATGTCCTGAGCTTATGCATTTTTATTTTTCTCCTTTACACGCTCCCCATTCAGTCGGGATGTACCGCAATTGGTGGCACGTCTGATTTTGATGATATCATTCGTCGCCACACTTTTCAGTGCGACGCGTCCGCGGCGTTAGAGTCTGCCGTCGAGCGACATGGCAGCTTCAAAGCCGGTGAGGGAAATGGGTGCTGACCTGAAATGTCTCGCTCATTTTAACCTTCACCAGGCACCGGCGACTGCGCTCTGCTTTTAGTAATCTGCTGCAAACGTCGCCGCTTCTAATCTCGACCTTGAGGGGCAGCCACCCTCAAAGTCGTGGGGCTTTCACACGATATGACAAACCAAAGTATCCCCGCTGTGTCATCGGGTCAAATCACCACTTCTAGCCGAAAAAGTGCGATCGACAACGACACGCTGTCGGCAGAAAGTGATCCAACCCTTTTGGCAAGAGAATCGGCGAGTAGGAAGCAGCAAAGAATGCAGTGATCTGAGCAGAGACCACTAACTTGGCCCAGAATCTTGGTTGGGATGTTAGAACACTTGAGCTAAGAAAAAGCAATCCTCAAAAAGGTTGAAGAAAATTTAGGACAGGTACAGTAAATGACAATTTTGTCAATGTCAACGACAGCTCCATACTTAAGATGTACAAAAAAACGGCGTTGAATGTGCACCAAATAACCTTTAAAACATTAAAAAATTCCTGTGCAGTTCCAGAACAATAATCCAAAACTTTGAAAGAGAAAGTTGTTGAACATAGTGACTGACACCTGTGGCGCCGACTAAATTCGCAAATCTTTTGAAATCATTTTTAAGGAAATGTGGCGGAAAGATGATTGCTTGAAAATTGGCTGCGCGTTGTCATGTGTTTTCAAAAGTATTCAGAAATCTTTAGGGCTGCGGCACTGGCAAATAACAACAAGAGCGGCAATCATGGGGAGACAATGTAGTAAAAATAAGAACTGCGGGAGCACGCAATAGATTTATGGACCCATTTCGACCTTTGGAAATAATTTGAAGTGATTTTGGGAATGTTTCAAGGACGGCTGTTCTGACCGCAATACCTCCCCCCATCGTGATGAGATACCCCGCCTTCCAATACACATCTTGCATATTACGATATTACAATTTTTTAAAAAAAAAGACACTTCAACAAGACTCTGCCATCTGAACCATCGGTGCAACTGTTGTCATTGATTAGTGAATGGAGGGGAGACGAAGTGTCATCATGCATGAGGCCTACTGCCGCCGGTTATAGGAGGCGGAACAGCGGAATGGCGAGCACTGTCTTTTCGGGAATTTGTTCGCACTGGCGTAGCGACATCTACAACTCACAAAAAAACGTAGGTGTGTATTTGGTGTTCTGGTGAAATTCAGGATGAACCTCCTTTACAGGTGACCTTCATTTGACCGTCTCGAAACTTTTGAATACACAATGTCCATTTCGTCAATGTTTAGGTACTTGCGCAACATGCTGTTCGCCAACAGCCAGCTAAACGGCAAATTTCCTCAAAGCGATTTGATATCTGGAAGTTCCCATGGGTATTTTCCTCCATGCCTTTCTGTGACTCTTCCAGTGTCTCAGTCGAAACCTGCTGAGAGCACTCGAAGCTGAAGGTCCACTTTTCTATGAGAACATCCTCTTTGATTACCATTGATCAATTTTTAGGCATCATCTTGGTCACCCTGATGTCAAAATGGGAAGGATGAAGAGGACTGTTTAAATACCAATTCTCGTTGAACGGGCAAATGTATTGGTTCGATCCGGGATGAAACATCTCATGTGAATTTTTGAGATAAGGTCAAAAATCAAGTTCACATGAGAAGATGAGCATGCATTTTAGGTTCATAGTGAAATTTCACCCAAATGGGCACTAACCCTAACCTCAACCCTAACGCGAGTGTAATTCCGTTCCTCCGGTGAAGCTGTTGGCAGTGGACAGGAAATGGGATTCAGGGGAGGGGGGGGGGTCGTCAGGGCCCGTGGGGCTCCCTTGACTTCACTCTGATAAAGAATTCTTTGAACACGCGCCGATCCTGAATTCTTTTGATCTCGATTTGTATGCTAATGAGCAAGGTTTTATATATGGAATGCAAAGCAATAGCTCTCCCGTGTTTGTTCAGACGCTTTCATGGTGGCGCCTTCATCCTTCAGACATCACTTTGTCGTTTGCATTACCCTCCTTGTGAGGATAATCGCGACCCGTGCTGCGTTTAGCCTGCGTGTACGTACGTGGCTGCAAAACTCACCAATGCATGTACACGTCTTGTCGCTTCTTAATTCAGCCGGCGTTCCCTCGGCCTTTCGCAGACTTGTAGCCTCCCTCAGCGGTTCTGGCGACGACGGAGGCGTTCATTCACACGAGCTCTCGCATGAGCGCACAAATGCAGTAACAGGACTTCAGCCCCGACTGGCTCACGCGCGGCACTCGCTCGCTGAGGTGGCAGTGGAAGAAGAGGGAAGAAAAAGATGGAGATGAGAGTCGACTGACTGCCCCGACAAGCACTTAATCCCCAAGACGTTTTTTTAAACGCTGTCATGTTTGTGACCCAGTCATGGGAGGTCAAGCCCTCCTAAGCCCACTTTTCACCAGGCATTGCACTTGAGTCGACTCTTTTCATGCAGTTCCATAACATTGTCAGATGTTGTTAAGGAGGCTGCAGAATCACCGATACTACATCACGTCTTGGTTCACTTAAATTAGGATTTAACCGCCATGCCGGTTCGCAAACTGTGGTCCCTGGACCTCCGTGGGTCATTCAACTGTCGCTTTGGAGTTGGGGGGGAAAAAAAAAGTTGCAATTGTTTTGAGAAAAAGCAATAGTTCTAAATGACAAAGCATTTTTGGGGAAGCTTGCATTTTGTGCGGGAGTTTTGAAAATAAGAGTACAGTGGTACCTCGACTTACGAACGTCTCTTCATATGAAATTTTCAAGTTATGAAACGCCTCAACAGGAAAATAGTGGCCCTTGTTACAAAAGAAATTTCAAGATAAGAAAGGTAAAAGTACAACATGGGCTGCTACTCGCAGCTTCGAGTTTCCTGAATGCAACATACTTATAGCTGCTCTGCCATTGGCTATTATCGAGCGTCATCCTGGCATCCCATTGGCTAAGAGGGACCTCTACCGAATGTGTCCATGTGTGAAGATAGATGTGTCCATGCAGCGTCCTAGTCATTCGCCCCTCGGGTCATGAGGCGTTCCGAAAGTTTTATGTAAAAGGGAATCACCCAGAAAAAGTCTTCACCAGTCGGGCGATCGCTCACTAGGCTGATGTTTGCCTTGGACATTTTCAAAGGATTGTTAAAAGCTGACAAAAGCAAACATCCTTGGATCAGTTCTTGACAAAACACCAGGCAAAAAAAATACACTTCTGAACATGAACTAAAGAGGGCAAAAAACCCCGATAGGAACGTAGTTAAAAGTTAAATGACAATCATTTTTATTCTTTACTCTGTCATGTGTTTTTTTTTTTTGACATTGGTCAGAGTTTTTACCCGGACAAGTTTAAACAAAAAAACTCACACAGAAGATTGTCTTTCAGTCGACGGAAGCACATTATGCACAACTCTCATTTATTCTGCAATAATCTAATTGTAACATGTATTTGTTCCATATTTCTATGCTTTAGAAAACATTTATGTCTGAATTTGGGGGAGGTGGCTTGGAACGGATTAGGGCATTTACATGGAAAACGCGTCTCTACTTACAAAATTTTCTAGTTAAGACATTTTTTCCAGAACCAATTAATTTCGTAAGTAGAGGTACCACTGTATATGTACCAAATTTAACCCTTTCAGGGACAGAGGTTACTACTGGGCAGCTTATCATGTTAAAGGGTGCATGAAAGGGTTAATGGTCGTGTCACCACTTGAACGATTCTGAGCTCCGCTAATTTCTTTGCTTCCTTTACTCGTGTGTGTGTGTGTGTGTGTGTGTGTGTGTGTGTGTGTGTGTGTGTGTGTGTGTGTGTGGTATCTCCGCAGCTTTGGCACCAAAAGGAAGTCCAGTTTGTCCTTTGTTTTGTTACGCTTCTGAAGGGGAGCCTGCAGCAAATTGTGGCTCCATGAGGTGTTGCTCCGATAAAGTACAAACCAAACCATCTGCACTACATCGGCCTGCTGTGAATGTTGGTCTACTGGGCTCGGAGTCAGCGCCGCTTATTAGGAGGTGGCCTAGTAATAGTGGTAAATGGCAATGGGAAGGAATTGGAAGGATGAGAGGGCCATCGTGCTTTCTTTTCTTTTTTTCAAAGGTTTCCACATCCCGAATCCTCTACGTGACACACATGTCAAAGTGATCATAGCAGGGCATACTGTATGTGCGGGGGCAGATTGAAGTGCGCGCGGGAAGTCATTTGACTTCAGCGCATTCATCCAGCACCTGCGCTATCTACTTAGAGCGTGTCAGATGCAAAATAAGCAATCATTTTGGTGGAGATTGTGCACTTTGAGCAAAATGGCAAGCAGATAGATCACTGGGAAAACACGTCACAAGCAAGGAAGAGGTGCAATGTATTTCAACAATGTGCTTATTATTGGGGGTGGTGTACAACTGTACTGCAGCATACTGAGGACCTCGTGTGTCGCCTGCATATTTTCCCAGTGTGGGACGAATGAAGATTTTCTTATTTTAGCTAAACCAAAATATTACTAACAGTTCTGACTGTGATGGGTGGCAGTTTTACACCACTGTAAACTACAACACATCTTTGAATGAACTGATTGGCCCAAAAAGTTGCTAAAATGAATAATTCAAAAATATGGCAGTTTTATTAAAAATGATTGGTTATTAGTTTTTTAAAAATTGAATAAGTCATTATATATGTTTTATTTTACTATTGAGGTGTTTATTCACAATTCATTCATTCTTATTTTTTAATTAAAAATGCATGTTAATTTTTTTCACTTTTTTATGACAATTAATCGATTTACGCATTATTTAATGAGATAAAGGAATTAAAACATGATTTATTGCATTTTAATCAACAGATTTCAATTAAAAAATATGACTAAATAAATGTAACAAATTATTCACAGTCAAATTATTAATCAATCTATATCTATATAGGATTGTCAACACATTTTTCTGTCGTGTTTGAAATGTAAAAGAGATTTGTTTTCACTTCACAAGGACTTGCATTATCGTTGCCAAGGAAACAATTTTGATCCAGCAACTGCCCAAGTGCAGATGTACTTAATGTTGAGGCCAGTTAGTGATCAGCGAATATGAATGAAGAAGCGTGGCCTGCAGGGTGCGGGGGGCGGTGGGGTCGCGGGACCCGACGATACAAAGCCCCTCATTCCCTGCTCTTTCATGTGGAAAATGTCCGAAGAACCCAAGGAGGACTGGAAAACCAACGGCGGGAAGGAAGAGGAGGAGGTGGAGGGAGACCACAATTAGTGGGATCTTCAAATCACCAGGGCAACACTCATTTAATTGACATGTGAAATGTGAATTTGTCCAACAAGTGGATATGACAAAGGAGCGGTCGTCTGAGGTCTGCTGGTGGAAGCGGCAGCTGCGGGTCTGAGGCCAGACGTTTTGTTAGAGGTACCAGTGTTATTGGGTTGGAAGGTTGCTCTCGAGGAGACTATAATCCATTATGCCTTTGACCTCTTCCGGATCGGTAACATCATGGCATTAACACACTCCATGGCCTTGTTCCTCTTAGGGTCTGTTGACACAACAAAAAGCGGACAAAAACAGGAGACTTCATTCTGGAGAAAGGTTTTACATCTTGCAAGCATGTAAAAGTGGCTCCAAGATAAGATAAGAAAAAGAAAAAAAAAGAAAGTAAAGGCTTGACTTGAGTGCATAACCGCAACTGAGAGAAAAATGATTTTATTTCAGAGTTAATCTGTTGCTCCATTTAAAAATCTTGGTCAACTGTTATACCAACGTTGGTGAAACCAGGCCTCATAAAAGGTGCGAGGGTGATTAAGAAGTAAAGGGGGTGTTAGGGGCACTACAGAGTTCAAAATGTATAACCTTCTTACTGTCATTGCAACTTTGGATGTTTAAATTGACTAAATGCTGAACACAAGCGCTGGGGATATTTTGCTCCGGTGAGAGTTGTCTGCATAAAATTTAAATGAAATGCCATGCTTTTTAATCACCCAGGAGGAGTAGGTACAAAGAAAACAAAACGGGCCCCTGAATTGAACCCTGGGGCACTCCATGTAAAAGACCATTTTATATGAATTTTAAAACGTTACATACGCCACACATGAATGAGAATAAAATTGGCACATGTGTTTACTGCTGTGTGCAGTATGCACAAAATCGCCAACATGGGACACCGAACACATGACAGTATCTCCCCGGACGGTCGCGAGTGTACTCTCCTATACCAAGTGCCTGAAGTAGATGTGACAGTTAAGAAGTTAAGATTTATCTGTGAAAGGAAGCCTGATGCTACAGGGCATCCAAACTGCCAAAAAGACAGAGAAGTAAGACTAGCATTACAAGAAGAAATAGAAAAAGCTAGTTGAACGGCGAGCTGATCTGGTGACCACACTGCGGTTGCAAACAATGATCCTAGTTTTTATTGTGGTAAATGATTCGAGGTGGACACTCATCATCAGTTCTCATCATAAATATTGAACAAGTTGAAGATTTATGATTCTCTCTCTCTCTCTATCTCTCTATCTCTTTTTTTAGTAGACCAGACACACACTCATATGTGAGAATTGAGTGTGTAGAGCACCGATCATGAAGAGCAAAGCAGCAGACATCATGTGTCCTCCAGTATTCATATATATGACCTTTTTATATACTCTGGGGTTTAACGAGTCAGGTACAAATCCTCCAAATTGAAAGCCTTCTCATTTCGCTCATGTTCCCACTTTCTATGACTTCGTTTCATTACATTTGGCCAGGCAGCTTTGTAAGTGATGCACAGAAATCAATAAGCTATTTCAGGTCAGAAATCATCACCTCTTTGAGCCATCTTCTGCAGGATGTTAAATAATCTGCCACTCAGTAAAATGGGCTCACTGCTCATTTCTGGAAGATATTATGTCTTTTAGGTGGTTGAGGATCAACAGTGTCCAAATAATCTTTTATTTATATAGCTATATATATATATACAGTATATTTGTATGTATGTATGTATAATATATATTTGTATGTATGTATGTATATAATATATTTGTATGTATGTACTGTATATAATAAATTTAGTTTTTTTAAAATAAAAGATCAAGCGTGATTGCTGCTCTATTTGCTGCTCAATCAATCCCCCCCACACTTAGGTCATATTTGGTATGCCCCAACTAGAGCATTACCATATAAGGAGTGCAAATTGAATGGCACAGGTTTACTAATTCCTTATTTGAGGAATGGAAGACATTTCAAACCAAATTAGCTTAATGAAAAGTATTGTGCACAAACCTTTCCATAAAATTTGCTTTACAGGGCATCTTTTTACATTGATGCTAATTTCCGTTAGCCCGTATATGGTGCAAAGCACTCTTGTTAGCATTAAGCTAGCTAGTTAACATGGTTTGGTTTTTTTAAATTTTTTAATTTTTCAATATACCATGTTTAAGTTAATGTTTTTATTTCCTCAATCACCAGGCATTAAGGTATACTTTAAAATGTGTGTTTTAACCCTTTCATGCACCCTGGCAACATGATAAGCTGTCCACTGATGTAACCGCTGTCCCTGAAAGGGTCAATCAGTCGAGGTGTGTTTCAATAACTTTAATGTATTAAAAGCATGTCGGAGGGTTAAAACTATACTTTTTTTTTTAATACGGACTCTGTCGCGCAGATTTTCAACGATTACGGGGGAGTCTCAGAGATGTATTACTTGTGACAATTTGGTATTCATTGTACTGGTATGTATGATGTCACAGCGATATCCCTTCCACCCATGACACAAGTACTTTTCAATCAGTAAAAATATGCGTACAGCTTGTTCGACCTTGCATATTTCCCAAATGATGAAGTGTTTTTTTCCCCCTGCGTGGTTTTGATGTGTCAGCATAGCAGCAGATGGTTTCATTGTCAGAGGTGACTTTGTAGAAGTGGCAGAGAGTCAGAGGAGACTTTTAAGTGATTCTGCCAGAGTAATCCTCTTCTTTTATCTCTCTGGCTGATCTGGGCCAAATCTCTGTGTGAGAGTGGTTGTGTTACTTTGGCTGCTGCTCGTCTCTCTCCAACGCTTGCCCTCACTTAGCGTCTCACTACAAAGTCATGTTTTCTATCAAATGGTACAATACAGCAATGCCAGCCCAGGTCAGCCATGATACTGCTTGTAACAATAGTCTACGTGTGATTCCATCATGGAATGTAGAGGCTGGGGATCAGTGTGCTTGATAGCCGGATTTTACGCAGCAAGCCTGTATTATGACGATTCAGACACATGATGACATAAGCGCTATAAAATATGTACGTGTGCGGTACTTCTTCATATATCTTTTTGTTGATCCGCTTGATATTTGCTTGGTTTGCTAGTTTCATTCTTGTTTTCTCATACCAGTCATGCTTAGTATCCAGTAGGTGGTGACATTCCAAGGTACAAAGCCCTCGTTAGCAGCTGATGGCAATGAAGCACCCCCACAGCATTTTAGGGATTTTTTTTGTTTCGAGTGGTAGTCTTTTGAGTTTTACTTGTAATAAAGAACTTACACCAGGCAAAAATTCCAATTGTTTGATTTCGGCTATATTACTAATAGTATTTGTTTGTCTTTTTATGCCAGTGTCCTGTAGTGACGGTCACAATTACTCTTCCACCATTTGGCAGAAGATTTAGTGAACCTGTGGATCAGCTTGTTGCCACTCATATAACAGAATAGCTTTGTATTCAACTATGATGAGTTTTGACAATATACATGCTAAATAAAATTTTCTGTGTGATCAAGAGAAAAGAGGCAGAGAAGGTTCCCTACTAAGCTCCCGTAATAGTCATTGTTCCCACTGAGCAGAAAATGCCTGTGAGTCATGTTGTTTGCTCTGTTTCTGGTTTGCTGCAGTTGTATGAAGGTTTTACAATTACAGTGACATCCACGCTAATGTTCGTTAGCCCTTCTATGGAGCTTCACATGACATGTTAGCATTAAGATAGCCTTTTTATGTTTCAATGTACTGTGCAATATTTAATTCTCTGTTTAATGTTTCTAGTTTTACAGTCAACTCTGTGAGCGAGAGAGTGAGTACAAAGAAATACCTTCAATTTTACGACGAATACAACTACTGCAGTTGGTACATGTATGGTAAACTGCCAAAAAAAAAAAGGTACAGAAAGGATTGTTGCTTGTGGTGTATTTCTCAAATGTCCACTTGGTGCTTAATTAATTTTTCTTCCTATCCGTCCTTGTTGAAAGTAAACCATAAGGTGATAAAGTGATGCTAAATGATTGAAGATTTTATCTGATCACAAGCAGATGCCACCTTGCTAGACATTTTGGGCCCCGACAGGCTGCTTGGATTAGGTCCAAGAATCACAGCTGGACTGTCGTGTGCATTCCCGTTAAGGGGTGTCGAAACGGGGGAACTGCATGTGTCATTTGATTGGCCGCGCTGGCACGGCCGCCATGCAAGATGCTGATTGGATAGCTGGATGGAGACGAGCGTGCAGGTCTGTGTGTCTGCTGTGTAGCTTTGCCTCTCTGAGTGCAGGCCCGACGCACATCGGGTGCATTTCAGATTAGAGTCAATGCGTCCGCACGCAAGAATACGTGTGTGTGCGCGAGGTGGATCCTGTGTGGCTGAACTGCTCATCTGTGCAAGAGCACGTTTATCCGCTGTGAACAAATGTGCCCTGTCTGCGCTCGCCAAAGCGAATGGATTGCCTCTCCCCAACCAATAATTAATTATTAACGGCAGATTTGACTCCAGCATCCCCGATCAATGAGGCGGGGTGGCCCACTGTTGGATGATTAAGGCCACTATGAAATACAGTTTCAGAGTCATTAGTAGCCCTTTACGGCCCAAGGAGCCATATAAGGTAGTCCAACTGTGTGATTTCTTCCAGTGGATCAGAGAGAGAATGGTGATCGTGCGGGATGATTGTTGTTGTATGTCAAATATTCTGTAAAGCGCTTTGTTTCAGCTGCAGCTGTTGTGAAAGCGCTACATCATATTTTATGATGACAAAGTTCTGATGAAATATAATAAAAGAAGAGTATTTTATTATAGGATGTTAAATGGACTAAAATTAAAAAGTCCGATTGACTGACTGATTTTGTGCAGTTAGTGGAATGTCATTGTACAGTTGAACCCTTATCAAGGCGGATGCATTCCAAACCCACTCTTGATTGGTGAAAATATGTTAACTCGAGAGATCAATAAAAATCACGTTTTTAAAAATAGTTTTACCCTTCCCAATTCATTAAACCTCACTTTTTAAAGCATTCTACAAATAAGATGCAACGCGTGCTTGCTTCGAGCTTTTTATTTGTCACACAGTTGAAGTTGACTGTAGAACGGACACCAAACAGTAGAAAATCAATTGTATATTTTAGCACCAAAATGTTCCACCAAACCGCAGAATAATGAAAATCGCTTAATGCTAACGTAGGCAAAACGCCACAGATGAGGTAAGTTCACGTAGGTGATGACAAATATTCAAAAACCTGCTGATTAAACTTTTGCAGCAGCATCTCTTAGAACAAATTAGGCTTAAACATTCTCCAGTATGTTGAAAAGACAAAGAACAAAATATTCAACCAAACCTCATCATTTTGTTTTGCTACATCTCAGCTAGCTTCATGCTAACATAGAATGTGTAAAGTCAGTAGGCGTTAGTGCTACGCGGCACAGCGCGGTACTGCACTGAAGGCTCGTAACTCTATATTGGACGTTTATTAATTAAGTACTGTAAAATCCACAAAAAGTTGAGAAGTAGTATCGCATTCACTTGTGCATTTTTTCACCACCTTACTGTGCCGTTATGTACTAAACGTGCTTTTTACGAGACTATTTACATCCCCCCACTCAAAAAAACCCAGTAAAGTTCACGTATTGATCATATGACACATAAATGTATTTTTGCAGTTGCCTCGTGTGATAGCTGCTGTGTAAACAAAACCGCTGAAGACTAGTTTGTTTAAATCCCGGTCTTTAGCGCTCACTCAAGGTTTTGTAAACTGCACCGCTTTGTCACTTCTGGATGGAAATTAGTTGCTGACAGTGAAGGAATCACCTCGCTCATGAGAAATTTGCCCGCTGTGATGAGACTTGACCAGGACCTTGACTGTGAAATGTGAACTATATTGCCCCCCCCCCCCCCCCCATGTGTTTGACATCTTTTACGTCAGGCGTTGTCGTTGAATACACTGTAAAAGTAATAGACAGTTGCCATGACAACCACAGCAACAACGCACCGCCTCCGTTGACCCAATTTGACTTTGCAAACTGCAAAACATGCATGCGCTGGATGTGAAAAGTCTTCCCACCTCTGCTCAAATGGCAGGATTTTGTGATATAGAGAAAAAAATGAGACCAAAATAAATCATTTAAATTGTTAGCCTTGTGATCTGTAACCTGTACAACATGAAGTGGGTTTTTTTTCCTCATCTTTTTGAGCAGGGCATTAAACATAAACAGCTCATATAATGTGTTGCACAAGTGTGAACACCTTTAAAACTGGAACATGGTTGTACTGCCACCATTTCTTGTGCCTCCAATTAACACCAAATAAGGTGCAGCGGTTCTACGAACATTGTTTTGCTTTCTATCAGAAAGGTTTTGTGTTCACACAGACTGCTCTTATCACACATTATGGTCACATGAAATCAAGTTAGATGTTTTTTTTTGCCATGTTTGCTGATTCCTAAAAGTATGATTGGCACAAACACAACACTGCTCATCACCCCCACCCCAAAATAAATAAATAAAAAAGCACCATACCGAACAAAATAACTCAAATTAAAATTGAACAAACATTTTCATAAATGAAACGTGTGTGTGTGGGGGGGGGGGCTTGTGAAAGCATTTGGCCCCCCATGAACTTTTTGACCACGTTCCACACTCTAGGCTTCAAACATGAAGAAAAAAAAGCTGAAAAAAATCATATGAATTTTCTTTCCCGTCATGATTGTGTCCCACTTGGTGTTGATTCTTCACAAAAACAAAATTCCAATTTATATATCATTGTGTTTGAAGCCTGTAATGTGTGGAAAAAGGTCAAAAAGTTTAAAGGGGCTAAATACTTTTACAAGCCAGTGTGTCTACCTATCATTCAAGAAATACACAATATTTAAAAAAAAAACCTAACTAACACAAAAACTAAACTAGAACAATGCCTTTTTGGAAAAAAACAATCACCACTAATAAAAACAAACAAACCAAATTAAAATTATGTCAATTTAAAAAATAAACAAACAAAAAAAT
This sequence comes from Hippocampus guttulatus, assembly GCF_054856545.1. NCBI lineage: Eukaryota > Metazoa > Chordata > Actinopteri > Syngnathiformes > Syngnathidae > Hippocampus > Hippocampus guttulatus. The sequence continues at coordinate 19,658,549 of NC_141262.1, forward strand.
AACTGCAGTGAAAAATACAAAACTCTTATGATTTTGAGGTTGTCATTTTGCACAATCTTTTATTATGGTCCGAACCTTTGTTTCATTTGTTGAGCATTCATCAAATTCAACCCATTTGGACGTGCTTAAGCAGATTCACATACATATTTACGCACACATAAAACAGTCACACCATTGTGTGTGTGTGTGTGTGTGTGTGTGTGTGTGTGCCACACGATTCAGCACAGCTCATCCTTATCCAAACCATGGCAGCGCTTGTCAAGGCCAGACGGCTGGCTCTGCTTTGTCCACCTGTCAAAAAAAAAAAAAAAAAGGTCGTCACCTGGCCAAATGTCTCAATCTTCTTCTTAGCTTAGCTTAGCTTAGCTTGCAGCCATCTGGCTCAGCAGCCCTCCTCACCAAACTCTTGTCACTTTCGAAGCAGGTCAGCGCTTACCTGGCACAGTAGTCTTAGCAAACCTGCTATCAAGGCAGACAGTCCCATGCAGGACCGCGTTTCTTGATGTGTGCGTACGCCTCACAGATGGTCATGGGAGGAGGAGCAAGAGGTGGAGGTGGGGTGATGGAAGAACGCTTGTCTGAGGCTTCGGAGGCTTTGGTGGCTCTCAGGCGAGCCGGTGTGTCTCTGGGCATCTGGAATGGCAAAAGCTTTCGGTGCTTTTGCTTGGCAACATCCGACGACGACGCGCCGATGAGCTTCTTTGACCTTGTCACATGTTGCCTTCGCCATTCGCTCCAGTAAATGATTATTTTGCTTAATGATAGGTGTGGTACAAAGAAGAGGGAAAGTGGGCATATGGTATGTTGGTATCCTTGTGAACACGCTTGTCACAGTTTTTGGTTAATGTCAGGGTTTGCGTGGTTTGCGATGCAGCTGCGATTTTACTCATTCTTTTTTTTTTTCAGCCAAGGCATATTAAGTGACACCTTAACTTACAGCTTAATTCATAACTACATATACACATATAAGGAAACCTCGTTTTACAATAGATTTCGCTTGACAAATAATTTGGTTAATGAGGAAAGAAAAATGAACGTGGAGCTACACACCATTTTCGGTTTTACGAACAGTCTTGTCATGGTCAAGGAGCGCTGACAACTTTGTGCCTAAATATCATCGGCCCCATGCGTTAGGTGTTGTTTTCGGGGTTTTTTGTGCCTAAAATGGCCGCCACAACTGCATGATACAACATAATAGCTGCATTGACGCGAACCACAGCGAACATAAACGTGACTGCCCGGTACTGAATTTGAACCACGCACCAATCGAAATAATGTAAATATGTTATTTTGTGGCTGGAATCGATTACTTGCATTTTCATTCTTTTCAATGGGGAACATGTTTGAGAAAATGTTTCGGTTATAGAATGAGGTTCCACTGCACTGTGTATCAAATCGAAATTTCCCCATGGAAATGAATTGAACTGCTAATAATCTATTCTATTGTTTTGAATAAATAAAAATAGCACTGTATTATAAAATCAAAATTGAAAAATCGAATTGAAGAGAATGTAAAACACCTTTTTTTTGCGCATATGCACAGAAACCGTGTCACACGTGTTGGTGTGCCTTTAAGAGGCGTGGCCAAGTGTATGACAGCAAGTTGTCCGATTGGCCGATTGCCATTCAGGTAGCTCAATGAGTGTCTGCTCCTTGCAAGTGGTTTCATTTTGTATTTCTGTGTTTTAAATACTTTGGAAATGGCCCAAAGTGCATCGTAGTTGTAGTTTCTTACCAAAGTGCCATTTGCTAATTATATTTCAGTGCATTTGCATATCCAGAGGCATGGTGATTGGTTTAGATATTGCCGTCCTTAAAATTCAGTTTTTCAAAAATCTCCAAAGGGAAAAACACTCCTGCTTTTCAACCCCTGGTGTCATAAACTCAAATCTTCCGGCTCCTTGGTCACTTTCCGCGGTCACCTGCAAATGATGTTCACCGTATTAGAGAGTTCACCTGTCTATCTTCTTTACAGTCTGTATCTTTAGGCCGCAACAGTCGAGTAAAGCTGTTTATTTCAACTCTTTGCACCTCTCTTAACAGAAGGCCGTGTGCCCTCAATTGGATTACGGCTAATTAAATACTCCACAATTAACAGACAAAGGTGTCGTGCTGCCCTTTGCCCCCCCGCCTTTGTTTTCGTACCACTCCTCCTTCGGGACAACAGAAGTTAGAGCTTGATTTTTCTTTCACCGTCTTCACTCGCAGGCCACGACATGGACACACTGGTCCCCGTGATCCATGTCCATGATGATATTGCTCCTTTATTTCCTTGATTTGCAGGTGTACCAAGCATTGTGGCTGGTAACTGTGTCTTTTGACCCAGGTTGCACTCAAGTTGGTCAACTTTGCGTCAACACATCTGTTTTTCAGCTTGTCACGGAGGTTTGAGTTTCCGGAAGTGTTGGTGTGCCGTGATTAGCATGGGGCCGTCGTTACATGACCAGCAGGTGCCCTACTGGGCTTCCATAAATTGGTTACTAAGGCGTCTGTTGCCACCGTTGCTTTATAAATCTTTATTTATTTATTTATTTTTTGGACCGTTCAGATTTAGTCATTCCTCAAGAAAGCCTGTGCCTTCTGCATCAACCAACTGTTGCCCAACTGTGCCCCTCAGACTGACTGACTGCTAAATCGCTAACTGAATTGAATTGAATTGCGGTTGCACCAGGATGGCCATGTCTGCTCGTCTGGATGCGTCTGAGACAAGTGAGCAAGCTGACACCTTTGGCTCGTGGTTGCATTTATGTGAGATAATGCTTCAAAAGAAACGGATCACAAGCTTAGGTCGGTGACAATCGGTACCACTAAAATGAGACTTGAGGGGGATAATTTGCTTTGTTCCCGTATAGTGTATCATTGCCATTGGGTGGAATCCTTGCATCTACAGTCACGACTTTTCAAGGGGGTGGGCGGAGGGGGGGGGGTTGCCTTCTTGATCATCAGATCACAACACCACTTCCACAAACGATGTTCAATCTCTAATTGGATTTGCAGAAACAATAGCTAATTTATGACGTTGTCATTGATGTCTGTGCCCTCAATACCTGTGGCTACGTCATTTCCCCAAATTCTTGTTCAACGGTCTTAGAGCCATGAATGATGCAATAAATAAAACATTGAGCTGATTAAGCGCGCACATACCTTATTTCTTTCACTTTTCTTTCTGCACTGAACAAAACATCCCGCCATACATTCATTTTCTAATCCGCTTATCCTCACGAGGGTTGCAGACATGCTGGAGCCTCTCCCAGCCGTCTTCGGGCAGTAGGCGGGGGACACCCTGAACTGGTTGCCACCCAATCGCCGGGCACACGTAGACGAGCAATCATTCGCACTCTCAATCACACCTAAGGACAATTTGGAGTGTTCAATCAGCCTGCCATGCATGTTTTGGGAACGTGGGAGGAAACCGGAGTACCTGGAGAAAACCCACGTAGGCACGGGGAGAATATACAAACTCCACATAGAAAGGCCGCAGCCGGAATCCAACCCTGCACCTCTCCAATGTGAAGCGGAGGTGCTAACCAGTTTTCCACTGTGCCACCTCTGAACAAAACGGGTGCATATTATACCCGGGTTTTTAACATGACGTGGGAACAGACAAATGCAATTGATGTGTGAATAAATATGAAATTGACCAGATTTGGTCAAATGAGGTTCCCACCCAGCAGTGAGGATAAAACAAGTTACTGTACTGTCACTGTTGACCTTATTCTGATTGACCTATTGAGTACATAAGAGTTTCATAGTTTGGTTCAGTGCAGTATAGCACTCTGTCATGTCACCTTTTATCATCTTTGTATAAAGTATTTCACTGTTTGGTCCGAGGTAGCTGTGATCAAAAATGAAAGCTAATGATTTCGAAGCAATTTGCTTCTTCATTTGAAACGTCTGCGGCAGGTTCCGCTTGATTTTTAGATTCCGCCCGAGGAGCAGACCGATGCTCATCGTATCAGTGAGGTCAGCGGTTTATCTTCCTTACAGGCTGTTGACTATATCCGTAGGCTTTAATAGTACCGTAAGCTGTTTATTTCAAACCTTTGCACCTCTCTTAACAGGAAGCCGTGTGCCTCAATTGGATTACGGCTAATTGAATACTCCAGAGTCAACAGGCAGTGGTGTCGCACTCCCCTTTGCCCCTGCCTTTGTCTTTTGAACCACTCCTCCATCAGGACACCGAGGCGAAGCAAACTTTGCTTTTAGCAGACGAGTCATTGGCCAGTTTGTCTGTTTTGCGGCGTCGCCTGTAACTGACGTGCGACCGTCTCCGTGTTAAGATAATCATTGGGCAATTAATGGGGACCAAAAGGTGACCGTTGATGATGTGTGATACCTTCCTGTGTGCGAATGAAAGGGGGGTGGTACGGGCACCCAAAACAAGCAAACATCATCCGAACATCATTTATTAACAACGCTATTCTGTTCTTCTCTAGGCGAGTAATTGTTGGCACGTTTCTTTGGTGCCTCTGAGCCAGTGTGATACGTTTTACAATCCAGGGCCTTTCTCACTGAAAAGTCGGTCAAAACTGCAGCATTCTGAGAGAGCTGCAGCTATTTGATGCTCGTTTGAGGGAGTCCAGTAAGAAGACGATTACAAGTCTACTCCAGATAAAAATATGGATTTTATTCAAGCTGCAGATTTTTAAGAACGGTTGTACTGCGCCATACACAAATGTATTCTCTTTTTTTTCCTTTTGAAAGCATTGCTGAAGTATTAGATTGGGTCTCGGTATCAGCAGACACTGAAAATCTAATTAGTGGACTTGGATTCAAAAAGAGAAGGAGAAAAAAAAAGATCTGTCATGTGTCACTCTAAGTAATCAGTTCAAATGAATAAGTCTTGCTTGGACTGGACAAAAAATGTGTTTTCAAGAGTTTTTCCTCGCAAGAGGAAACAGACTTCTATTGTCACTCTTGTTGTGGGTTTTCCAAAAAGTTCTAAGAGCTTAATGGTACACCTCTGCCTCCGCAGTGAGTGACAGCGAGAGGAAAAGCGCCTTGAATACCCAAACATCAAGCATGCTGGAATCTTAAAGACTCTTCCTCATCTTTGTTAAACCCCCTCGAAGGGTTCAAGCGCTGCCGAAAACACTTTACACACATACACAATGCAAGCGGTGCGCGTGTGATTTCCTAAAATCCTTCGCGCACTCTCACAGGCTAAAGCCTTTGAAAGACTCAGGAGAGTTGTTGACTTTTTTTTTTTTTTTCCATTGCGCTTGCAGCAAGTGCCGTGCCTGCGCGCGTATGCATGCTTGCATTCGACTACAATCAAAATACTTTTCCCTCTTTGTTTCTGCTTGCCCTACATTTTGGAGGTGAGATGCAGACCCATCAAGGAGAAAGCTTGAATGGACAATACTACAATTCTTGTTCGGGCAATTTGATTAGAAGACAGCCTCCTGCCTTTCCTTACTTTCAGCTACGTTCGCTGCGATCTGGAAACGTCAGTTGCGGGCAGTGTTGGCGGGCTGGAGATAGCTGCGTCAGCCTCGTCGCTACGGTGACATCATCGCATCGCGGCACTGTTGCAGTCTCCAGATTTTTCGGAAACTTGTATTTATTAAAATCAAATTGCGCTAATTCAACACATTTTTTTCACTGTGTGCAAATAAAATGAAATAGGATTCATACTGTAAAAAAAAACAACAACTAACGAAATTCGAAAACACATTGAAACAGGAATAGATGTTGTAACTCGTTTGAAAGACGGTCTGATTTGATTTCACCTGAATTTTAGCTGCGTAGAACAAGAGAGGTAGCTTGTAGACGGACTTTTTAACCTTCTAACCTTAAAATGTATCTTAGTACGTAATACCAGAATATAAAGACGTCACAAACAGGAAATCGGGGTTTAGTTGGCAACCCAAATAAAAGGCTTGCCAGAAATGTACAGCATATGGTACACATCAACAATGACGTTACGGCGCAATCAGTTGGTGGCGAGAAGCATGATAAGAAACACTCAGCTGAAGTCCGGGGAATGTTTTGGGCTTGCTCTGCCACTCCACTCGGCAGTCATCTGTCGTTTGAAATCCTATTTGCTTCAGAAAATATACTTTGAACATAGTTGGTCCCATATACTGTAAATTAAAAATAAAAATAATAACTGATTCCAGTTGTTTTACTCTTTAAGGGAATCTCACCCCTTGCAAAGATGATGGAAACGAATGAGTGGGGAAAAAGAACCTTTAAAATCGAAGTCGGCAGCGACCATCCTAATACTATTAGATGGTTGCTCACAGGTTGATATGCTGCCTTGCCATCTTGTTGTTTTTTTTAAATTACTTAAATATGTTATAGCAGCTGCACATTTCACTCGGCAATGACAGTCTCCTCTCCACCCCCTCAAAAAACCCCCCACAACATATTTCAACACACGCCTTTTGGAGTCTCTTTCAAAGAACATGTGACACTTTTCAGAAAAGTGTTTTTTGTGTTAACAAAATGGAAATCTTGATTTTGCCAAGCTAATTATAGCTTGCAGCGGGTTGCTAGGCAACTTAATGATGGCAGACAGCGGGGAGTCAAGAATTTAACCTTTGGCTGGATGGAGGCAAGCGGTGACATTTGATTTTGCTTTTTCATATCCTTTTATTTCTCCCTCTTACGAAATGTAATGATATTTTTAAATATTGAGGTCAAATTATTTTAAATGAATAAGTATATTTCTACGTAAATATATTTGCTCTTTATATTTAGGTGCATTTGTTTTCCGGTGGCTTTATGACGCAGAAAACATCTGATGATTCTAAGTATTGCAAAATAGAAGACGGGATGAGAATGCCGCAACAAATGGAAAATGTTTGCTTGCACAACCTACCAGAATATTTTTTGAATGTTTGTGGTTTATTCTTCTCGAGAGGCTGACATCTTCTGGCTACGGGGGTGCATGGCTTGTCACCAAAATAGTTCTGAAGTAAAGGGTGACCCAAAAAGATGCGTACCCATATTTTATTCGATAAAAAATCCATTTTTTAACGAATGTCTTTTCTGTTGCAGGACGTGAAAGGTGAACCTGTGGATGATCGCTTTTAGCTATAGTTGCCCCAAAAATGTCTTGGACAAATCAGCAGAAGATATTCTCCCTGGAGATCTATTTTGCAACAAAATCATACCAGAGTGTACAGATTCAGTTTCGAAAACGTTTCCATTGTCGCAACTTTCCGTGAGAAACCCCATCTTAATCCATTTTATTTGCTCTGCTACCTCCAGCCATTTGTCCAGCTTACTCTCCCCCTCAAAAAAAACCAAAAAAACCCACTCAGCTATCGTGGGGATTTAGTTTTGTAGATCAGAGGTGCAAGAAAAGAGAAACAGACAATTACAAAAAAAAAAAAAAAAAAGCCATCTGGTCGAGGATGTGTAGAAAGATAGGGGAGGGGGCGGGTGGGTGGGGTTCGCTGTGTTGAGGAGTCGTGCTGGGCAATCAAGATGACGGACAGTGGTGAGGAGTGTTTTACATGCTCCCGCGTTCATGCTAAGTAGTCGTACCTGTGAGCTTTCACGGCTCCCCCTGGCTCCCAGGTAAACATTGAGTGGCCGAGGTATGCGCACCCCCACCCCACCCCACACCTTTGTGTGCATTCTTGTTTGTGTATGCTAACGTCGACCCGCTCGGGTGAGAAAACCTGTTTTCTTGCCGTCTGTGGGGTTAGGGTTACCAAAGTTAATTTTCTGCCGTTGCTAGATCAGAGAAGTCGAGTTGAGCAGGTGAAGCAAACGGCATCCATTTTTCATGAGATGACCCCCCTGTAACCGCCCCCCCCCCCTTCCCCAAAAAGAAGAAAAATCCCTTCTCGGATTCGACACAGGCTCAATTGTAAAGATACTGTGAAATGGGCGCACAATTGTTTCTCTTTGCGCTGAGCAAATATTATAATCCTATTCTCTTATGCTTTTCCATCTTGCCCTCTCCCTAATGTTCGCCCCAATGGCGGCCCCCTTTCCCTGAGTGAAACCCCTTTAGTGTGTGTGTGTGTGTGTGTAGGCTTCATTTTTCACTCTCCCTTTGGGGCTCTGTTGTCAGCGGGCAGGCCTTAGGAAGTCTTTATTTCTGCCAGGCTGGGCCTCTTGCGTTCCTCCACCCTCTCCTCACTCCGTTCTCATGGATGCCCCCCCCCCCCCCCTTACCCCCATACACCCCCCCTCCCCTGCCCGTTGCCCAAACCCAGCCCCACCTGCTGGGATCCTGATCCCAGGCCGGGGCAAGGCTTCGGCAGGGGGACAATTACTGCTGCTAAACCACCTCACCACCCCACCCCCCTCACCCCAATACTCAGCCCCCCCTCCTCCAGCTTTGATCATCTGACCACATGGAAGCATAACAGCTGACCACATGTTTCAACAGACAAGACGAAGAGAGAAAGGGGGAAGAATTCAAATGGAAAAGAGAAAAGAAGAAAAGCCCCCCCGCCCCCCTCCACACCACCGCCACCTCTTTTCATTCGAGATGAGCCCAATGCCACTTTGGATGGAGCCTTTTCAGCCCGTGAGCACTAAACTTTCCTTTTGATGGCTACCATTTATTTGGATCAAGCCTTCTTATGTGCACCAGTAAAGTTGCTCATCAATTTGCCAACACTTTTTCTTAAGGGGAGGGGGTGCCACTAAGAGAAAAGCAGTTAGAATTTTTTTTTTTTTTAAGTGAGTGAGTGCTAAGTCTGCTGGTGTTACGGGCCAAATTGTCCCATGGCCAACTGAGCTCTGCCGCTGCTGTCGTGTTCTGCATGGGCACTGTCTGGCATGTTCTCAACCTTGGGCCCCCACTGCTTTCTTCACACAGCTTCGCTCGGCAAAGTCACAGGCTTTTCATGTCAACCCCGCCTGACGTTACCCTGGCAAATTGGCCCGGTCACCGTGTCAGATCACGTCCCCTTCGCAAACAAGAAACAACACAGGAGCCACTTAGATGCTGGGAGGGCTAATTAAAGGTGGCTGCGTGTCATCACAAGGCATTTCAAGTTTTATTTTTATTTTTTTTGATAGTTGGAAAGTTGTACATGATTGATTGGTCATCCACCTCTTGGGTTATGTCTCCTCTGTTTTGAGTATCGCTTAGCCCGATCTGTGCCAAGAGGCTGAGATGGAAAGTGACAGGCCTGAGGGGGAGAAAGAGGAGGGAGTTTGCTTTTGGTCCGCTTGTCAGGGATGGCCTCTTGGAGTGTCCCAATTGTGGAGGAGATCACTTAACCACATTAAGGAGCGCCTCAAAAGAAGCTCTTCAAGCGCCACTTTGGCTCGGCCTGCAACAACAGGCCTTGTTTTGACTGCTCTGCCACCTCGCATTGTCGGACCGCGGCGAGCTGTATGCGCAAACGCTTGCGTACTTGCGAGCCAGGTAGCGGACTGAAGCCCTGCTAGCCTTTTGTATTTCTTTTACAATTGTAGACGTGCTAACTCTTGTAGTTGCTTGCGAACGTTCATGTGAAGACAGCATTTCATATTTTATATCACGTTGCCTTGAATTAGTTAAAGAGATGGTCTAATCGTAAATAGAGAACAGTGGACGCGAATTTTGAAAAATTGATGCCCCTTATACTTGCCATGAAAAGCAAACCAAAAAAAATATTTTTTCACCCCCACAAAAAAAAACATGAGCAGGAGAAAAATCTGTGAATATGCGAACCATCAAATATTGAGCTGCAAATATGCGGAGGGAGGCGGAGGCATCCACTGTAGCCCCCTGTAGCGATCACTCTGTAATTTTGCGGCGCCTGAAAAATTCTCAAAAGAGAGGAGTTTTTAAAAACTGCAAAAGTCATTGGGATCGCTGAGTGTTGATGCAAACAACAGAAGGAGGTGAGGTCGTGTTTTTTTTGCCTGCCTTGATGACAGAAACAAACAAATAAATACTTTTTTTTTAAAGGAAAATGCTGACTCCGCTGCTGGAAACTGTTGATGTTTGTGAAATTGTGACTTTTTAAAAGTGCGGTTTAGCTGGCAAATGGTAACCAGCTCATGCCTAGCCTTGAGCTAACATGAGTACTCTCTTTTGATGAAATTGTTGTTGTTTCACAGCGGTCGATTTTAACAGAGTCAAACAGTAAAAAAATTCCAGTGCAGCCTTTTGAAAGTTTGTTGCATGCATCAAAGAAGAACCTGATACATTTTGGTGATGATCCGGCTCAGTGTTGAACTCTTGCTGTAAATCACCAAAAACTATTTTTTCTCAGTTGCACTTTGTGAAACAGCAGACACAAAGACGCCACCATAATCAGTATTACATTTGCTCTGGTATTCAACACGGCAGAAATAGCGGCAGGTCTTGGATTCCTCTTGGATTTTGTCCTGTGATTACACACGCACACACAAACACACACACTTTCACAGCCGCTTAATTGAATTCAAATAAAGATGAAATAGCAACTCCACTTTTTCCTCTAATTAATAAACCCTGTTAGAGGGAAGAAAAACGAGAATGAATCACTGCAATGCTGCTATTACCCGAGTGCGATTGTAGCTTCATGTCGTTTTGGTTGTTTGTTATATTTTATGATCTGCTGATGACCCACACTTATCAAGACTTAAAACCTTTATGTTTGTACTTAAACATACTGCTAATGTGGTTCAGTCAGACTGTTTAAATTGTGTGTGAGGGGCAGCATGTATGTTATTGTGGATCTGTTTTGGTACAAGTTCACGTTGCCCCCCCCAATCGTAAAAGTAAAGCTACAGTCGTTAATCTGCATTTACACTGGCTCCTTTTCCAACCATTTATGACCCCTCCACCTCACATAATATATGTTTGTATTTTTTTTATTTGGCAGTTCAGAGAAATCAAAGAGCGTCGTGATGTTTGGCGTCGACTGTTTCGGGGCCCTCGACGCGGCAGTGAAAGGCCTCGCCATCAGCGCGGCCAAGCAATAGTGTCAGGATGCATTTTTAAGTGCAGTTATTCAGTGCTTTACACGGCCTCGTAAAGCGCCGACATGGCCCGATAATGAGAAGCATGAATGGAAACTTGCAGTTGCCTCTGGCCTTGTGTGTGTGTGTGTGTGTGTGTGTGTGTGTGTGTGTGTGTGTGTGTGTGTGTGTGTGTGTGTGTGTGTGTGTGTGTGTGTGTGTGTGTGTGTGTGTGTGTGTGTGTGTGTGTGTGTGTGTGTGTGTGTGTGTGCGTGCGTGTGTGTGTGTGTGTGTGCGCGTGTGTGTGTGTGCGCGTGTGTGTGTGCGCGTGTGTGTGCGTGTGTGCGCGTGTGTGTGCGTGTGTGTGTGTGTGTGTGTGCGTGTGCATGGACTTGTAGAGAGCGGGAAGAAAGGAAGCAAGCACGAAAGAAACGTTCACCCAGCTGCTTCCGAGTTAACTCTACAATGACGAAAACATAAAAATGAGAAGAATCTGCTTGAATAGAAAGCCTGCTTGGAACCCGTCGTGTATTTTTTTCTTTTGTTTACTTCGAAACAATTTTATAAAAAGATGCATTATCACCACATTCATATTCTAGCTTGCGGAAATCAACTGATACTGAGACATAAAGACAATGCAGCAGCAAATATAGATGCTAAAATATGCTACATGCTAAATGCTAAGTAAAGTTGTTATCGCGTCATGTCTTGAAGTAATTATTATCTCTTCGTTTGAGTAAGCCACAAAGTTTACACAAGCGCGGCACTCGATCAAAACTCAACAGAACCTTTGAAAGGCAAAATTTTCGATGCAATGAATCTCATTCGACTGCTATCTCCCTCGTGAGTGAGCCAATGAGTGTGCTTAGGCTGTGGTTAAGTGGCCTTGTAAGTGAGTGTGTTGTTTACACCCGGCAACATGGTGAGCGGCGTCAGAAAATCTCGTCTTCATCCCGGTGGAATATAAATGACGACGCGGTGAGTAGGTGGCGGGCGGGCGGGCCAGTGGGTAAGACGGAGTCAGAAGCCGTCTGCTGGCGAAACAGCAGGTAGTCTGAGGGCAGATTGAAAGTAACTCAGCCTTTGCGAAACACAACACCACCATGAGAGATTCACTCAAGAAAGGCACTCGCTTCCCTTTATTGTAAAATAAATTGCGGGAGTTCTCGTTTATTGTGTGCAGCTGGAAGGAGGTTTGAGGCTGCCTATTTGTTATCGCATGAGCTGTATTGTGGCTTTCGTTTAAAAAAATTTCCGAGTGCAGCGTTGCTTAGGTAAAGAAACATATTCGGTGCATCTTGAATGCTTTCCATTTGTCTATTTCAGTATTTCAAACCTTTATTGAGACAAAGGCACTTACAGTGAGTTCAACGAACATTCCTCAAATCGATCAATCAATTTTTCCTCATTGAAATGAAAGTCAATGCACTTACAACAACAAATTGAAGGTTTTACAGTGTTTTGCCCTTTAGTGTTTGTTCAGCTTTTCAAGAGAGAGAAAAATCAGCCCAAACATGTTTGTTGGATGTCATTATGTCTTAGTCCCCCACCATCACCCCCTCCCTCATACATTCCCTTGTTTCACCGTCTTCATTGTTTATGTCTTGTGACCTGTTGTAACTGTCATATGCTTGTGCAGGAGTTTTTTGCCTCACTCAAATTATCCTCAAATGAGGGTAGTTCGAGCATGGGGTTTTTTTTCTCCCCCTGTCCCTCCCTTGTTTCTGACTTTTGGGTTGAGTGAACGCTGGCGCGTTTTGGCTGCCGCTGCTCAACCCGTATTGTTTTGTGTTTTTTGTTATTGTAAAGTGTCCTTGGGTGTCTTGAAAGGCGCTTATAAATAAAATCTATTATTATTATTATTATTATCTTTGTCCTGTGCTGTTTTAGTTATGGACAAAATGTGTGCATATGTGCAAGAGAGGTGCTCTTAATATATTTCATTTTTCAATCATTCACTTCTTAATGCAAGTTTAAAATATCCACAATCCTAACCAACGACAAAAGAGTTAAAGCAAACAACAGAATAACCATGTCCTATAATTCTCACCCCCCCCCCCCCCATACAAAGGGGTCTTTTGTGTAAAAGTTACCATTCAAGGGTGGCACAGAACTGCTACATTGCAAACCAGCATTACATGCAATAATTCATTTTTAGCCCGCCCCCCCCCCCCCACACACACACACAACAAGCAAAACACTCAAAATGTTAATATTATTTTATGACTCTATGTTGTCATCATGTTGCAGTTTTGGGTAGCATAAGACCGTTGTAAGCGCTAATAAACCATGTCTCCCACCAACTGGTGAATGGAGATTGATACATATTCACAGTTTCAATATTTAAAAAAAATCTATCGATCTAGCTAGCTTTCTTGCTAGCTACCTACTCTAGCAAGACTAAACGTACCTAAACTAAACGTACTCTAGCTAGAGTAGGTACGTTTAGTTTATTTTCCAACATGGATTGTGGATGTGAGCACTTGGTGCAAGTTAGTTTAGCATCTAACAATCCGCTGTAGCTTGAGAGCAGGCGGGAAAACAGCAAGATAATGTGACTGTTTGACTCAGATTTACAGTTTTTATGTATGTATTTAATTTCTTTTCCAACCGCCTCAAAGCAAGTGAAAAAAAAGACTTCCATCTTCAAGGTCAGACGTGCTTAAAGCCACGACATCATCAACAAGCGTTATTGTGATTGGTCGATTCGCGTAAATGATATGTACACCAGTTCGATTTTGGGGGTCCATATTCCGTACTTTATCAGAAAACACAGCTGTTATAGCGTTTCATTAATTTCATCACCAACTACTGGCATGGCATGCACACTACAGATTTTCATTTGACGACTCCAAAACTTTGAAAGTATTTGATCGACCCCTTATTAAGGTGCCCTGAACATAACTGGGTAAACAGACATGCTAATTGTATATTACGACTCATCTTCTGAAAAGTGTCTCTTTTCTGACATCTTTCGTCTTCTTATGGGCATGGCGGCGTGTAAATCAGTATTCCCGTGCAGGGAGGCAGTTGCTGGGGCCAGCGCCAATGAGTGTGTGAATTACACCCGTGCATAAAGCTGTCCTTGTGTCCCGCTGGCCAAGTGCTTCAGGGAAGCTGGAAATGATCGTAAATTAAGCAGCACTTGGCTGAGCAAATCATACAAAATCTGGAAGGGTGGGAGGGGGTTTGGAGGTTAAAAAAAAAGGGGGAAGCATTTGGGAGCGGTGAGAGGGGTTCCCATAATACGACATTGGGCTCGCAGAGCTGGAGCATCGGGATGTTCACTATCGGGGCGCTAGACGACATAACAGAGTGCAGGTGGACATCAAATTTGGGCTTTCGGGGCTTTTTGGTTGCAAGCATAGTTGGGCTTGACCGCTCGGCCCCAGCTGATGCCTTCTGCGAGAGATGAATTATTCACTCACTTGTCAAATCAATAATGACCCGGTCTTTAGTGGCCTACTCTCTGCATGCCCTACTTATTGGTTTTGGGAGAAGGGAGGCAGGGGAGGGGTTGGGTGGTGGGGTAGGGCAGTGGGTGCTGAGGGGGGAGTGAGCGTGTGTACGGGGGGGGGGCATCATTTTTGACAACAGCTTGTTATGTGTAGGAAAGATATTTTAGCAGTTTACATCCATTGAGGTGGACACTCGGCCCCCTCGCTGGGATGAATTGGCTGTCATTTGTTGCCATTTTGAGGATTGTTTCTGGGAAAATTGGAACTTTGAATGGTCCAATACCCCACACACAGACACACACACACAGCCCCCCCCCCAACCGCTCGTCACACACAACCCCCATCACACACACACACACACACATATATGAGTGCATTATTAATATGCCTGTTTTGTTCAAATGGAATGTGGCGGGGGGATGGGCGATGTTGCCATGGCATTAAGAGGGGGCATGAGCATGTTTAGATGGCACGCCCAACACTCCCATGCCCGCTGACTTTGAACCCCCCCGCCCCAGCCCATCTCACTCTGCCTCCGATCACGTGTCACTCACTGTCTCCCACTCTGTAATTTTCCGGCTGCTGTAACATTCGCGGGGCACATCGCCACCCGGGGGGATGAAACTTTTTAAATAAATAAAGAATTAATTAATTAGCAGCCCCCACCACCACCACAATAATCTTTCTTTGTTGTGGTCCCATCAATCTGAGCGATTCGAGAGACGACGAGGGAGCGGAAATAGTAGTGAGAAAATCAATTGGGGGGGAAAAAAATTAAAACGCATTGAATTTTTTTTTTCTCTCCCTGAAATGCTTTTTACTTCTCCGCCATTGATCAGTTCTTTTCTGAATATCAAGCCTGTGTGAATATTTCTGACATTTCCTAATGGTCAGGTGCATACATGATAACCACTTGGCTTGAAGACACGACGCCATGAAAGGCCTTCACTCAGCGCGCCGACAGCTATAATGGCCTCGTGATTGTGTGTGTGTGTGTGTGTGTATATTCATAAAAGGGATGATGATAAGGGTTCACACTTTGAGGTAGTGCTTGGGGAGTGGGTGGCGTTTATGTTATCCTAATTCCAAGCCATATCCTCGCTGGGTGCTCATACATCCCATGTTGCTGGTATGGTGTTTACATTGGAAGAGCTGGAGCAGAACCACCTCTTTGTCCCCTTTGGAGGGTTGACATCGACCCCCACAACCTCCCCACAAAATGGTCCTGCCTGGCTACATGCGAGTGTAGCAGCCTGTAACATGCTTGTGTTCATGAGCATTTGTGTACACTGCATTACACAGAGGCCCCTCATGGAGGAAGAATTCTGTCAGGAACAGAAGGTGAGCTTGAAGCTGGTTAATTTTCTCCAAACCGGAGGTTGGGGTCTTATGACCTGACTATTAAACTGTACCCATATTTAGATTTAATTTCAGGTTGCTTCATCACTCACTTTATCCCCGCGAAGAGAGTTGAAGTTTAAAAAAAAAAAAAAAGTATCAATTTGACACTCAATCAAAACGAGTGTTGTATACCACCTTGGAATATTTGAAGGCAAAAGAATTCAGCAAGTTTATAAAATGAGGTTTCCAAATCATGAAAAATCTCACCGTTGTCCCCACTTTCAAAATCTATGGCCGTGTCTGCTGAGTATGCAGAAACCATGGCCTGCTCAGCTAGGAGCTGTCAATCAAGTACCACCGCTGTGACCTGAAAAATGAATCCTCATCCGTCTCGTATCATTCATTAGCTTACACATTCATACATGTTTGAGTCACGAAAATATATGTTGTACCATGCTGCTTGGCATGGCTAGCGGCTGGCTAGCTTGCACGTTCATTTTGGGCAGCTGACAGGCAATGGGCTTTCAATAACGACGCAGAGCTGTTGACAGAGCTAGCTAGCTAACAGCAGCTTGTAGTGGTAGAAATTGACCAGGCAATAATAGTAATTCGCTATTGCACCGGTTGGCCAGCTCATTCCAGACCCCACATGGTCACTGTGCGCCATTTACACAATGTATATGACTAAAATACTTTCCAGAAAGCCCTGTGATAGTTTAGTTCTGATTCCCCTCGACGCTCTGTGTGAGTGACTTAAATGAGTAGTTTTCCTTGGGCCTCTTTGGAAAATCAAACCTCCCTAGCTTTATAGTGTCTTTACTTAGCCCGTGTGGAAAAGGTCATCGAGTCAAGGAGAGATGAAAAGTCGCTTTCTTGAAACTTTTTAAAAATGGCGTCCCGGCACAATGGCGAATATTTCCGACGTGAGCCTTTAGCGTGAAACTACTATTTTCCAAACATGCGCTTACCTTAAAATTTAGGTGTGCTTGTCATATACATTTCATTTGGGTCAACGCCAACTGCGCAATTGACATCAGAGGAAAATTTATGCGGATGAATATGTTCACCGTCCCCAGAAATCGTTCTTAAATGTTTCGCTAAACATTGCTGGAGACCTGTTGGTGTGTATCATGGTTGGCCAGGACATATCGCTCAGATCAAGAGAGAATTTGAAAAGGTTCTTCGCTTCTTGAAAGGCAACGATCGTGGGCGTGGCGTTTAATTTGGTGTACATTGAAAATGGAGGATTTGAATCCAAACTTTAGTGCGGGTTGAGGCATGATTTGGGTTTGAAAATCGGAAATATTTATATGGCTGGAGG
The DNA here is from genome assembly GCF_054856545.1 of Hippocampus guttulatus. Classification (NCBI taxonomy): domain Eukaryota; kingdom Metazoa; phylum Chordata; class Actinopteri; order Syngnathiformes; family Syngnathidae; genus Hippocampus; species Hippocampus guttulatus. The sequence continues at coordinate 19,675,517 of NC_141262.1, forward strand.
ACATGTGAATGACTCTGTCTTGGAGGATGGTCTTTATTTTACGCCAAATAACATCCAGTCAGGACATCCGACAGATGCTGCCGCCATATGATCCCTCTTGTATCTTCAAGGTTGCCCTCCCCCTTCCGACCACAGCTTCCCTATCTTCCATTTATTTGGCCCAATGTCAAGACTGAACCATTATTTCACATTTTAGTACTTGTTTCGGTTTGTCAATTTTGCGCTTTCACACTCTTCTCGCCGTCAAAAAGCACTTGTCGCTCCTCTCTTTCTGTTAAGTCTAAAGCACTACATCGTGTCGACATTTAGGGTTGCCCCCCCAACCCCCCACCTCCGAAATTAATGGGGAATTAATGATTCCGTTATCCCCCTGCTGTGCGAGGAAGGGGGGCTTTTGGGATTCTTTTTTTTTTTTTTTTTTTAATCGCCCAACCTCTAGAAACTGATTGGAGCAGAAAAAATACGCCCAGTTCCCCTTCTGCCAGGCTTCACAATGGAGGCGCTGATTTTTTTGATAGGGGCCGATGTTGTCGGGGGGGCCAGCTGGAATTAGAAGTGGATTAATAATTTTAAACAAGGCTAAACCGGCTTGGACTGTCTGTCTGTCTGCGCTTTTCCGATGCTTAGCCAATAGTCCGTCTGCTGCGAGAACACATCAAAACAATTTAAAAACACTAAATGTTCCTAATGAAGAGGTTGGGCTTTAGTTTATAAGCTTGCCATGGCATGAAAACATACTTCTTTCGACAGATTTCATGAGGTTCAATGACTGAGAACAAACTGGGATTATTGATACGCTTTTTTTTTAAACTGCTCTGCGATAACATGACCTTTAAACAAAAATGACCAACTTTCCATTGAGTGCTCTATTAACCCCACGGTTGACATGTTTTTTTTTCTTCCCAAAAATGATATAAAATATTCGGTTCAGTTTGGCTTCTCTTTTTTACATTCTACATCATTTTCTCAACTGTTTTGTTTCCAGGAGCTTGACAACTCACTCTGTCAGTACTGCAATTGAAATAAATCATCTGATGAGATCCGGGATGTCGCACTTGGACTGTCCGGTCACTCAGACGGCTAAAACCAGCACAACTTTGACCCGGCCGGAGTAAAGATTAAATTTAGGTGCCAGTCGGAGTGTTAACTGGTGAGTTTCTGGGATTTTCAAGGGGGCGGGTGAGGAAGGGGAGGGCTGGGGTGGGGGGGGGGGGGGATGATCTAAAAGCAGACGTATTATCATTTGAATTTGGACACAGAACCAGACTTCAGTAATCTCCATGTAATATAAATGTACAAGTGCGTGTTTGTGTACATGTGTGCTTGAGTTATCAGCTTTGTGGTGAGTTTTGTTCAAGCAGTGAGGAGCACACACACACACACACACACACACACACACACACACACACACACACACACACACACACACACACGTACACGTACATGCATGCGCGCACACAAGCCAAGGGCCCCTTGTTTTCTATCTTTAAATTCCCTCTTGAAAATACACCTGCGCCGCAAAATAAACGGCGGGCGCATTGACAGAACAGACAATAACAGAAATTCATAATTTTCTCCTTTTTAATACAGTTATTATAAAAATGTCCTGTGAATGTAGCGGGGGGACATCAGCCCCCTTCTGCGCTATTATCCCGGCTGTCTGGTGTTGCAATTTTACACTCCACTGATTTCGACAAGTACAAGAGAGTCTGCGTTGCCCCAGATTTCACCTTATTGAGGTAAAACTGAGAAATCACTCCCCAAGACAAGCTAATTGCGAAGCCGCAATTGTCCGGCGCCCGTTCCCCCGATTTCAAAAGCAAACAGTGAAAGGGGAACTGTACCAAGTAGCGCGCGTCAAGTCCCACTTTATAACTGTGGAAAATGAAACAGAGCTCCGTGCGGACCTCATAAACGTTATCCCGCGTTATTTTACCGCTGGAATTATTGCTTGACGTATCGCCAAAATGGCCTCCTTTATCACACCGGAATGGTCAACTTTTCCTTTTGTCTCATGCGAGGTTTGAACATTGACGTTATTGCACGTTTGTGTCAATTGAGGGTGTCACGTCTTATATCACATTTTACATCAGCTTCCTTCATGGCTAATGTATGAAGCGCTCCATGTTTAATGCAGCTGACAGACAAGGCAGCTTTCATGCATAATTGAAGTCCCGCAAGAATGAGAAGCAAAGTGGTGGCGCGCTGGCGTTTCACTCTGTTAAACTGTTATTCGCCTCCACTACTTCTTGCTCTTATGTAATGTCGCGGATTCTATAGATGAGCCGCTGCTGTTGTGTGAAGTATATTTCTGAATGTCAAGAAATGTTGTGGATTGAAAAGAAGACGTTCCAGGCTTTTAAAGCATGTTTACTTTGATATCTTAAGACTGAACGGGACCCTCGTTTAAAATCCGAATTTTACTCTCATATTATTTTCTCATTTCAATGACCTGAATTTTTAACCCTTTCATGCACCAATAATGAGAACCTGTAACATGAGAACAGGAATAGCTGTCCGCTGTAGTGACCGCTGTCCCTGAAAGGGTTCATGTCAACAATTTATTCTTATCACTAGACACGTTACTGATAAGTCGACAACAAACTGATAATCAAATTGACACACATGTATTTTGATCATCCTTTCGAGTCATTAATTTCAAATTTCGCCCTCTTTGAGTCCTTCTTCTCTGATACCGTCCCCCGCAAAGCAGACTGATTATCTTTGTGTTGACATTTTGGAAGACATCTGCTTTTACTTCGGAAAAGAATGATCAACAGTTTTGTCGAGTTTTCCGGCATGTTATGGACCAAAACAGGAACTGAAATATGATCCATTTTTGTCTGTGCAGTTTTTTTTCCGCCATTCTCAATTTGAAATGATGCTCTGTTTTTTTTCAAAGTATGGATTTATTAATTATTAAAATAATTCGTAGTTCCAGGCTTTCTTATTTTATGACGGCATCTCCTGCCTACCTTTTTTCTGACTTTGATATGCAAATAAATGTAGGGTGTACACTTTTTATCAGGTCACAATCAAATCTGAACACAAGAGAATCAAAAATTATCTTTTGTTTTTTTTTTTGGGAGGAGGGCGTTTTTTTGTACATTTTCACCCTTGTTAAAATTTGACAGCTTCAATGTTTTTCTCCCCAAAACACAATTTCCAAATATGACTTCGCCCCGCCCCCTCTCCTCATTAATGCCGTTGTCTGTGTTTTTCAACTTTGCTTGCGTCTTTGCAACTTTAACTGCCAATTTTCCTTCTACCCTTTTTTCCCCTTGACTCTTTTTGCCCAAATACTCATTATTAGTTTTCACCCAATAGTTCTGAGGAATTTCAGTGTCCTTTCCAGTGTTGGTTTCCCCCCGCACTTTATCACTCTGGACAGCACTAGCATGGCCACTTCAGAACCAATTAAGTCCGCCCGAATTTTTAATGCATCTTCATGCACACCAGGTGGCTATTTTGAAACAACAATGCCATAATGTCCCCAAAAACATAATTTGACTCGATGGGGTATTACATTGTGAGAAGATGTGACTATTATTGTTTATTGGAGCAACAAGTGAGGCTTTACACCAAAGGGAGGTTTTGGGTTTCTTTGTGCACCCCCCGCTCTCTTGCCATGAGGCTCTCGTGACCCATCAAGAGGTAAAAGGTGTCACGGGTCATCATAGCAGGGGGACGGATCGAGTGTCCGTGCAGATGCAGATGAAAATATTTGACTATGATAGGTTGGAGCGAAGGAGCTTAGTTCTTAGTTCCACTGTTCTTCGCCTGTTGGAAAATGTGTGATTTATTAGGGAAACCCTGCCAATCACACCAGTGCACACTTTAACACCGCCCTCTGTATTTTTTTTATTTTTATTTATTTTTTAAATACAAAACAACAATCACGCTGATCTGGGTTCGTTAAATAGCAAATTAGCAATCGTGAGGGACAAATGTCCGTTGTGCTGTTCTCGGGCCCCGTGACGGTATAGAAGCCAAAGAGGAAAAGGCAATTATTGTGGAGGCAATTGTCCTATAGTGGCATTCAATAGCTGTCAGCATGAGAGGGTTGGGATTGGTTTGGTGGATGCACACCCATGGGCCCCCATACATTATCCTGGCATGAGGTCGCTCTGCACCTGGCTTCTCCATCCGTCCCTGCCCCCGCCCTCCTTCTCAACTGACTCTCCTACCTGTCTCTCCTTCCTCCAACACCACCTCTTCCCCTTTAGTTATACCCCCCCCCCCTCCAAAACAAAACAAAAAAAACGATTAATATATAGATATTTAAACTCTAAAAACAGACACTGGGTTGAAGCTTATGGTTCCAAAATAAGTAGCGGAAGACTATTTGACGATATGAAATTAAAACCCAACTTAAATTATTTACCTCCAGCTCGCCAAATATTTGTGTTGCAGCGTCATCATATCACATGAGCTGTCATTGGTTTAAAAAAAAAAAGAACTATTTTACTTCACAATGTAAAATGTATACTTGCTAAATAATAGGCCATACATTTTTATTTATTTTTTATTTTTGGGGCTCTTGTAATGCATATTTCAGATGACAATAAAAAGAAAGGTGTTGTTTTAATGTTACAGGAGCACTGTAATCTTCAAATTCAGAATTACATTTGAAAAATGTAAGAACGCTGTTAAATCCGAATCAAATATTTGTATTCCAAAGTCACAGAGAGCAACAGCAGGTTTGGGCTTTGGAGCTGCAGGTTGTAGACCAATGGACTATGTCGTGCAAAACAATTTGTGATATTTTTCCTACACTGCAGAATTGCTGAAATATGATCCCATCTGGTGCAAATAAACAGCATTAAAAATCTATATATAAACATTTAATGAGTAAATTAGTATTGGAGCAGCTATGTATTTGAAGCCCTGTCACCCAGCAACCAACCTGCTGCTGCAGTTGTTGTTTCTTTTCAGCAAATCATTACAGTTATAAAATAATAATAATAATAAAATCACCTGCAGCTTTGGAGGCACGATGTATGGAAGAAAAAAAAACATTCCGCTATTGGTGAGGTTGTTGCGTTGCTTTTGATTATACCTCATGCTTCACTCTTTTATCCCCCCCCCCCCCCCCACACACACAAAATCACATTTCTGTTCTATCATTTCAGCATTATTTAGTCCACTCTGTAATTTTTTTTTTCTGTCTTAAGACACAAGCGTGCGAGGGGCCACTTTACTGATGACGTTCTGCCTTAAAATATGATTTAAATTCCTACTGTGACCAAGCTTGGAAGTCCATTTTTCTGTTTTGAAATTAATTGAAGTTGCATCGATCCATTTCAACCCCAAGAAAAACATTTTTTTTTCCCGGTTACACGTTTTTCAAAACTTCAGCACCTTCAATGGCATCACTAGCACAATTGTAAAATGCAGTTAGCAAGCTAGCGACGCCTATACTTTGAAAAGTCATTTTCTTTTTGGATAGTCTGCTGATGTGGCTGCTTTAGAGCGCCTCGTTGTCATCTTTCCCCATTGTAATGAATGTAAATGCCATCAATCCGTTACAGCTCCTCCACCCCCAAAAATTGCATTAAAAAAAAGATAAACATTCTATCATATTATAATTCATACAAACATATTGGAATGACAGTGAACCATGTAAAGAACTAGACACTTGGTACATCATGACTTTAATGCTGCATTTCAATTCATTGCGCTGCTCCCTCCAGTGTGCTTGCCTTGGCCACCAGGACGCAGTATTATACATTCATGCGGACACAAATGAAGAATAGCACTTTTTCTTGTACTATTGTAAGTAACTCGGTAAGATGCTGCAATACTCATCATTCTTTGTAGAGGATGAAGAATATATGCCTGTGAGTATTTACTATCTATCTTCTTGTTATGAGAGTTTGATGAATAAGGCGGGGGAAGGGGGCGGGGGGGGGGGGTGTGACGGCTGGGGGCGTGATCTCAGGCGAATGGCTTTCTGCTGAATCAGCCCCATTCGCTTACCGTATAAGCGGATATTAAGTATGATAAATGCAAATATTTGTGCTCCATATATGTGCTGTTCAGTATGTCAGAAAAGACTACTTTGCTTGAAAAGCGCCCAAAGGCAAGTCAATTGCTCATTTAGTACCACCCTCTCTCTCTCTCTCTCTCTCTGAGAATATGTCTGCACAAGACAAGACGAACTACAATCGGAGAGCATCTGCTTGGCTGAGTGTACATGAACACACACACACACACACACACTCTCGGGGCCCATTAGCGCAGGTGTGTGGGTTTAGATATTCATCAAGTTTGTTCAAGTACTCCCTCCCATGCCAGATGTTAGGGAATTAACGCTATGGCACTGTGTATGAGTTCATCTATCAGGTGGTAGCGTCGTTGCTGTAGGTGCGCTTTGTGACAGCCAGAGGTGGCCAAAGCACTCATACGCTGCATTGAAGTAGGAATAATTGTGTGGAAAAAAAACAACCTGTCTCCAATATTTCAGTCAATCCAGATTTCAAATGTGGCTGACTGTACTTTTCTCCATTTAAGTCTCTTTTTACAGAGTGACCTCCTCTACTTCAAAAAGTAACGAGTCTATTTTGACAAAGTACAAAGTGCAGATGTTTTGTGAGTAAAAGTCAAAAATGATCAAGTAGATTATGTGAAAATCTACTTAAGTGCAACACCGAAGTATTGCCTTACTTTCCGCCTTATGAGAAGTCATTTGAAATTCTGCAGTGTAAATAGCTTCAAATGATGTAACGTCATGTATGAAAAGTGGCAGCATATAAGCCGCTTTCACTCACTTGCTGGTCATACCTGCAGGCGATGCGCTTGTCTGGTGACGGCCTCAATAGTAATGCCTCTTAAATGGGGGCAATAGCAGAATAAATGAACTGGCAAGAAAAAGCCATTGTGCTAATGTGCGAATGGCTTTGCATGACAAAAAGGGCACACATAAAGAACGCCACGTTCGGCACAGAAAGACGCACCACGTGGATTGAAGGTGTTTTGCCCGCCGTATAGTCAACAGGCCACTGGAGGGGAAATAGGCGTCAGGAATCGGCAGGGCGCATCATCAACTTGTGCGCTGTCGAGCAATCACACCGCGTTTTTTTTGTGATGCTTCTGTTGTCTTATGAAGTCATCGCTTGTGTTTATTTTGCACCTTATAATTTCGCGACACGCAGTTAATGTCAATAGATGCTAATCTTACAACTGTTGTGCAATACGGTGCAGTCTAAAGGCTTGGCTTATTTGCTGCTTTAAGGGTCACAGGTTCGAGTCTCACTTAGGAGCCCAGAAATTGCTGAGGTTTTTGGATCGTATGGGTTGACGCCATAATAATTTAAATATCCATGCATCCATTATCTGTACCGGACAGGTCATGGGCGTGCTGGAGCCTATCCCAGCTATCTTCGGGCCATTGGAAGGGTGCACCCTGAAGTAGTTGCCAATCAATCCCAGGGCACACAGAAACAAACAACCATTTGTGCTCACACTCACACCAAGGGACAACTTGGAGTGCTCCATTAACCTGCCATGCATGTTTTTGGAATGTGGGAGGAAACTGGAGTACCCGGAAAAAAACCCACGCAAGCATGGAGAGAGCATGCAAACTCTACACAGGAAGTGCGGAGCTGGACTCAAACCCTGCACCTCTGCACTGTGAAGCAGGTGCGTGCGTGTGTGTGTGTGTGTGTGTGTGTGTGTGTATATATATATATATATATATATATAGATATATATATATATATATAATGACAATATACAGCAGGACATTTTTTCCTCGTGGTGATATTTGACTCTCTGGATTGTTTGGCCACATGTCACCTGCTCAGAGATCAGCTGTTTAAACGCCCTTGAGCGTTATAATGCATCTTGTCAACTTTATAGCCCCACAAAAGATTCACCCCCCCGCCCCCAAAAAAACTTCCCTTGCATTCACTTTTAAAAACAAAGGTGCACATATAAAGTGTATTAATGCGTGTTGTGGTCGTATTCATTGATTGCCCAGCTCCATAAAGGTGTGTGTGTGTGTGTGTGTGTGTGTGTGTGTGTGTGTGTGTGTGTGTGTGTGTGTGTGTGTGTGTGTGTGTGTGTGTCTGCTCGCAGCCTCGCTTGCGTGACAAAGGGCGTTGGGGACTTGCTTGTGTCGGGTGATCCTCTTATAGAGCTCGCTCCTCTTCCGCTTAGCCAGCAAATACTCTTCACTGCGAGGAAGGTGGGAGGGGAGGCTTTGGGGGACAGTCTTGAGGGGAGAGGGAGGTCGCGTAGTAGTTTAGGGGAGGGTGTGGGGGGGAGGGGGGTTGAGGAGGGGGGTGACCAATCAATCAGACCTCAAACTTCAACCTGCAAAACAGTCAGCCACAGACCCTCACTCACGAGAGGTATCAACAGCCAGCTGCCATCATCCGGGTACCCACTGTTGTAACCCACAAAAAAAGACCCAAAAATAACTTGAGAGGGAAGACTGTATATCTGAGACGGACAATACAGACGGACAGCACATGCATGTTCCAGCATTGTTGGGCTAGTCTTTACGCTCTGCTTTCTAATCCATTATTGAGAATCAACCGCAAGATCCTGGCTTTCGTGTGTGTTTGTGTGTGTGTGTGTCTCTCTCTCTCTCTGTTTTCCCTCTCTCACTCTCGGCTTTCTTGAATTTCGTCTGCTGCTCCACTTTCTCGTGTATTTATATCATTGTCTACTTGTATGCGTGTTGACGGAGGCACGCTCAAATGTTTGTTTTCCTCAGCGGAATTACTCTGAAATTAACACGTGCTAATGGCATCTTTACGCCCGGATTTGTCTCGATGATAATGCGGGTCAGAGTGCAGTCACCAATCCTGCCGAATGACAAGCGGCGTGTAAAAAGCGTAAACAAACGCAACATTGACGCGTGCGTGAAAACGCATCCATCCATTGTCGCTTTCTCTCTCTCTCTCTCTCTCTCTCTCTCTCTCTCTCTCTCTCTCTCTCTCTCTCTCTCTCTCTCTCTCTTCAGCAAGCCGGGTCTCTTTCATTTGACGTCACAGCATCTGAGAGGGGGAACTTGAAATGCGCGACTAGACGAGCTGGGGCGGAGGGGGTGGGGGTAAGGTGTAAGGGGCGGGGGGGGGGGGGCTGAAAGAAAAGAAATCAAAGGAATGATCGCGCTTGCGCAAACGTGGGGAGGAAAATGTGAATCAGTCTCCAAAGATGGCTGGGGAGGATGCTGGTGTTGATGCACTTCGATTTTTTTTTCAAGAAAAACAAAGCTCTGTTTAAGTCAAAACTATCACCACGTGTTCATTTGTTTGTTTTTTAAAAAATGTTTTTTTAAGTTTTGCAGCGAGCAAATGAGGAAAACCTATTCGGGGCATGGGGGTTGGTGAAAGACTTTAGGCAACACACACACCTCCTTTGACAGTCAGACGGTGTCCTCACTTGCCCGCCTTCCGAACACGTTACAACCACGGCCAACCCTCTCGCTTTTAATATTGAAAACAAATTCCAGAGAGACCAAAAAAAAAAACAACAACTTTTAACGCGTGTCCAACTTTCACGTGAAATGAACCGTCTGTCACGATGATTGAATGCGAGAGAAGACACCAAGATGGCGCCTCCCTTGGTGTCAAGTTCAAGTGACTCCTTTCAGTCTTGACTTCATTCGGCTTCATAATAACGAACAGGAAAATAGTCACCGGGAAGGCTCGTTTGCAGAAGGTTTTGCTTTTAATTCCAGTCCAAAAAAAAAAAAATCACATTTGATGTCTTACAAGAAAACAATACACAGTGGCCTTTAAAAACAAGGGAGCGATTTTTGTATTAATACAGGCTAAGGCATTGGCGTGGGCCTGCTCTTAAAACATTTGCTTTGCCTCAGTGTGGCACAGTGACACATTTCATGACGAAAACATTTTTTTTCTCCTCCTCGTCGGAATGTGACCCATATCTTCAAGAAAGTGTTACAACATCACATTCTCGCTGGGTATTTTTTGTTTATTTGTTCGTTTTATACAGACGCTATTTGCACATTTTTGGGCTATGTGGATGAGGGGCGGGCGTAAGAAAAAGTAGTTAACGTTTGAAATTAAGGTATAGAAAATAGCATATAAAACATATACTCCTTAAATTATTTAATTAAATAAACGTATTTCATATATCACTGTCACGAGGTACCGTTTTTTTTTACATTTTATTTTCAAAGTTAGTGCTGGTGGTCTGAAATTGTTCTCACAATATACTTTGTGTCTGCATAATATTTAATTCTTGAGAATAGGTTACAATGCAATGCTGTAACTCTTTTTGAAACCCCTCAAAAAAAAGTCCCACATAGATCTAAAATTCCTTTCACTAGATTTTTTCAACACAAAAAAATGCCATTTTGACAAGTTACTCACACATTTTTTAAAAACAGGCATCATCAAACTGCTCTATATGCAAACACAACAACAGACAATACGCTTAGTTATCCACGGAAAATTTACGTTTAAAGCAACTCAGGCTGACAGACAAAACCCCCCTCCTTTTTTTTTGTTTTATTATGTTTTTTCTTGTGACAGTTCCAATGTTGCCGATGCACACATTTATCAACGTACTTGCACAAAGACACTGCTGGAACTATTCGTGAGGGGGAATAAACCATGATTGGACGAGTTTATTTGGGTCGGGAATCCCGATTTTGAAATTCTGTCACCTTGATTTGTAAATCGGCATACACTCGTCTGTAATACAAAGAGTGCAATAGGCGTTTTTTTTAATGCTACAGATTTGACATCTATGTCCGATTCTATAAAAGTAAAATATACAAAAGCAAAGTTCAAAATTGGCAACCCCCCCTACCCGCCCCCCTCCCAAATAAAGATATCCACACACGCGTTTTATAGCTTCCCAGTTTAACTCCCTCCTCCAAGGTCACATGTACATGTCAATGGTCTCATAAAGAAAATATAGAAGTGATGGGGAATATCTTGCATCATATATAGACAAATCCATAATATCCATCCATATAGACTATTTATTATTCGATGCAAATAAGACACGTGTAGGCCTACTAGTTATAAAAAAATCAAAATAAAAGAAAGGAAAAGACAAAAGGATACAATCGCCATGTTGGAGCTTTTCGTTGTTATTGTAGTGAAGCTGAGCCCAAACTGTACAGTTGTTAGAAAAAAAAACCATTTCCATAAATATCATTTTTCTACCCCGGAACGTATACCCATAATTAAATTACAAATTGATAAATATGGCATCATGGATATGTATTTACAACGGCATATTAACAAAAGGCAACGTTATTATATTCAACGGCAACAATCGTAACCTAATACCACATTGTTTTTCTCCACCCAAAAAACGGACGATGACAACAGATTCGACCCCATCAAACAAGGAAATACATTCACGAGTATAATATTTATTTATGATTTTTTTTGTCTTTTGTTACCTTTTAAACTGTGTTCAAGTTCATGACAAAAAAGGACTTTGGCACGTTTTCTTAAGACTGAAGTTCCAACAATCATTTGACGGGGCGACACAACAGTTGCTGCCTGCCACCCTTTTTTAATAATATAAAACAGAGTGAAATAATTCTCCCTTTTTTATTCTTTTCATTTTTAAATAAAATTTTGAGAAAATACATAAAATGAAAAATAAATCATTTCCTGAAACCTTTTTTTTAACTAAAAAGGGAAACAAACAAAAAAAAACCAACAACAACAAAATGACGTAATCTGAGAACGTCTTCTCTTTTCCCATTTATTTTCATTTGAATCTCTCCGAACTGCTGAATAAAAATGTCCAACTTGAGTAATCCTGAGCTCGGACTTGGCCCATTTGCTTGCTTCTGCTTGTCCCGTTTTCTTCGCGGATGCTTGTGTGTGTCTGTGTGTGTGTGTGTGTCTGTGTGTGTGTGTGTGTGTGTGTGTGTGCGCGCGTGTGTGTGGTCAGGAAAAGTCTTAGTTGTTTTAAATTCCACATCCTCGAATGTCGAAGTGCAGCCGCTTCCTTGTTCTCCCCCTTCAAACGTACCATTCGTTAAAGTTCGGCGCCAGCCCTTCGCTGTGTCCGTTTGTGTTTTGCACGGTTGACGGGGGCGTTTTTGTCGGGTCTTCGCTGGAGGCTGAGCCCAGAACCGGGGGTGTGGACGACTCGTATCCGGAACTTGCTGCCGGGGACGACTCGGACCCTTGGGACTCGTGAACCTTCGGAGGACAGAAATCAAACCAAAGTTTTGAACTGAATTGCATTAAGTAAGCGGTAAACTAAAGGTGACCCCCCCCCCCCCCCAAAAAAGAGGGACGGGCTATTGAAGAACCGTTACTTGCGTGCGCGCTGCGTCTGCGTGCGCTAATGTGTCTAATGTTAACGTTAATTACCTTCATGTGTTTCCTGAGAGAGCTGGGGTGCGTGTAGGACTTGTCACACACTTTGCAGATGTACGGCTTGTCCGACGTGTGCACGTGCATGTGCTTCTTCCGGTCGCTGCTGTTGGCGAAACGGCGGTCACAGCCGTCGAATTCGCACTTGAACGGCTTCTCACCTGACGACCAGGGGGGGGGGGGGGGGGGAACAGGTGCACGCAAGTCATGTACAGTAGATGGCCACGCGAGCAGACACACACACACAAGCACACAGATACAGGCGCGCACACACACTCGCGTGCACGCGCGCGAACCGGCGCGTGTGCCGGTTGTGCGCGCGCGCGCAGCGTTATTATATAGCAGCGTAACCTACATTTTTGGCTGCACAACTGGGCTAAACGCTGCTTCCGTCAGCTTTTATTTATTCATCGCGTCTACTCTCACTTTAGTCAACAGTGAAGCAACAGTTTACAACTCCACTCCAACTGTGCACGCACACGAGCGGACCGCGCACACACACGCGCAGTTGACGCACGCTCACGTTCCAACAACACACAACTTTGCACAAACGCGCACTTTGCGCGGTCTATTGGCCTTACCCGTGTGCGTTCTTTTGTGGATTTTCAAGTTCTCCGAGCGGGCGAATATTTTCCCACAGCCCGGGAAAGGGCACGGGAAGGGCTTCTCGCCCGTGTGCACTCGGATGTGGTTGACGAGTTTGTACTTGGCCTTAAAAGACTTTCCCTCCCGGGGGCAGTCCTCCCAGAAGCAGATGTGGTTGCTCTGCTCGGGCCCGCCGACGTGCTCCATGGAAACGTGCGTGACCATTTCGTGCATGGTGCTAAACGTCCTGTCGCACGTCTTTTTGGGTCTGTTCATCTGGTGCTCGTCTATCCACTTGCACGACAGTTCTTGCTTGATGGGCTGCCGCATGTAGCGAAAGAAGGCCCCCGGCCCGTGGTGGCTGGGTACATTCATGCCCATGTTCATGTTGATGGGGTGGTTGTAGTTGTGCAGCTGCGCCGCCGCCGCCGCCGCCGCCGCGCCGTACGGGTCTGCGCGCGGACTGGCCACCGGCCGGTACGGGTCGGTTCGCCCGAAGATGTCTCCGCGCAGGCCTAGATGCATCTGGCTGTTGACCACGTGACCGCTCGGCGACGAGTGGCTCACCCCCTGCTCGTGGAGTCCGGGGAAGAGCAGATGTCCCGGGTTATCCGCGATCCCCGGCGGCCCGTGGAGGCTCCCGGCGGAGGCTGCGAACAGCCCGTGCTGCGCGCTCGGCGCGGCCGACTCCCCGACACTGCGGTTCCGAAAGAGAAAGTCCCGCGTGGAGTTGAACGGCCCCCCGCCGTACGAGCCCACCTGGCCGCCGTGCGCGTGTCCCAGGGCCGCCGCATAGCCGCCGGCTTGCGGAGTGAAGGCTGAAGTCTGACCGGAGGCGATGTCGTGGCCCACGGGGCTAATTTTGAACGCCGCCGCATGCGAGGACTCGCTGAACGGGTTGAGTCCCAGGCTCGCGTCCCTGTTGCCGATGTCGTGGTGCCTTGGTGCTCCGAAGCCGCCCACTCCTAGCGACGCGAACTGCGGACCGCTATCGAGAAGCATAGTCATGAACGTGGGAGGGGTGAGGGGGCAAAAAAAAAAAAAAAAATTTAAGAGGAAATAAATTTAAAATCCAGTTTAGCGGATTGCGCAAGCTGCAAGCGCCGCGCCGAGATTTGCCGCACCGTAAAGAAAAAAAAAATCGAACCCCCCCCCCCAAAAAAAATGAGCACCCCGAAAACGGGGAAGAATCCTTCTCGAGAGTTGGGAGGAATTTGCCAAACTCCCGTTGAGCGCGCTCCGTGAGAACGAGGATCAAACTTCCCCCCTTTTCCAGGCGGATGATGTCCTTGGACTGATAAAGTCAATCACTCACTCCCAGAACATAAATGAACTCGGGAGGCAGTGCTACGACAGCCAATCGCGGGCCGACTTCCCACTTCACACGTGATTCTCAGCCAGGCCGCTAATTGGCCGGATTTCCTTTGATTGGCAGCGTTGCCTATTGAGGGTGGCAGCTCGTCTCAGCTGCCTCCTTTTGATTGGCTCTCGCCGGCGTTATTTTGCAGGTAAATACGAGGTCTTTGCTGCACCGAGCGCCAGTGGGGGGGGGGGGGGACGCGCAGCCCGAACCCAACTTGGACGCCACCGACCCCCGAATTACTTCAACTTGTGGACGTTAACCCTGTTGCGTAACAGGATGGAGAGCACGCGAGACAAAGCGCGTGAATTGAAATGAAGAATGAAAAGCTAGCTATCTCATGTTTTAAAACCAGCCAATCGAATCAGGTGTTGGTTCAGGGACGGTCTGAAATGAGATTTTCTCACATAACTTTTAATCTATCTATCTATCTATCTATCTATCTATCTATCTATCTATCTATCTATCTATCTATCTATCTATCTATCTATCTATCTATCTATCTATCTATCTATCTATCTAAAAACTTGATATTTCTGGCATAATTCCAAATTGTGGCTTTCATGAAGCAGTTTTAGAGGTTTTGGGAGTGGGAGTTGGTGTTTTTTTTTGAAAGACAATCTCAAAAGGGTGTAAGACTGAAGGAGGGGGTGCTGAAGGGAGGGTTTTTGTGTGTGTGTATGTGTGTGTGTGTGTTGGGGGGATAAAAGACAGACAGAAAGATGTCAGTAATCGTAATATCCTGAGTTTTTGGAGGGGGGGGCGGCGTAAAAAACATTGAGCATGTTTCAGAGGAATACTGCTGACTCTCTGCAGGACGCTTACAATCTGATCAAGTTCAGAGACCCGTTGAGTCCTTCAAGCGGCGCTTTTTAACCGGCGAGCCTTTCACAAGCAAAACAGCACCCTCCCCTTATGCCCCATACACACATACACTCGCAATCTATCCCAGGAAGGAGCTCCTCACATTCTTTATTTTATAAAGAGACTTTCTCTGTACAACCCTCCCCCCCAAAAAAACTCTTCTAAAATCAGCCCCTTCATTTCTAGTCGCGCCCTCATCCCATCATCATCCATCAATCCACTCTCCTCAACTTTTTCCTGCACCCCCCACACTCATATTACACAGAAGAGGTGAGTTGTCTGACTTTTCTGCATGACGGCGAAGGCAGCATGCGTGATATATGTACAGTAGTTGTTTCGCCTCGAGGGGCGGGGCTGCATGCGGGATCATTATTTTTTGCCACGCGTGTGTGTGTGAACATAGTTTAGGCCTGTTTGTATGCTCGAAGTTGACACTTTGCGGCATTTTCGCACAAAAACTGCAAAATTTGGAGCAAAAAAACTGAGAACGTAGCACACACACACACACACACGCGCGCGCGCGCGCGCACACACACACACACACACACACACACACGCTCACGCTTGCTTCCCTTGCCACTCTCACGCGCGTGGTCGTGCACGCGCACAATCGTTGAGTTCGCCGCGCGAGATTTACGGCGACCTTTTTTGAACCCTCGACGAGTGACGAGCAAGCTGTTTAAGTTCTCCTCGTTTCTCCTCCATATTTTATTGCCTTGTTGGCTGTGCGCGTTCACGAGGCCACGCTCGCTCTCGCTCCAAGGGAGAATAAATGTTAGGAGGGGAAAAAATATATGGCTTTTGGAAGGAGCGACAAACGGAAACAAGACGTGCCTGACGAGCACAGCTCATGTAGACTTATTAAATGTGATAGATTTTGCTCTTTCTGACAATAAAAATGCAAATGTGAGCACTCAGGTCTTAAAAACATTTTCAGAACGTTAAAAACAAAGATATATATATGAACATGCTCTGACATTTTGCCTCTCCTTTTCAATTAATTAATATTCTGTCCATTTTTAAAATGTAATATTTCCCTTTAATATTTTAATTCCCTTCCCCAGGTTAAAGGACTTTCCCATTATTTCAGCATGCAGCAACTGTACTAATTATATCATGTGTAATATTATATAATGGTTTTACCATGGGTGTGCTGTGTATAATTTGATTATTTTGTTATCTCGGCTCGGGATTACCTCATCGCCCGGCCGTTTGTGGGGGTGCCTCATTGGTTATAACATAATCTGTTTGCCACTGAGCATGCGCGCCGTGCAATACGATGACAATATTGCAGTGGTGCAATAATCTAGAGCACAACTCACGTGAGAGGGCAAGCACGCCCATCCATCCATCCATCCATCCATGCATGCTGCTGCAATTCAATGGTAAAGCCGCATTTTATATTGCGTTTACAGTAGACTGTAGTGGAGTGCATTCAGTAGAAGAAATAGATACATTGGAATGATTATTATTATTATTATTTTTTGCTTAAAAAATTGATATGTGTGCTTTTTTTATGTTTTGTTGTAGCAAAAGCTGTGCTTGGATGATTCAAAAGAACTTGCATATCTAAAAAAATAAAAAGCATTTAGATAGACTTGAATTACATGAATTGAACCATATTATGGCGGTCGACTGGATTGCTGCAACATACCCAAGAGTTATATATATATATATATATATATATATGCAGTACAATTGCCACCATAATAAACACATTGTGAAATATTTGCCAATATCTGAATTTGTGTGAATCAAAATGGAGTCTAATTGTCTTTGTGGAGTATATTCTTGGCTCTCATTGGGTTCCCATCATAAAGAGTCAAGTGACTTCATGTGCACGATGCTGTTCATCTTTCTCTCAATGCAGACACTGCGTATGCAGAACTGTACTGCCGAATGAATGCAATGTTCCATTAGTTGTATTGTTGGGTTGACTGTATGCATGTTTTTGTTGTTGGGCTGCCTAATCCCACTCCCGGAATTGTCGTCTTGTTCGCGCTCTCCTTCAAAGCACGATGGATTTCCGACAATATCCCAGCAAAATTATGATGCCATAATGGCTCACTTGAATTTTTCTCGTACAGTCATTTAGCATGCCACATTTGCATCCTGTCTTATTGTCTCCACCCCCAACCTCCAAAGCTAGTTGTGCTTTGGCCAAATTCACCATTTTTTATTTCGTTATTTTTTTAAACAAATTTGGTATATGTGGCGCCTGTTTATCACTTCATCACATTTTTTTAAGCTGATGAGTCAGATGTCCTGTGCATAAACAATGGTGCTTGGACTAACTTGTCATGAGTTGACTTTTTCTATTGGAGTACACCATGCATGCATCATGATGTGCTTTGTCACTGCTTGTTCTCAGTGGATTCGTGTGTAAGCAGGCTATCACACTTGTCCAAGAGTCATGCTACCATGTTCGTGCAGCTGTCGTCATACATGTTATGTGGTCTTCTTGAGTGACTTCTTTACCGTCTGTACATTTGGTGAAGCGCAGGGATTCTCAAAGTGTGGCATGCGGGCTTGCACAGCAAGCGCAGGGCAGCTGTGTTGTACTTTGAAGTTCATAACAGTTGCGTTTGAGCTTTCACAACTGTTTGTTTTTTAGTATTTATTTCGAGGTGTGACAATTAATCGCATCATCGACGACTCTCGTTATGGACGAATCAAGTAGAGACCAACTACATATTGTTCATATTCTCGGAATTGAAAATGTTCTCTAATTTCTGTTGTCCTTCCCCCCAAAATTAGACATTTGCAATCATCTGCTTTTACATTGAAAACAATTCTCAACATTTTTGACATATTTCTGACAGCTGTTAGAAAACCAAACCAGTAGCTGAAACATTATGACTTTGCTTCTGCACTGTCAATTAAAAAAAAGAAAAAATCATTTTTCTGACAGCTGTTTAAATGTTTTCATCAGATTGATCAAAAACCGTAATCTACTGATTCATTGATATTGACAGTAATCATAATCCAATTGCCTCGATTCCACCTTTATGGGTTTAGTGAGCTGGATGACTGAGAATTTACCCAGACATAAAGAAAAAAACAAAATTCCGAGCAAACACATTTGCTTTTCTATTTTTATTGCTATTGTGACTAAGTTGAAACGACATTGCTAAGTATGCTATTAGTCTAACAACATTCAAGTGTGGGGTTCATCTTCAAACTGTGCATAGAGTACCCAAAGTATTAAATCTACTTTTTAGGAATAAAATGTGCCTGATTTTTGATGAACACTTGGGCCTACTACACTACTGTACTCAATCTTGATGACGGTCGTGTTTACTTGGAGAACTACAGAAAGTATTCCAGGTATTACTTGGAAGTTTGACACTCACTGATGTAGTGGAATTAGGCAGCTCTCGCTTGATTTATCGAAGCATCTGTCTCCAAGCGGACACAGCTACCTATAAATATATACACACACACACACACACACACGCACACACACACACACAGAGTAATACTACATGCATGACCACTCAATAATAAGATGTGAGACACAAATGCAAGCAAGTCAAGGTCAAATTGTCTAAAATGATTTATAGTCGAAAAAGGATGCAGGCTTTGGTTCATTAGAGCAGGGGGGCGGGGGTGGTGAACCTGCAACCTGTGGGCCATACACAGCCCATGAGGGCATTTGGCCTTGGCCGGTCATCCAATTGTAAATACAAATAAAAGCAGAGGAAGTGTTATAAAAAAAGAGCCTGGAAACGTGGTGACCACAATTGCCCATAAAATTCAATATTTTGTGAGCTAGTTTGATGGTCTTTTTTTCATAAATTTAATATGGCCCCCATGGGAGTCTCTCTCTCTTTCTCCCAAAAAAAAAAAAAGAACCTCCCATGAATGAGACGGTGTTCATATATTGCAAAAAACACCGGCGTGTGTTCTTTGTCATCCGTTTGACATATTGTCACTGCCCCACCACTGATTTTTGCTCCCTTTGGATGTGACACCATTAATCATTGAGGTGAGGCACATATTTAAAATCACAAAAGACTCGATGTGGCCTGTCTCACAACGAATCGCCATGGAAAGCGTGGCATTTGTTCAAATACAAACAGGTGATAAAAATCGCACGGGCTTGTCTAAAAATCTGAAACGATACTTCAACGTTGCTTTATGCGATGCGTGGGAATAAATGAAGTTGGGAACCATGTTGGGTTATATTTTTTGTAATTTTAATGTACACCTGTGTGTCTGTTCAAAGCACGGCACAAATTGTTACTTAGTCTTGCAGTTTTGTCCATTCATCAATTATTAAACTTGCGAAGAGATGAATTAATGTAGTGCACATGCAATGGCAGATTTTAGATACATATATGCGTTTGTCAATATATAATAATTCAATAGACAATATAAATGTATTTTTTTTTTTTTTACTCAATCCAATGCCAGAAGGTGAACCATGTTTATTTATTTTGTGTCATTTGCGTTTCTTTTAAACCCAAAGAAACCCAAAGAAAGGCAGATTGTCGTGTGCAGATTGTCCTGTGCAGAGAGATTGAAACCTTTGCCTTTATTGCCCTTCAATGACCTTCAACCTCGACTCATTTTCGGAAATACACGGGGTCAAAGGTTGACCTGCACCGGCAGTTGATTCCTGTCACTTCTGTCATATTTTGTGGCCCCACTTGTGATTTTGGCTTTGTCACTGTCGAGGAACCTCCGCAGATGACGTCAGCATAAAGGCTCGCGTTTATCATGTACCATAAAAATGTCAGTGCTGCCTGCTACAGGACAGTGGGATTCATGTTTTGAGTTTATATTCGTCGTAGAACAAATCAATATTTAAAAAAAATCTGTGCGTGGATGAATGCAATGTTTGTGCAAGTGAAATAGTTGGAAAGCGAGTTTGTCACATGAGCTCATTTGCATTTTTATAGAACCGAGCTGCAGCAAGAAGCAAATCGCACCTTTCATGGTTATTAATGAGTTGAATGATTGTGCAGCACAGGGCTCAAACGTGTTGCATTAAATACATTCCGTATTTTGTTCCGTAAAAAACAAACAAACACGAGTGTAGAAAACACTTAGCTTGCGGTTTGCACAACTTTCCACGTTTTGAAAATCTGGAATTCCAATCAGAAGTTGACGGTAATCACCCTGGACGCACGGTGCCTTTTTCTTTCTTTCTTTCGTTCTTTTTCTTTTTTTTTGTTGGGGGGGGAGGGGGGGTCGTGGCTAATATTTCCAGAGGAATTAAAAACCAACTCAGACGTGGGACTGCAATTGTCTTGTGTTTTGCTGCAGTCATAATCAATCAGCGGACTATGCAGGTGATGAACGTTTTTCTTTTTGTGCACTGCCGGTTTGTCTTGGTGGGCCAAGAAAAGCGCCCCGAGCAATATTTGGGAGTATTGCTGGCACTTTTCAAAGCATTTTCTCTGCTCGATTTGAAAAGGGTGTCGTGCAGCGAGCGCCCGCGTTGTGCAGACCGCCCCAACCCCCTTTTTTTTAAAAAAACAGACCCCAGTGGCTGTCAATCACGGCGCATTCCAGCCAATCCCAAAGCTCCCATTTAAAAAAGCCGCTCTGCCTGCTGTGCTTTTATATTTTGCGCCGTGGCCTGTTTGCGGGGGCACTTTTACTACCACGGTTATTGGCACAAATCAAGAGGGCAAAAGAAAAGTGAGGCGGGATGGGACTCGCGGCAACTATGAGCACTCCGGTGCGTCTTTCCGCAGCGAAGTTCACGGCCAACAATTTCACATGCAGATGATCAAAGGGAATTTGGGAGCAGATATTTTGAAACCTGCTATCCCGCTTTGTGTGTTTGTTTGTTTGGGAGTTTTTTTTTTCCTCCAAAAGAAAAAAAAATTCCCCAATTCGCCGCATGCAAACTTTGCACCCAAACATGACAAGCCTGGCTCGGTTCAGTGGCTGCCCTCTCAACCCCGGGGAGAGGAGCGGCGAACCCAGCGTGGCGCTGCCACCTTTGGCAGGGGAGCACACGGGACTCCCCACTGGCACTTCCTTAAAACTCTGCCCCTCGCACTCTTTGCGAGACTACCCCGAGGCGAGGTCCAGTGCATACGCTGACCACACGCTCCCCCACTTTGCCGAGCCGGGCTACTTAGAGCACAGCGGCCCCAGGGGCTTCCTCCTCGGAGGCGGCATGCCACCGGGCACCGACCAGCTGGCATCGTCACGGGGGAACCAGCATGGCGGGATGGCGCGCTACCGCGACTTGGCCGGCTGCAGGGACGCCAGAGCCGGCGCCTTTTTCGCATGCGGCTTCCAGGAGCAGGCCTCCGGCAGCGAGCCCGGCCAGATGATGCTGAGTCTACCTGGGGACCTTCTCACCCGTGGCCACCCATACGGGGGCGCCGTGAGTCCCAAGGGGGGCGGCCGGCAGCTCGTCACGCAGCTGCTGGGGCTCTACAAGCCCTTCGCGCACCGCGGCGGAGGCGGAGGTGGAGGCGACGCGCTCCTCAGGTGCGCCAAAGTCAAGAGCGAGCTGGTGTGCAAGTGGAGCTCGTCGGACGGGCCCGGCGGCAAGGCGGTGCCGTGCTCCAGAGCCTTCGGGACCATGTACGAGCTGGTCAGCCATGTGACCGTGGAGCACGTCGGCGGAGCGGAGCAGGCCGAGTACGTGTGCCAGTGGGAGAGGTGCGCCCGCGACAGGAAGCCCTTCAAAGCCAAATACAAGCTGGTCAACCACGTCAGGGTCCACACCGGGGAGAAGCCCTTCCCGTGCCCCTTCCACGGCTGCGAGAAGTTCTTCGCCAGATCGGAAAACCTCAAAATCCACAAGAGGACGCACACAGGTTCGTTCGTGCACTTTTGACGCAATGTGGAATTTTCACAACAAACTTTGCATATGGCTCTCCGTAGGTTCTAAACTGCTTATTTATTCGTTTAGGAAGCTATTAAGTCATTAGATGCTGTGAGGCAAACAGCATTTCGCTGCACTTTTTATGGCCCCTCGTGCAGCATAAATGTTTATTATCGTGGACGTGCCAAATAGTGACCCCACGGCCCACACTTGTAGGCCACGATTCTTCTTTAATGATTCATATTATTATGATGATGATGATTATTATTATTCTTAATTCTCGCGGCCATGCAGCTGCAAGAACGAGTAGAGCAGCGGAGCGCCACTTTTGCGTATATATAGTCTGTGCAGGACAGGGGGGCCGCTCCCACTTCATTCAAGTGAAATTATTAAATAAATCCCGGGACACCGGAGAGCTCGTGACGTGGCCGTTACGCGCGTGATGCGCGTGCCTCCCAGGAACGATCCCCACCCTCGTGTGCACATCAGAGGGGAGACATCATGACAGCGTGGGCAAGGAGGCAGCACAGAGAAGGCCCATCGCGTAGGAAGACAAGATGTAAAATGACGCATTTATACGTTGACACTATAAGGCCCCTTTTTTGGTAATCACGATGATCTATTTTAATATCATTTTTACTGTCCTTATTCACAATCCTAATTCGATGTCAATACGTTGTATTGGCCTCCATATTTTTTGTAACGTTGGATTTTTTGTTGTTTAAGGCATCAATAAAGCCGCTGTTGCGGGGGTCATAACTGTGAAAATAAACACTCGATTAATAATATAATTGTTACCACTGTTACGACCACTACCACCACTAATGCGAGCACTTGCAAGAATGGCGGGTGACGATTCCCTTCATTTTCATTATTTCTTTTTAAATATTTGATTTAAAACTCCATTTGAAATCAATGAAGCTGCTACTGTGAGCGTAAAATCACACAATGCAGTGAATCATAATAATTATAATAATAATTATAATAAAAATTAATTAATAATTATAATAATAACAATAACAACAAGGAGTTTAGTAAAACAAATATGCTATTACTTCCCCCGTAAATTGTTTGCCTAATGAAAGCAGGAAACGACCTGCCCCCATGCTGTGAGTCTTATATCCGGAAAGTACATTCACTGTCTCGTTTTTAGTTTTTATTATTTCAATAAAAGTCATTCACTTGGAGGGATCTGTGAAACCGAATATGTATTTATGATTATCTGGCCCATGTGTGCAGTGCAGTGCAAGAAAAGAAGGAAGAGAAAAAACCCCACAGACATTGCAATAATTCTCCCTGGCAACCGCGAGGCAAACGCACCAATGCAATTTGACCTACATTTACGAATGAAAGTCACTCTGTCACTTGTTGCGAGCGTCCTTTGGGGTTGCTTGGATGTGACGAGGCTGAAATATAATGATGATATAATAATAATAATAATAGTAATATGTTTTGTGTTCATTATTTTACTTCATGTTCACGGTTTCGTTAAGCGCTTTGTTACAGCTGCAGCCGTTGTGAAAGCGCTCTATAAATCAGGATGTATTGTCTCGTAAATACAAGTACAACTTACAACTCGAGTAAGAAAGGTGACTTCAGGATACGCTGCACGAATCCGCGAAAACATTGGCTACACCCGAGGAGCTGTCTTTTCAAAAATAACAATGCTTACGTTTGATTACCTTAGATATTCACTTACAAGGAGGACGGGGATTTATTTCTGCCTTATTTAACACGAGGGAGGAAATCCACACCATGATAATTATCATGATATAATTACTTCTCTGGTGCCAGTCATGCTGGCATGTGCAGTGGTTCTAACCTCGCCGCCTCCCTTTCTCCCCCATGTGCACGTCCAGGTGAAAAGCCTTTCAAATGCGAATTCGACGGCTGCAACCGGCGGTTCGCCAACAGCAGTGACCGCAAGAAACACTCGCACGTCCACTCCAGCGACAAGCCGTACACGTGCAAAGTGAGAGGCTGCGACAAGTGCTACACGCACCCGAGCTCCCTGCGCAAGCACATGAAGCTGCACTGCAGCGGGGACGCTCGGAGCGGTGCCAACGCCGCTTCTGGTTCGGCTGGTTCCGCTGACTCGCATCCGGGCGATCCCGGCTCCGACTCCCCGCTACTCAGCCCCATCCAGGACGTGACCTCCTTGTCCCCGGGGAGTCCGGACGACTCGAGGTCACGTCTCCCCCTCGGCTTTGACAACAGGTCGCAGCCCCTGCTGGACGCGCTGCTGCTCCAGAGAGGCTCCTACAGCACCGGTAGCTGCGGCGGCAGCCCCAGGGCCCAGTCCGCCCAGTACCACTGCAGCCAGACCGGCCACACTTTCCAGCACCAGAGCGCCTCGTGCAGGACTTTCCCATCAGCCCCGCACTTCCAGAAAGGCTTCATCAACGGGTGGTATACGTGTCACAGTGGCGTGGACTCCTAACCGTACGTCTGACGAGCAGCGGACATTTCATTAGGTACACCTGCAGAATTCAATTTCATACATTGGTAATCTGTCTCTAGCGCATATATATATATGTATATATATATATATATATATATATATATATATATATATATATAAAGTTGTCAAACCTGAAGCCCGTGGGCCAGATCTGGCCCATTCACATCATTTTGTGAGGCCCACTAAAGCAAATTCTGTCCCCCTCCCCAACCCCCGCCCCCCTCAAATCTATCCCAAGATTGCAAATTGGCTTCACTTAATCGTGTAGGGATCACATTTTTGTGAACTTAATCCCAAGCTTTTGAAAATAATGTGGTAAAATAGTTGAAAGAACTTTGACTATTTTCCTCTACTTCTGACTTTTAAGATTGAATATGTTTATTTGTCATACGCCTGATAAAAACACAAAAGTCTCCCTCCAATCATAAAAAGACTAAGATAAAAAAATAGAGAGCAATTTAAAGAACAAAAGATGAATGCTGATCATTTTATCAACAAAAAGGACTTTCGGAGTTTGGCAGTTGTACTAGCCTAGTTGGAACAAAAAAGACAAAAGTGTGAATACAATGTGCAAAGATTCAGATATTCCTCCGTTGAAGTCTTGCAAATTGCAGAGTTATTACACAGTGTAAATGTTCAAGTGAGCAGAATGACAAAAGAAGAGTATTGCACAACTAGTTTGAAACTAGTATTCCATCAGTTTGTCATGTATTTTTAATACGATGAGGCCAATATACGTTTCCTTGGCTTTTGATCGTCATAACAGCCCTCTGAGGGAAACATAACTGCAAAGTGGACAAAAAACATGACATTCAGACATACGTAGAAAACGATAAACACATCCATCTCTTTGCACATGCAGCCCCCCCCCCCCCCAAATAAAGCTGTAGTTAATCCATCCCAGACAAAGTTGGAAAAATGCATCATTATGATGTGTAGCATGACTTCACCCCCCCCCCCCCCAAAAAAAGAAAAAAAATTCTACAAATGTGGTTCTTTGGCTTAGGAGAAGTGCTTTTTAGTATGACCGAGCATCGGTTTGTAGCGGTTTTATAAATTTATATTGAAACAATGATTTTCCAATTTTGGTTCTACAGTATATAACACTTATTGAGAACCAAATAGTTACTGGATATTATATGTACGAGAACCTCTAAACCAATAGTTTTCAAACTTTTGCAACTCAGTGGCCTACCAACAGCATTAAAATACAGTAACCTATTAGGCCCAAGTGTTCAATTAAAAACAAGGCAGCAGTTTTATTTGTATGAGGTATATTGCGCTTAAATACTTTATCAGAAAATAAATATGTACTTAAAATGTATTACATAGGTTCCAAAAACAAAATACTTGAATTTTTAAAACCAACTCATTCATAACAAATGGAAATTTTATATTCTACCGTACTTCAAAATTCAGGAAAAATTCAACTCTACTTGAGAAATGCATTGTACTGGATTAAAAAAGGTTCAACAGGATCAACACACAACCGATTCAGGGTGTCCCCCGCCTACTGCCCGAAGACAGCTGGGATAGGCTCCAGCACCCCCCGCGACCCTAGTGAGGATTAAGCGGTTCGGAAAATGGATGGATGGATGGATGGAGGATCAACACATGTAAGCTTCATTCAAATGTGTTTATTACATGATTTGAATCACACACATTTGATGTGTCTTAAATTTAGCCATTCTTTATGCGTACCGCTCGAGAGGCACCAAGACGAGCCCAAGAGTTGTACTTGTTGCAAACGTTGGTTGCAAACGTTGAGAATCAAAACTCTAAAGCACTCCATTGAAGTATATCATTGAAAATCATGGGTCGCGATACAGAACCAGGAATAGGATGTAGCCGACAGTGGTGCTATATAGAACCAATAGTGCACATCAGAATCTCCGAAGCTGCTTTACGATTGTTGTTATTATTTATTTATTTTTTACAGTGTAGCCTACCATCATTGAATGTAATTTTTTTCCCCCATTTCGTATTATTAAAACGCTGCTTGTATTGGCTCTGTCATTGCGCAGGTGTACCTAATGATGCGTCCGGTGGGTGTGTTTCATAGCTCGAGCACTCCGTGTACCTTTTTGTGCTTGTCGTGTTACATATTTAGTGATCAGTTGTGAATTGTGTTCTAATAGCCCCCCCCCCCCCTTTTTTGTGTGTTTGCTTTGACATACCCACTCCCACAGTGGGTGATGACATATTTATTTTTTTACATCCTGCACATGTCTATTTGTGGGCTGCTGTGCGTGCGTGTGTGTTTTTCTTAATCATCATGAAACCTACTTCTGCCTTTACATGTATGAATATAAACCCTTCCAATGTGGGGATCTTTGAATGTAAATTTGCCGTCAGACACATTGTATGTTGCTATATCTGAGATATCTTCTCATAACAGCTCCTATTCGTCACATAGGCTTAAGCATTGTAATGGTGCGAGGCTTCATAGTTTTCGATATCGTGCATTGCACACGCGTGTTCTCGTATGTGTTTAATGTACATTTCCGCATTTGTGTGCAACGTGAGCATCCACTTGGGTGTTATAGATGAAAAGGCGTCTTGATTAGCATTCACTTTTACTATACTCTGCTGTACATAAGCCTGCTGTATAATTAACCATGTATTCTATATTTTATTAAAGTGTCTCTATATTCCCTTTGATCAGATGCGCACTTGTGGTCAACTTCATTGATTTATTTCGTTATTTATCCCCATAGGAAGCTCACAATTTAAGGGGGCGGGGGGAAAAAAGCAGGATTTCTGATGAATTTATATCGTGGGTTTCCGTTGTTGGTTTGCCACAAATGGTTTGAACTACTGGCGTGGGTGTCAAGTGCGGGAGGGTTGAGAAGCCTTATGCAGTGATGTCATCACCACCACGCGGCAATTGTTTGTCGAATATTTTCAGGTGTTAAATAAACGCAGCTCCCTTTAATTATTTCTTCGTTTGTCTCATGTCGTTGACAGATTGTGGTTCCACTTGATCATGCGGTAACTTCTCCCACACACAAACACACTTGGAGCTCCTCACTTTGACTCTTAAGTCTTTATAAAAACTAAAATAAGAAATATTTCAACTTCTGCTGCACTGACAAGTCGTAAAATGCTTTGTCACTTCCACAGTGCGGAAATCCAACACAAGATGAGATGACACAGGATACTGAAATAGAGTTGTATTGTCCCAGGTAGAAAAAAATTATCTATCTATCTATCTATCTATCTATCTATCTATCTATCTATCTATCTATCTATCTATCTATCTATCTATCTATCTATCTATCTATCATTTTGGGGCAGCACGGTGGAAGACTGGTTAGCACGCCGGCCTCACAGTGTAGAGGTGCGGGGTTCGATTCCGTCTCTGACCTTCCTGTGTGGAGTTTACATGCTCTCCCCATGCCTGCGTGGGTTTTCTCTGGGTACTCCGGTTTCCTCCCACTTTCTAAAAACATGTGTGACAGGTTAATGAAATGAAAAAAAAAAAAAAATATATATATATATATATATATATATATATATATATATAAACGTATGGCGTTTTGGAGACTCCAACCTTTTTATACAGTGCAAAAGCTTTTATTTATTATGATTACATTTCGACGTTCACCTGAACAGTAGAATATTTTCAATGAATATTGTTTGTTTACATCGATGGGACAATGGATGCCTTTTTGAGGTACTCTGTAGTATTGTCATGTCATGTCATGTCAATAAATGTGAGCATTGTAACACCAATACATTTTGTGCATGTATCTTTGACCCATAGTTTTAAAACTGGAGAACCTAAAACTTCAAGAAAGAAAGATCAAGTGAACAGAAACCAACTAACCAATTTGTTGAGTTGATGACATTTCAAAGTGTGTGTGTGTGTGTGTGTGTGTGTGTGTGTTTGTGTGTGGTATTGCAGTGACCGCACTGGCTGCACATTTGACGAATGAGGTCACTTGCCGGCAGCCAAACTTTGTACCTGTCGCATGTCAGCATTTTTAACGCCATGAAACACGTGGATGACGTCTGTCATTATATGGCCCTCCATCAAAAAGACGCGAGGTCAAAAGTATCCCATTTTAACATATCTTTGAAGCGTTCGCTTACAGTGGCCCGACTAATTCAAGCATTCAGTTGAGTGACAAGCGGAAAAGTATGTTCAATTTTCCCTGCGGTGTTGACTGTTTATGAATTCATTTCCCGGTTTCCATTCATACCAAGTTATGATGAGGATTTCCTCATTTAACCTTCTGACTACTGTACAGCAAACTTTTTATGGTTCAGACATTTCTTGCCTTGCAACGTAATGAAAACTAATCTCATGTGTCTAGATGGTGATTAATTGAAAGTTATGATACAGCATGGCGGCACGCTGGTCCAGTGGTTAGCGTGTCAACCTCGCAGTGCAGAGGTACCGGGTTAAATTCCAGGTCTGGCCTCCCTATGTGGAGTTTGCATGTTCTCCCCGGGCCTGCGTGGGTTTTCTCCGGGTACTCCGGTTTCCTCCCACATTCCAAAAACATGCATGCCAGGCTGATTGAACACTCTAAATTGTTCCTAGGCATGAGTATGAGCGCGGATGGTTGTTCATCTCTGTGTGCCTTGCAATTGGCTGGCAACCGGTTCAGGGTGTCCCCCGCTTACTGCCCGAACACAGTTGGGATAGGTTGCAGCACCCCCCGCGACCCTTATGAGGATGAGTGTATCGGAAAGTGGATGGATAGGTGATACAGCATGTGAGAAGAGGGGAGGGGGGGGTGATGAGGTTGTTTCTGCATTGTGATTAGCTGAATGTCGAGCAGCATGACGCTTTGGGTTACATCTGCAGGCACGTTTACATGTTGTTGATGCGCTTTTTGCATTTTAGGAGCTGCTTTGCCCGACAGTCTCTTGGTGTTCACACACATGTCACTGTGTATTGTAAGATCAAGATAAAGTGATTGATGTTGCCTGCAGACTGACAGACCTGACGAATGTTCTAATAGTTTTGGGCTTTCTCATGTTAAATAAGTCAACAAATGAAGTTTGGTTTCGTCATTGAACTAGAATAATTTTTTTGTTGAGCAAAAACCTGCCTTTAAAACATATAAATGCTCAGTTTTAATGTAGCTTGAGAGATATTATCCGAAAGCTATTGTAGCCTAAAAGCATTTTAGCCAATGTCACCTGCCCCCCAAAACAATTTTAAAAAAATGAAACAAATTATGCATATTGTCCAAGGGTTCAGTTGCCTCCATTCAGCCTTTGTCATCTGTACACATATGAAGAAAAAACACTGTTTTAACAAAATCAAAATAACAACGACTTGGACAATCACACTATTAGGCTAGCAATATGTTTATTGTCGTGGTTGTTTGCTGAGTGGGGTTCCCAATATATTGCCTTTCTGATGTTGTTGCGATATTAGAAGCATTTCGACACCGCTAAATACTATAACTACAACAAATCGAGTCACTGGGATGGTAATATTTCCTAATATCATCATATATAGGATGGTTCGTGAGGGATTGTCTTATTGGAGATTTTGGCATCTCTTTTGATGTTGCAAGCAAAGGTGCTTCCAATCAAAATATGCTCAACTTGTCATGGATCTGTTTGTGACCAACAGGTGGCACTGTAGGGCTCTGCCTGCAGTTGCACACCTGTTGGTCATTGTGTAATTAGTGCCACTTTAAAAGACTTGATGCCCGACCACTCTGTGTTGGGTCATTGTTGCTGTTTGTTTGTTGCTGTGTGCACGTGTCATATTTTGTTTTCTGTCTTGGGTTTTTTTACTACTTTGATTTTGCTGGACTTTATTTGGGTGAGTTTTTGGAGTTTGTTTCTTCTACGTACTCCGGTTTGTGTTTTTGTAAAATATATTTTGGTCAATCCACCCTGCTCCTCCCTGCTTTTTGGGGTCCTCCTAACAACTACCACCTTGCAAAACATGACACAAATATTACCTTTTATGTGATATTCACAACGAAAAGACACAATTGAAGTGCTGAAACGTTATTTTATGCAAAATGAAAAAAAACCCCCACCTTGCTACGTGTTTTGGATATTCCGTTGTCATGATTGTTCTTATAAACCTTCGTGACTGTGTGAAACATTTCGGTTACAGAAGATGAGTCGGCTGCCTGTCAAGTCAGTAAAACGGGCCACGCCCTTCTCCCCTGCAGGCGCGACGATCCTCGCTCTGCGAGTTCGCCGCTTGGCTATGGGCCCACCATCTTTACACGGGCGCGTTCTGCCTAGCGACAGGCAGCCATTTTGGGCGTTACGTCAAGCTAATGTAAATAAAGCCATTCTGTTTGGGGCGCCTATGTGTTGCGCTTCTTCCAAGCCGCGGCGCGTTTAAGCCCCAGCTGTGCGTCGGGCGGGGAGCTGGTGGACCCATTTGTCACAGCGGCTCTTTGGATTTTCTGCATCATCATAACGGCGCGTGGCATCTTGTGTAACGTACGCTGGGCGGCGTCTGCGGGGTTTTGAGGGCTGACTTGGCGACGGTTGGGGGAGGTACAGTCTTCGGCTTTGACTTTAAGTGACGATAATGGCCAAACTGAATGTCTTTTTGACTGCATGTATGGCGACTCCCCCTCAGATTAAGCCAATGGTGCTACTGCCCCAACCGTCTTTGTCTTTCATCCGCCCCTCAGTGCTAACTCTTTTTTTTTTCTCCTTTTTTGTCTTGATCTCATCCGTTTCTATTCATCGCACGAAGCTTCCTGTACGTTCCCCCCGCCCCCTCCCACGTCCTTATACATAGCCCGAGTTTTCGAGACCCTGTCAACAATGCATCATGAAAATTCTGCTGTAAAATAATTATGAAGCTATTAACAATCCCTAAAAGGATGAAACAATGGAATAAAAAGGCGATCTGCGTAGAGCTCACGTCGGCCGCTCTTGGCAAAAGTAATCTGCTTCGCGTCTGAGCTGTTCTCTCAATTAAAGCGCTTGCGGGACAATGTGAGGGTTCACCACTGTAAGGGTTTGTTTACACATCACACAATGGCAGTATGCAGCCACTACATTAGGAACAGTAGAACTGCACAATCTAATGCAGCGGTGGGGGAGCTCGGACTCAAACTAAAATAAACTTTGACTGGTAAAACATATCTTTAGCAATTGTATACATGAGTACATTTAAGAATGAACATCTATGGTGAGTATGATGTTTTGTTTTGTTTTTTTATCGGATAAATGAGGATTCAGAACCTGCTCCAGATAATGTTTATGGTACTTATTATATATGTACTGTTCTTTTGCACTTTTTTCATACGTATTGTTGGCTTCTGTAATTGCAGCGTGTGGTGGCATTGAGGGGTGGATTAAGTCATTTAAGTCATCACTGAGGGCCTAGGTACCAAATGACTGTCCCGCCACTGATCAAATGAGATCCATCACAAGCTGTCTCAGATTCCAGCTTTTTAAAAAGGTATTAAGCATATGTCCCATTTCTGCAAACATTTGGAGAGTTGTAGTCTTGGTCAAGAAAGAAAACCTTGTGGATCATACTTCTGGATCTGGATCAGATTATTTTGTGTGTGTGTGTTTTTTAAAGGCAACAGTATGCTTATTTTTCTGCTGTATCTTAATGCAGAGATCTTAGGGTGCATTATTTAGTACTAATGAAACTGTAGATCGTTTTGCATGGTGGACAATTGACAGAATGATAGCTACTTCATTCCGTGAGCAGCATATAATCATACTGATAATTGAGACTAATTTCAGCCCCCCCCTTAAAGACCCAATTGTCGGGTGTCGCTTAAAGGTGATCCTAAATGATTATCTTCTGGTTTGCTGTGTGTTACGAGTAAGTTTTCCTCTTCTGTCCAGCCGGCCATTATATGTCCAAAAACAAAAGGAGATATGTCAAAAATGAACCAAGTTGTAAGGACGAGTCACTGTTGATCAACTTTTTGGGTGTGAAAAAGACAAAATCTCAGCACGCGTCTGTACGGAGTTGTAGGAGAAGCCTCGAGAACACTTTCTCTCTACTAGTGTTACCATATCCCCCCCCCCCCCCCCCAAAAAACCCCTGCAGCCAATGAGTTGGACTCGCAGGCAAAGGCTCCGCCCCTCCTCATATCTAATACATGGTTGTCTTTTTTGAAGCATCGCAGTTTGCCCCTGCGGATGGTTCTTAAAAAGATGCCCTTTTCCTTTCTTCCCCTCCTTCATCATCATCATCATCATCATTCGTGCCTTGCCCGACTTCACCCACTTCTTGACAGTAGGTGATGAGGCACACTTTCCGGGAAATCTACTCTAATGGTCTCCTATGAGCTCAGCGACTCAGGATGTACTTCACGATTAAGTCGTGCCTTGAATAAACAAGTCACCCGGAAGGATCTTGATGCCGCCTGCCGGTGTTTGTTGACGCATAGTATGAAGGCTGCTGTTGTTGGAAAGTGTAGTGAGATGTGTTTGGGGACTATCCCCCCCCGCCCCCCCGGTCTAGTTAAAATACTGTCAGTTGTCATTCATGCTATTAAAGCATCAGTCAAACGCCATCATTACTTGTCATTAATAAACCAAACAAGATGCAACAGAGTGAATGACTGTAATTCCACGCACCCCCAGCTTGAATCCCAATGTCCCCCTTTTCCCGGCAAGGTCACCTCGTCGTGTTCATACGTTTGCTTCGCGCAAGACTTTTTTCCTTTTATTTTTAATCCTCACGCTTCCCTCTCTGTACTTCTGAGGCATCTTAACGAAATTATCTGTTACAATTGAATGCCGCCGATTAATTATTCACATTTTACCAAGTCCTTTTTTTTGTGCAAACATTTGTTCGAGGATGTCAGGTGCTCTGATCGTCGCACCTAAAGAACACGACGACGCCTCAGATTTGACACACAAAAAAAGAAAAGTACATCGCAAAGAGGTCTTGTTGTCTTTGCTTTCTCAAAACTATCGCGTTTCATTAAGCGACAGTTTAGTTGCAAGATACTTTTTTTTGCTCACTTTATCAAATCTCTGCCGTTTGAAGTTCAACTTGGGGAAAAAAAAAGAGGAGAGAGAAAAAAGGAAGGTACTGATCATGATCCAGGAAGTTTCAAAGCGGTGCGTAATCGCGAGTGTTTAATTTTATCTGTTGCAGTATGCATGGCGAGGCGGCTGTGTAATCAATCCTGTGAAGTCCACATCTGAAGGAAGGATTTCTGTTTCTGATCGCGGCCCCCCCCTCTTGAAGTGGCTCCATTCGCCCAGCGTGTTCGCATCAGATTCGCCGCAACGCCACGCAGCCCCGCCAGATTTGGATGTACCTGACATGATTCTGTTTTATTTCCTAGAGACCCCCAAGGGTCCAACTCAACATTGATGGATGTAGAGTGGCTCTGGTGAAGGGGGATACTACTCACCCCCCCCCCCCCCCCCCCCCCCCCGCCTACTCTTCCCATGGTACAAAACCTCAGGAATTCCCCTTGGGCCTTTTCAATTACAGTTTGACCAAGCTTTACACTGTGATGATGTGTTGCTTTAGGGAAGTGACATTAATGAAGAGGACAAATGTGGCGTTGTCCCTAAAGAGCATGGCGCTGGCACAAAGGGACTTTAATGGGGAGAAATTCACGCTAACCCATTGTCATTGATAGTATAAGCCGGGGCAGACTGCTGTGTCTTTAGGATTCGTCTCAAGTTAAAGAACTATTGATGCAAATTGTTTTAGCGCTAGCCGACGGCTGAAGGGAGCACAAGGGGTGCGTGAGAGAGTAATTAGCGACTAGCACTGCTTTGAGGAGCTCAGGTGATTTTTGAAGGATTTCGGAGCAACGAAGAGGAAGGCGGTGGACCGAATGGCAATCAATGGGGCAGCCTTACCGTGTATCGGAGATATGCGAATCGGAGACGTGTCGGAGAGAGCGAGTGGCAGAGGTGGAAGGGAAGTTCCACTTGAAGGGAAGTTAAATCAAAGACGTCAACGCTTTGTCGTATTCCACATGTGTATATCTTGTTTACTTAAATCTATGAAGTATTTATTTTTTCAAAAAAATAGCTCACTGACATTTTTAGGTTTGTTTGCACTCATAAATTCCTCTTCGCAATTCCTGCCCACTTTATTTACGTTGTACTACATAAAGCATGCAGTCAGTATTCAGCAATGACAAACTTACAAATGATAAGTTGTAAATTTCCCCAGTGTGGGACAAATAACGGATATCTTATCTTACACGTTCAATTCCGTTACATTGTATGAACGCTACATAATAAACCGCGATCATAATCCTCATTGTCAGCATGCACTTACTAAGGTGTTAGCTGATCTGGACCCCTTTTTGCAAATCTCTTTCACATCAACAAATTGATGTGTGATTCGTTCACTCTTCCGTACCTTTTCATATTTTCCATCTTGGCTTTGGCATACACAAATGAGTAAATCCATTGCTCACTGTTCAGTGCTACACTCTGTTAGCAGGTCGTCTCGCTATTCTTACTTTGACATCCTGTTCGGTGTAGCCAATAATGATTTTACCCAATATGGTGCACCCCCCCCCCCCCCCCCGCCCCCACCTCCCTTTTATGGATGAATTAGTTGGATTAATTCTTGCTTAGCTAAAACTCTGAAAGCTGCAGATCTGTAATGATGCAACTTGCTTGACATTTGGAGGGGATTTGAATAGGCTGGCAGGATTTGGGCCACAGTAACTTGGGACTTGTTTGAAACTTTACGGTTAGGACTTGAGGCTTACTTATTACTTCCACACACGGTATGTGATATAGGCCTGTTATACACATAATCAGACTGTTTGTTTTTGTCCTGATTCTGCCTATTCCTGACCAAGGACATCAAAAGACAGATTAAATGTTGACTAAGGATCTTTTATAAAATTATCCTTTGGTCTGATGTGTGTTAATAGGATACGCATTAACGTTAAAATATAAGACGTGCTCAATAGAAGTAAAAACCCCGAACATAAAGGACAATAACACCAGCCGTAAATTTGACAACTCACATACTCGCTCAGTAGGCTATTAAATCTATTTCAACGCTGTCTCCAGAATTTTTGCAACAGTCTTATTTTTGCTGTCAATCCATGAAATTCAGGTTGTTTCCAAAACAAACAAAAAAAGTCCCAGACAACCATCATTCCCTTCTCTCGTGTTTCCCGATTGTCATTAGGATTCTTCTTCTTCTTCACTTTTATTAATCACATTTTATCGTGTAAGATTTCTGTCTTGGAGGACTACATTATCGGGAGCACACAAAGTACGATCAGATGTTTTAATGGCAGATATTTCATATTCATGTGTAGGGTCTGTAACTGATAAACAACCTCCTTAGATTAAAAAAAAATACTGCGTAGTTCTGCCCTCGCCACGTCCCCGCTGCGGCTAGACAGACGGATAACTCCTTCAATGACCACACCCGTTGATGTTTCTTGCAATTTATTCACCGTAGAGGTGATTCAAGAAGGTATAAAACTGTAACAGACACACATAAAACACTTACACGTATTGCAAAGTAAAACGTGGTAAAACAATGTGCCCCACTTGTCTGACACATGACGAACGCCTGACTACACTAGTGTTGCTAACGTTCGCAAGCTAATGCGCTAATCGCTGTACGTAAATGCTAACTGTAAACCATTGGAACGTCCCTCAAATGTAAATTCACGGTGAACACACCCCACTAATTAATAATATGGCATAAATTTACATAATATACACCTACAGGCTGTGCGTAGTATAATGACCTTAGATTATTTGCTAATACATTGACACTCATCTTGACCTTCATGCTAGTGCCATTAGAGTGCATTGCAAGGCTATGGGGAGTATAAACCCAATTTTTTTCCCCTACAGGAAATTTAGCTAGACTGCGGTTCACTTCCCTTGTGGCACTTTTCCACTGGCAAAAAGAAATAAATCCACAAGGTACCTCCAAGCATCCTGACTATCATGCTATCATGACTGGTCGCTTATTGGTTGAGCAGATACCTCAGTGCTGTAATGTTAGCGTTGCTTTTCTGTCTTTGTGGGTTGAATCACGACGGGTGAAGTTCGGTGTTGGACTTGTTGTGGCTTTCTTGTCCATGAGTTGCTCCACTTGCATGTTGCTATTCTTTTCAATCTTGAATGTAAATGTCGTCCATCCACAATGCATGTGTCATGACGTTCCATCGACACTCTGAATCATAGCATGCTGGTTGGTTGCCAGCTTCGCAAGCGCTGTACAGAAAAGTAGCTGATTTTCACACGTAAACAAGACTCGTCACGTCATGTAGTTTCATTTGATTCCCGTTTTAGCCAAACAAGTCACGGGTCCTAAAAACTGGTGACTGTGTTTATCATGCACATCTTTCATAAATCTCAGCTGTTATTCATTTCTCTAAATATGGAAGCAGTTACCCTTTTTCATCGTATTCTGACAGCTTTATATGCACTCTACCGAATCTACTGCACCGCAAGTGCCATGAATAATGCCGAGGACAGTAACTTATAAGACTGCAGATGCAGCAAGTTACATGTTTTATGAGGTGTGTACATCAAGATATGAGCTTTAAGTTGGTTTTTAAGCCCCGCACAACGCGAGGAAAGCATGCCAGAGGCCATGATATTCTTAATCATCATCACAAAAAAAAGTTAAGCGCTTATCTTCTGCATCATCTGATACATACACTCTTGCTCGATGCGTCATTTCGTACACGTGCATAATCGAATGAAATCCAATATGACCACATTGACACTGTCAGAGCGCTAATAATGAGCCGTATGTGCATTATTATAGCATGCAGTGATTGGAATGGTAAATTACTAAAAGCACTACGTTGCACCACTGCAACCACAAAAACAAAGTGTTTGTGTGTGTGTATATATATATATATATATATATATATAAATTAATACCCCATCACAAGTGAGAATTATCTTTTTAATGTCTCAATTTTGGATACAGCTCCTGTATGAGATCTCATTAGATTGCACAGGTGTATCTAATGTTGTGTTATACTGTATTTGATCATATCTCATGAAAACTGCTGCTGCTTTTTTTTTTTTTTTTTGCCCCGCTGCTAATAACCGCAGTCATTTGTGGGCAGCCTGAGCAGCAAGGAGGTTAATACGTTTCTGTCGTGCTCCCCCGAGAGCGAGCGAGAGACAGATGTTTAGGGTGGAGTAGTGGTTTGCTTGTCGGAAGTGCAAGCGTGTGAGTTCTAAATGAAACCCGGCTCGTAAAGACTGAAGTCCCCGTGTGCCGGGCCCTCGCGGACCGCCGAGGTTACTAGAGATTTGATCATTTTCGACGACCCCAAATAATTTTTCCCTTTGAACATTTCCAGTCATTCGTGCTTTTATTTATATGATGAAGCCTATTTAGACAATCAAGGAGTGGGGCGAAATAATGAGGCCTTCCATCCTCGCACCGTCGTCAGCGTGGACACAGGCTCCCTTTTCAATCAGTTTAAAAGCGCCTGTGTTAATTAAAGCTCTGCCCAAATAATTTTCATATAACTTGCTCAATTCCTTCAGATCTGTTGTCAGCAACAAGCCAAGTTTCTTGTAGTCCCCCCCACTCTTGGAGAAATCCCACTGACCCATATAGTTGATCTCATTTTTGAAGAAGCGCATAATAATATAGATTCCATGTTAAGAGAGTGGAGGCTCTATTAATAGTCTCATTTGAGGTGCATATCCTCCTCCTCCTCCACCCCTTTGCTACTGCTGCTGCTGAATTCCCAGTGTAGTAGCATACATCGCATCTCCTTTGAGTAAGGCCGAGATTATTACCTCATGCAGGCCTGAGCCGTTTCATCAGCCGGCGTACAGCTGCTGACTGTTTACAGGCGCCTTTAGCGCAAGCATCACACGTGACAACCTGCGATGCCACCTCAACTCGTGTTTCCGCCGCTAACAACAACATCCTATTGATCTTTCGCACCGTTTTAACAGCTCCGATTGCACCCGCGCTCACACACGTGCCTGAGTGGCTCCAGATTGAAAAACAGGAGCAGCTGGAAAGGCTTTTTTTTTCCTCTCACCCTCGCGTTTTATTTAAGGTAGTGGTTTATCACCCGAAATA
Source organism: Hippocampus guttulatus (assembly GCF_054856545.1). Taxonomy (NCBI): domain Eukaryota; kingdom Metazoa; phylum Chordata; class Actinopteri; order Syngnathiformes; family Syngnathidae; genus Hippocampus; species Hippocampus guttulatus. The sequence continues at coordinate 19,713,908 of NC_141262.1, forward strand.
AAAAATACTTGGCTCTCCAAGTATCACCTTAATGGCCAACATTAAAAATACAATAGTGTCGTAGGCGCAAGTGTTCACCTAAAGCACAGGTGTCAAGCTCAGGTCCTGGAAGGCTGCTGTCCTGCATGTTTTCCAAGTCTCCCTGTTGCAACACACCTGATTCAAATGAACAGGTTCAATGTCAGGCTTCCGCAGAGCTTGCTGATGATCTGATCATTGAATCAGGTATGTTGGAACAGGGAGACTTGGAAAACATGCAGCACAACGGCCCTCCAGGACCTGAGTTTGACACCTATGACCTAAACCATGGTTTTATTCCACAAAAAGTATACAGGGGTGCCCTAAGATATGAGTAACCTGACTTAAGACTTTTTTCCAAATATGAGACGTCGTGTGGCCAATTCTTTAGTTTGACATGAGCAAAGGTTGTCGGTACGAGCTCTGTATGATGGCACTGAACTAAATTCGCATCGCGTCACAGGAAACGGACAGTGACCGATTCTTCACAAAAATGGCATCATATTTTGATTGAAACTGCCATTTGAAGTTTACTTTCAAACCTAACACGAAACAAAGAGAATTACATCACGGGGTTGCGGCGTTACAACCCTTTAAGCAATGGATATTTGAACACAAAAGGTGGAGCAACACGCGAAGACAGGTAATGTGATTATACTCGCAGAACATATAGACCTTATTCTCTGGGAAAAATTACTTCTATATTACTGCAGCTTACTGAGTAGTGACCGTCTCCATGTAAATTTGTACAATTTGTATTATGCTGCGTGCACACGAGAGGGATCAGCAAGATATCCATTAAATTGAAGAAAAATGTGACAAAAACAGTTCATTCTTTACATTCTTTCTATTATGTCAGTACCGTATGTTTTTAGTTAGTTAGTTCCGCCCGCTCCCATTTGGAACATTGGGCGACGAGCCTCCTCCATTTGTTCCGGTCACTGGCGACCTTTCTTGCTCCATGCCAGCTGACACCCATCTCACTGAGGTCTTCTTTGGCAGTCTGTCTCCACGTCTTCTTTGGCCTACCTCTCTTCCTCTTTCCACCCTCTGGCATCCAGTCCATGGCCACACTTGCCGGTCTCTCTCTTGGCAGCCGGAGTACGTGGCCGATCATTTTCCTTCTCCTTCCAGAGACAATGTCTGACAGTTCAGCCACTCCTGCCCTCTTCATCACCTCCTCGTTGGTGATGTGGTCTCTCCATGAGATCCTCAGGATGGATCTCAGGCAACGCCGATGAAAGACATCTAACTTGTTGGTAATGTTGGCTGTCTTCATCCATGTCTCACAGGCGTAAATCGCTGTTGGGATAACCACTGACATATAGAGGCGTAGCTTGGTGGTCGTAGTGATGGCTTTCGATGACCAGATGTTGCGGAGGCGTTGGAACACTCCCGCAGCTTTACCAAGTCTACTGTTGACGTCTTTCTCCACACCACCTGTATTTGAGATGTTACTCCCAAGATATGTGAAGCTGTCAATGTACTCTATGTCATGTTGGTGTAGAGTGAGTGGTTGAAGGTGTTGGTGCTGTCCGACGGCCATGGCCTTGGTCTTTTCCTGGCTAATTCGTAAACCGACCTTAACTCCGTGCTCATGCAGATTGTTGGTCAACTCCTGGAGTGCGGGCTGGGTGTGACTTAACAGAGCCAAATCATCTGCAAATTCCAGGTCAGCTAGTCTGCTCCCTGTATGTTTTTATCATGTACAATTTTATTGAAGGCTAATTTTCTGATTGTAAAGTACCTGAACATTTTGTGTGTGTGTGGGGGGGGGGGGGGTTGGGGGTAGGAGGTCATCCTAGAACAGACAAATGGCTATGAATGTGGTCACAAAATGAATTCAACTTGTATCTCGTGGCACCACTATGTTAAATATTGTAAGCCACAGCCACATTATGGACAGTTTTGAACATTAACGCCGTGCTTAAACATGGGAAAGCATAAGCGCACTAAAATCATTGTTCAGTTAAATTGTATTCCACATAAAAGTGAAATATAAAAGGAATCGACGTGAGAAAAAAAGTACCGAGATGTCTGCCAACAAACGCAACTCGTACTTCAAAGTTAAACACGTCTGAGCTGTACTTAACAAAGACTGTAAAAACGATCTGGCAAACAACACGGATGCTAAATATTAGCGCGCTGAACTCCACCAAAGACCAAACAATCCAAATCTGGATCAGCATCAAATTGGACACATTCTACTTCCTGTATTAGCTTAAATTTTGCCATTAAGATTCAAGTCACTTAGACGTGAAGCAACATGTCAACAAATCACGCAATTTCGGAAACTGGTTGAATCGTTTTGCACTCAAAAGCTACAAACATTCATCTTAACAATTGCCAGACGAATGAAGCAATTGGTTGCAGTGAATACAGTCATCAAAAAAGTAGAAACTTTTGAGGCTTTTTTTCTTTTCGCCTCAGTCTAGAATTTTCTTTTTTTTATTTTCCACCACACAATTTAAGACTTTAGAAAAAAAACAGCTATGTGGTCAAATGGTAAGATCCAGCATACATCTGCAGCAGTATGAAAGTTTAGCACTGGAGTGTGCTGAATTGTTTCGTGCGCTTTTCCATGCCTGATTCAAGTTTGAACACTGAAGGAATAGCGTCGCAGTGCGGTTGTGTCACAGAGAAAAAAAAAAAAAGAACAAAAGAGCAAAGTTTTTGTCACACCCATAGCTGGAAAAGAGGCAAAGTGAGGCCCATTTCCATCATGCAAAGTTTACTTGGTGACATTTTGTCATGCCGAGATCTTTTTTTTTTCTCCTGCAATTGCGTCTACTCTCTCGTATAAATTTGCTTGGCAAGTACAGACGAGTGCCTCCTCCATCCAGTCAAATGTACATTTTTTTCGTGTGCTATGCATAATTCTGGAACGAGCAGATTTTGACGGCTCCTGTCCAAAGGTGCATTTGGAGTGCACTGGACATTATTTTCCGGTCCATTAAATCTGATAACTATGAAATCAAGGGTCAATTGTTTAACTAATAATAAAAATGTTAATTAATCCGCTGAGGCCGGCAGTGCCAGTTACTGTACATCAGCAAATTCCGTGTTCCCCACTACGCTGTGGCTATCGACGGTTTCTTCAGTCGGACTCATTATCAGGATTTGTCTCCTCTGGCACATTAACTTAATTGGGGAGAAAGTAAGCACTGATAGTCGGGTATTTTTCAATGTTCGCTGGAGTTTGGGAAAACCTGTAGGTTGGCAAGATCCCAAGACCCGCCCCTTTTCGCAGATCGACCAATCGCAGTGATTGTTCATCTGTTTGATCTTCTTGTCAGTCAGCAAAGCAGCATTTGCTCATTTTGCCAGTGTTGGCCTGAAGTGCGGAGAAGATATTTGTCAACAACAACAAAAAACGGCTAGTTTATTGCTTCCACATGTGCGCGCGGTTGAAAAATTGACTCACGCTGTTTCAAATTGCCAGGGGTGAAATAGGAGCATTTAGTGGCAGTCTGGAGTTCTGTCGTCACTTGTTTCGTTGACTCACCTTGCTCGCTGGTCAATTTGGTCGGAAATCATACCAATCGTGAAAATACGATAGAACGCTTATGAGCAAGTGACGCGCTTTACAAATGGCAGGTTATATTTGTCATTTTAAGAAAGTACTTTTGAGCTCTTTGCATTGCCTTTGAAATTCTTCAGCTGTCGTGTTTTGTAAATGCTTCGAGGTGTTGCGCTTTTGGTTGTGTGAAGCACATTGAGATATCTTGTTACATTACTTCTTTAAGGGACCAACAGAAGAAGCTAGCAGCCCTTGCACACTTCCTTAGCGATAATCAACTGAATGAGACGTACGTTGTCGACGACTTGTAGTGTGTGCTGGTTTTATTTAGTACCCCAAAGATAAATCAATACTATAGTGTGGAAATCACATTGCAAGCTTATTAAGACAGAAAGAACAACAGAGTAAAAGTCATTACTGTCGTTTTGTGTTACTGTAGCCATAGCTGCTTAATTGTGTCATATATTAAATCGTGTGACACCGCACGTGTCGTGTAGTTTATAAATGCGTCTGTATTTATACTCCCAGATATTTTGGTGCTTCAGCACGCGAACTAAAAACACACTAAAAGCAAAGTGGGTGTCACTTTTAAGCAGTTGCTTTTGATTCCACTCAGTTTAGATGTACACCCCCCACCTCCCCCCGATTCCTTTGGCATGCCCCCCCCCCTCGCATGTAGTTCTGTGAACAGGCAGCGGCGCTTTTGCGTTTTGCATTGAAATGGAGCCTCTTCCAAACAATCCATGCATCGTCTCCCGCTGCTTCTGATCCGCTTCGTATCACCCGATGACGATCATTTTGACTTCATCGCCCGTTTAATTGTGCGCTAATAATCCACCGCGGTGCTTCCTGACGTGAAAATCTGTATTTGCTTCTGTTTTTATCCATCGTCTTGCAGCCTTTCTAACCGAACACATGCATTCACTCTCTTACAGAGACAAACAAGGACGCTTCATTCATCCTTTTTGGGGCGGAAGGCATTAAAAAAAAAAAGGCACTCGCTCTGCCGTTTCTTGGCACACAACGACAAATGACGGTAAGACAAAACGCGGCACAACACAACATGCTTGCGTCATGGTGTCAGTGTCAGGACATTCTGAGCCTAAGAGGTGTGTTTTATTTCTTCTTCACATTCACTGCCAGCTAAATTGTTTAGCACGGACTGTGATTTTGCCTCTTTTTGTGTGCGCGAGGACATGTTTATGGGCTAATAGGCCTTTGTTAGTGCTCCTCTATTTATTTAATACAATTGTAGTGTGAACAGAAGGAATAATAAACAGGCTGACGAGACATACGATTCGTCTTTAGGTCTGATAAACCCCTGTGTAAGGACACAAAAGGGGGACGTTTCCACTGCGGAAAGTAAATTCTTTTGAAGTGGAACTAATCATCTGAGGGATGGTTCTCGTTGTCCTAACAACGCAGCTGAATTGGAATGAGCCTCCCTTTTTTCTTCTTTTTTTTGTGGCAGATATGTTTTCTTTTTTGCATTCAGGGCTGATGATGATCGTACTTTCACGCCCTGTCCGCCCGCATTGTGCGTCCCAACTCCTTTGCGGATAAGTCTTCACTTGGAGACGCCGAACGCACGGTGGGTGACTCCCGGTCCGTGACGTCAGCCCCCCCCCTTTCCCATAGTAACCCCCCCCCTCTTACCCCCACACTCCTTTCAGCTTTTTAATACTGTCAACATGAAAAGGGGCCGAGCAAATCCTCTCCTACAACACTGTGAAAAGATCAAGACTTTTAAACTTGTCATGTAGTATAATGCACCGATCACGCTTAAAATGGCGCCCATGTCGATCGTCGGATAAATCGGGAGTTTATGTGTGAGAAAATGCTCGCAAGATATTTGGAAAAAAAAACATGCAATTTTGTACAATTGGCGTCAACCCCCCCCCCCCCCCCCCCATTCTTTTGATCCCTGTTTTAAACCACATGACTAATACTACCTGGATACTAATTTGTGCAGGAAATAGCGACAACATAAATACATCCAGAGTGGGTAAAAATGAAGCAAGCATCAAAATGTGGTTATAACATCTTTTGCCCAATATCACAAATTAATCAAAACAAATGATGCGTGTTCTTTATCAGATGGCGAAGTTATTTTACATACTCCAATGTAAGCATTGGTGGCGTCAACAATGAACAATTTTCATCAAAATCCATATGCATAAAAAAAATCCAATGAATAAAAACAAAATATGTTTACCAGCCCAAAAAGTATAACATACATACAAAAATAATTTACCTTGGCACATATCTTCGCATACATAAAAATATTCACAAAAATAAGAAATAAATGACAATGAACAACTTAAATGCAAATTCGTACACATAAAGCAAGGAAAGAAAGAAAATCTACCACCTACCAAGTAAATACATAACTGTAATTTTTTTTTTTAATCTCTCAAAAAATAAAGCTTGGATGAAAACAAAAAGCCTCCTAGAACAGCTGAACTAGTTCTGTATTCCTCATCTAATTTTAAACAATAGTGCAAAGTGACCGAGCATACTACGATGGTTTTTTTTCCTCCCTGCCCCCCCCCCCCACCCCCAAATAAAGGCATTCCTGGCATAAATCAAGTTAGTAATTATTGTCCGAGGCCTGTGATTCACCACGACGGCTCTTTTGTTTCAGTCTGAAGGGCCACAACTGTGCCGTGCAGTTTTGGGTCTCCCCCTGCGGGCGCCCTGGAGGGTTGGGGCGGAGAGGCCCCCGGAAAGGTAACTGGGCCGCTTGACCTCGAGCCGACAGAATTCCAATGTTTACTGTTCCTAAATCTACATTTTCACACCGGGCTCGCTATAAAGTGTCTGCCTTCTTCCTGCTTGTTCCGTTCAATAGCCACTCGGCCATTTTATTGTCTCAGTGGGGCTATTGAGGGGTTCAGGCAGCAGTCATCTGCCGAGGTGAGAGGTTGCTGTGTCTTCCACGCTAGCGGCGCCCCTCAAAATATCCAACTCTTGACCTGCAAAATGAGAGAAAATAAGCCGCTAATGTTTTGTAATGGATGATGCATTATTAAGTGCATTTATGTCACGTTGATTCGAAATAAATGTGGCACACTCCTCTTTGTGACCCTCCTCAAAGCTCACACGGTGTCATGTTATCGCATATTATACAGGATACAGTATGTACACTTGGCGATGGCGCTGCATTATTCATAAACTCTATTCTTGATGATTTATTAAATATGATATCACACGACGGGGAAAGGGAATCTAAGAACAATAGGTTTCACTTTTTTGATCATTTTTAAGCAGAATTCTTTGAGGTGGGGGGTGGGGGTGGGGATCGGCCAGTTGGTGGCACGTCTGCAGTGTTATTTCTACTCCGTGGCCACAACATTAGGTACGCTGGCGCCAAGATATTAATTTTGATCAAGGGTCACTGACCTTTTCTTAAGTGAGAGTTACTTCTTGGGTATTGATTAATGCGTAGGGCTTCCAGTTTCATACACACGTCTGAACTAACAAAAATGCTCAAATCACCTTGAATTATGTGTTAGTCATGATAATTGTTGATATTTAGCTCCATGAAGACGCTGATCATGTTCATGCTTTCTCACAATCGGTGTTAACAAAGATTTAATGAGCGAGGACACAGATAAATATCAACAGGTTTAACTTCATTTATATAAATCTTTCCAAGTGGTTAAGATTTGAATGATCAGTTCTACAATTCACAGAAAATCACAATGTCCCACCGCTGGTGAGCTGTTTTTAGAATCAATCTGTGGGATACTTATGTGATTCCTCGGGGCACCCTGATGAGAGCAGACCCGACATTGGGGTCAGCCATGTTTTTATTTGCCAATATGGCTTCCCAGGGTTACACTTTGCAATCATTCTGTTTCTAATATTTTGGCTCTGTTCGTAGCTGTCCTCGCTTGAATGGTGCCTTGTGCAAGATCCCACTTTGGCGTCCTCCTGCCCCTCCAACACACATAAATACCAATGAAGCACTCATTGGAAGGGGATTGATTGATTGATTGATTGATTTATAAAATCGATCGGCTTGTAAATCGATTAGAATACAGCAACAGCAAAGAACAATTTGAAAATTAAGCTAACAAAACAACACAAACAATACACGAGTAAGTGGAACAGACAACGACTCTTCCACACCATCAAGCTGCCATTCCACTTGGTGCGGCTCCTCATGCCACGCATGCCAAAGTGTGCAAACTGCTTTGTTTATATGAATGATCTTTTTGGGTGTATTTGTGTGTAACTCAGTATTCTCTACCAATGAGTTACTGCAACACGACCAACACAAGTGTAAATTATGATCTTTTGGGGCCAGTGGCATAGCCCCGATGCTGTCACACGAAGGGGCATGTCCAAAAACGTTTTCCTCCACCCATGACGACAGCAGTGAAAAAGCTATCAATTGATGTTGAATCCCTTTTATTTGGACTCATCAGTGTTGTGGCACATGCATCCTCTGCTGATGTTACACGCTTACTACACACACACACACACACACAGTCAGACGCACTGACTGTTAATGAAGCCAGCAGTTTAAATGAGGACACGGCAAGAGTGGCTGGTGGCAAACTTAAATGTAGGCCATTTTTGGTTGTTAGAACTTTGAATAAAATGCAATACTTGAGAGGATAGAAATGCGGAATCCTCACCAACGCTCTTTTCTTCATTCGACAAGAAAGTCAGCGTGGAGCTCAAAGCTGACGTGTAGTCTCAAGTCCTATCAGTCGCTTTTTAAAAAGCCATTTTCCTTAGAGGAGCCAACGGACCAGTCGCGTTGCTTCCTGCAGAAAACTCTGCCGGCCCGCCTGCACTTTTTTTTTTTTTTTTTTTTTTTTTTTTGTGTGGTTTTTACATGCCATGCAAGATGGGCTCACCATTGTCATCACGGCAGACTGGGAGCTGTGGGGAGAGGACGCCCGCGCTGTGCCAGTTGGCTCCGGTAGTGAAAACACAAGGCAGGCACAGCACCATTCTAATCTTCGGCGTTGCAGACACAAAGGTCACTTAGTGGCGATTGCACTTGGAGTGTTCCAACAGCTCGCCGGGCATATTCGCAGCGGAATGTATAGAAATGTACACAGTATACACATGCTGTTGGCTGCCAGCATGTCAACATTCGGCCGCTGCGCCATGTGCTTCGGTCTAAAAATGACTGTTATTTAAATCAGGCACACTCTCGAGGGGGCGCTGGGACGCCACCAACATTTAAATATCCCGCAATGTCAATGATAAATTAATGATTTCATTCAAAATATATTAGGAGATAAACATTGTTTCATTTTGAAATGGTCCTTTTGTTTGCCAGCGGTTATAAAAAAATGCAGTTTAAAAAAAATGCAGTTAATGTTTGGACTGAATAGAATACACAATGCAGCAGCAGGCAGCTCACTCAACAGGAACATTCTAATTAAATCGTTGAGTTCTTAATTTTGTGTTTGAATGTATTAGGTTGAGTACTGACGACTGCAAAAAAGACTCTTGCTCCAGCCCCCCATGAGCCAGGCCTGGAGCGGTAATTTGGATAATTCTGGCTATTGATTGATGGGCCAGGTTGCTATGTGTGCAACTTGGGGTGCTATCCCAGCATGCACATTCATTTGTTCTCCCCCGTGCCTGCGTGGGTTTTCTCCGGGTACTCTGTTTTCCTCCCACATTCCAAAAACAAGCATGGCAGGTTCATGGAACACTCTAAATTGTCCCTCGGTGTGGACGTGAGCGCGAATGGTCGTTTGTCTATGTGTGACCTGCGATTGGCTGGCAACCAGTTCAGGGTGTACCCTGCCTACTACCCGAGGTCAGATGGGATAGCCTCCAGCACGCTCACGACCCTCGTGAGGATAAGCGGATTAGAAAATGGATGGAAGGATGGATGCTGTATACTGTCTAGACAGTATATGTGTGTATGTGTATCTATGTGGAGCATGTGTGTTTACAGTGTGTGTGTATATATATATATATACACACACACACACACACACACAGAGAGTAGTCCAAATGTTTGCATTTCATTTTTGATGCAAAGTTGTGGTAAAGCCACAAATTGGCTTGCATTGTTACTGTAGTCTGATTCCTGATTTATGTTTACACCACCCTGGTTTGGTAGAATTTTGTTGTCTGAGCGAATGCTTAAAAGACTGCAAGTCAAAGCATTGACTAAGTTAGCAAGTCTTAATAAAGTAGATCAATAAATGTTTTTCATACTAATTCATGGTACATTTGCCTTTATTTTCGCCTGAGACCAAAGACCAATATATGTATGTATAATAAATCTGATAGTTTATTTTACAACAAATGAATTGATTGTTTGTGTTTGTTCAAGAATGGAAAGGAAAAAAATATGGAATGTAAAATTGCAATCACAACATCCAGGGGAAAAAAAAAATGCCATTAGATTATTTTTCAAAATCATTCATCCCTCAGCAAAATGTACCATAAGCTAAACTGCACCACAGGCTCTTAGGTGTGTTGTCGCCGACTTAAGCAGCGACGAACAAGCCGACAGGAATAGCAGGACTATTGTTGGAAGGTAAGCTACCATCAATAACGTCCGTATCTTCTCTCTGTCCTGCGCGACGCCACGGGCGGAAGATAGCGAGCGTCGGTTTGTCACGAGCTTGTAAATGCCAGTTTATTTAATGAGTTGCGTGGACGAAAGCGGGCCAAAATGCCTCTCGCTTTCCCCGCCGTAAGTTGCAGCAAATAGAAGGCGGCCTGGTTCGCATTGTGGAGCTTTATCCGTTTTCACGCAGCTCTCCGCCCTCCTGGTGGTGCTTGGCTTACAAGACAATCGTCCTGCAAATATCAGGGGGCCAAGTCATTATCTTATGCTCAGCAGGTGTACACATTATTGGAGTGTTGAACTAATGATATGTAATGAGCTCTCTGTGACACATGTCTAGCCACCGTTACTATCACGAGGCCCATTAATAGATAACAGCATCCTAATTAGCTTCACCAGGAAGCCAGAACCACCGCTTATAAATACATCAAGCTATATTTAAGTTTAGTTTTTTTTTTCCCCTTGCCCCTCCTTGTCGTCGACTCACGAGGACGGAAAACGTGCTAATCCCGTTTCACGATGCTTGTATTTAGTTTGCGCGAGGTGGCGCGTTTCGAAAGCGCTCTGGAGCGACGTCCTTGACGATTCCGTGACTAAAAGACAGGCTGATCCACGTTTGTCACTTTCTTCCTATTTTCTGGCCAAATTGAGCGTCGAGGACTGCCTCAAATTTTATTTTGGAAATGGTTTTGAAGTTGGTACCCCACCGCAAACACTTTCAGGCTGGCGCCTGTCGCCTAGCAACAGCAAACAAAGGCAGGACCCATCTCAAGTTTCCCGTGGAGCGGCCAGTCCGGCACGCCTTTGATCTTGACTGGGAAAATAGCTGAGTGGGCACTACTCGCATTTGTCTTTCATTTAGTCCGGCCCCCCACCAACTCCTACCCAATATGCTCCCCGCCCCCTCCTCTCCCCTCCCCAAATGTTCCCTGAAATGGACAAATCTTCATCTGTCCCCAGCAACCAACACCGCCACTTATAAATAATCGACCGTAGCACGGCAAGTGTTTGGATGTTTGTTAGCTTTCCCGAAGACTGATCAAAGTCTTATTTCATCTTTCATGAGCACGAGTGCAATTTTACTTCCGCAAATCAGTCTCAGAATCATCTTTATTACTCAATATGCTTAAAAACACACCAGCAATTTGTCATCGGTAGTTCGAGCCACTCTGGTACTTCATCAAACGATAGAAATATGTACTGTACATGTAGGACGTAAATGTACAGGGAGTCATTAACCCTTTCAGGGACAGCGGTTACTACAGTGGACAGCTTATCATGTTATCAGGTTACAAGGTGCGTGAAAGGGTTAAGCAATATAAAATGTCCCATAGTGTGGCAGTACGGTGTAAAAGATGCATCAAGTCAAGCAATTTAAAGGCTAAAGCTATATATTTAAGGTTTTTCAAGCCTTTTCTCTTTTTTTTTCCTAGTGCATTTATTCGAGAGCTTGGTTAGTTTTATCCTTGACCCCAACAAAGACTGGCTTTGGTTCTGCATTTGAAAAGTAAACATCACAAACACGGTAAGCAACTGGTTAGCACATCCGCCTCACAGTGCAGAGGTGTGTGGTTCGATTCCGGCTCCGGCTTTCCTGTGTGGAGTTTGCATGTTCTCCTTGTGCCTGCGTGGGTTTTCTTCGGGTACGCCGGTTTTCTCCCACATTCCAAAAACATGAATGACAGGCTGATGGAACACTCAAAATTGTCTCTACATGTGAGCGCAGATGGTTGTTTGTCTCTGTGTGCCGTGCGATTGGCTGGCATCCGGTTCAGGGTGTCCCCCGCTTACTGCCCGAAGACAGTTGGGATAGGCTCCAGCACCCCCCGCGACCCTTGTGAGGATGAGTGTATCGGAAAGTGGATGGATGGATAGGTGATACAGCATGTGAGAAGAGGGGGGGGGGGATGAGGTTGTTTCTGCATTGTGATTGGCTGAATGTCGAGCAGCATGATGCTTTGGGTTACATCTGCAGGCACGTTTACATGTTGTTGATGCGCTTTTTGCATTTTGGGAGCTGCTTTGCCCAACAGTCTCTTGGTATTCACACAAATGTCACTGTGTATTGTAAGATCAAGATAAAGTGATGTATAATTAAATAGATAAATGTTGCCTGCAGACTGACAGACCTGATGAATGTTCTAATAGTTTTGGGCTTTCTCATGTTAAATAAGGTCGACAAATGAAGTTTGGTTTCGTCATTGAACTAGAATAATTTTTTTGTTGAGCAAAAACCTGCCTTAAAAAATTTATAAATGCTCAGTTTCAATGTAGCTTGAGAGATATTATCCGAAAGCTATTGTGAGCCTAAAAGCATTTTAGCCGAAGTCAGCCGCCCCCCACCCTTAAACAAAATTTTAAAAATGCAACAAATTATGCATATTGTACAAGAGGTCAGTTGCCTCCATTCAGCCTTTGTCATCTGAAAACATATGAAGAAAAAACACTGTTTTAACAAAATCAAAATAACGACTTGGACAATCACAATCCGTGTTTCCGTGTTAGATTAAGAAAACGAAAAACAAAATTATCAGTCTCCTTTTTCATTTTTTGTTTTCGATTGGCAGTTGAAAAAAACGAAAGAACAAATGATACACGGATTAATCACACTATTCGGCTGGCGATATGTTTAATGTTGTGGTTGTTTGCTGAGAGGGGTTCCCAATATATTGCCTTTCGGATGTTGTTGCGATAGAAGCATTTCGCAACCGGTTCAGGGTGTCCCCCGCCTACTGCCCGAAGACAGCTGGGATAGACTCGAGCAAGCCTTGTGAGGATAAAGCGGACCGGAAAATGGATGGATGGATGAATATGTCTCCCAGGACATGAAGTGGGAAGTCAACACCATCTCCATCCTGAAAAGGGCCCGGCAGATGATGTACTTCCTGAGGCTGCTGAGGAAGCATGGCCTGCCACAGGAGGTGCTACGACAGTTCTACACAGCAGTCATCGAATCAATCCTGTGTTCTTCCATCACGGTTTGGTTTGGGGCCGCCACAAAAAAGGACAAAATCCGACTTCAACGGACAGTTAGGACGGCGGAAAAAATCGTTGGCACCGCCCTACCCACTCTTGAGGACTTGCACACTGCAAGAATCAAGACAAGGGCACGGAAAATCCTCCTGGATCAACTGCACCCTGCCCACCACCTTTTCCAGCTACTCCCCTCAGGCAGACGCTACAGATCCATGCGCACCAAATCCAGTAGACACTTAAACAGCTTCTTCCCTCTAGCCATTAACTCCTTAAACAGTCACTGACGTAGTCACTCTTCTTGTACTACAAATACTGCTACTGGTTACTCTAAAATGGTTCAATGATTTGTTGTTTACGATGATACTAATGCAGCGTGTTATACCGGAGACAAATTCCTTGTGTGTTCTACATACTTGGCCAATAAAGATGATTCAGATTCTGATTCAGATTCTGATATTACAGACAATTAGGTTAATTTTATGGTGGCAGCCAAAATTATGATTAATTGTGCATCCCTCAGTGTAGGTAAAACCAGAACTGTCACAAGGTCATGCGCATGCCAGTGCAAGACTCATTTTGTGTGTTTGGGAATTTGAAAATTTAAGCAAAGAAACTATTGAAAGTGTCTCATCTAACACAGCTTGGACTATCTCAACACGCAATTTCTTATTCAAAACTGAAAGTGAGGCTACACTGAGCATTTTCCAATGTGCTGCTTATTGCATCATGAGCATCTTCAGAGTGATGCTGATGTGGCATTTGGCTATTCATGTGGATCGTGTGTGTTGAAAGTAAGCTGTGCTTAAGGGAAAAACATTTTGAAGTAACATTTCCAAGTCTTTAATAATTCTTTCCCAGTCAAGAAAAAAAAACCTTTTTTCCTCAATGCATGAACACAAGCGAGGAGAGACATCTTTGGGCTATTGAACGTTATCTTGTGCCAGTGCTCCGCTCGCCTTTCATCCAAAGCGTCTCAGACAGCAGCAGAGATTAAACAAATTGAAGTGTTACACACTGTTTTGGTGTAAATTACAGTAATTGATGTTTCTATGAGGTGCCGCGGACCCTCCGGAGCAACTTCTTCCAGTTTGCAGGAAGACGTGCGGCTCAGTAGGGTGTATTGACTCAGACGGTTTTAATGCTCCCCATTGTTTGGGGAACATACCCTCCTTCGTTCTCAGCCGAGCACGAGCACACCTTGCGCAAGCAAGGATGTGGTTTTCCTTCACAGTGCGCCAATTACACAAAAACGAGTTTGTCCTTTCATTTGAATGAGTGAGTTGTCTCAAACAATTCTGTTGACCACAAAACAGAAACTAGAAATTACATATGAATGCTGAGTCACGTCTACGGGTTCAAATGCCCCCCTCCGCATCCCCCCAAAAATCTCAGACATCTTAAAAACATGAAGAAGATCATGGCCAATGTTCCCTCTAATTTTCCATCCGTCTGAGCATTCACACAAACTCCCTGAGCATTCATTGGACCGCGGTGAGCCACATCAGACATGCACCCGACAACCAAACCAGTATCACACCTGTCCAAAACATGCCATCATAACAAGATATGTGATGCAGTATGTTCTGAAAAAAATAAAATAAATAAAATGACCTTTATATCAACATAGAACGAATGTCGATTTATGACATGAATGAAATTAGCCCACATTTGTTACTTTAATTTTAGCACGCAGGTTATTTTAAGCATAATTAATTAAGCCAGTCTGGACAACTATCGTCACACATTCTCCACTCATAAATAATGGAAAACGTGTCATTTAATAAAACACAAAAACTCTTTTAAGTCAGCTGACCTTTGAAACGCGCGAAAGAGCCTGATTCAAGGGGCTCGTAAACGTTGCCCGTGTTTGGACTTTCTGAATGGAGCCAGTCCGCGAGTCGCCTGCAGCCTCTCGTCCGTGGTGAGTGTGAGTGAATTTGTGTCAATGAATGCACCGAACTATTGTACAACAACTCTGTCGCACCACTGGTACTGTTATGGAGGTGGGAATAGTCTGGCGTCCCGTTTGTAGATTAAAGTGTGGTGGAAATGAAGGAATGAATGTCGAAATGTAGTGCGTGAAGTGCGGCGTTGTGTCAACGTGTGCTTTGAGAGGATGAGATAAGTGCGCAATGGATCATGACCAATCTGCACTTCGAACCGTCCACAGATGCGTAAGAATACTGGCGGTGAAGCCAGCAAACAAAGTAGAGGAGGTTTTCCAGAATTTATTGAACAAAAAAAAAGAAATACTCTTCAATATTGTCTTCCGGTCTCATCGTCCTCCGAATAACCCGCTGATGATAATCGCCCGCAGGTGCGTTGCAGCAGACTCCGCCCACCGACACTCTTCCCCAAAATCTACGACAGAAAAAAAAAAAGAATGAACCAGAAACAGGACGGCAACAAAACAGGATTGTGACACGAATAACATTAAATTGACTGAATACAAAGAATAGGAAGTTTAAAAAAAACAAAACAAAAAAAAAACTACTTTTGGGGTGAAATGAGGAACTCTCAACTGCACCTTATGGCGATATTGATTTCGCCACATAACGAGCTAAATTTTGGAATATTGCAAAGTGATTTTTAAAGCTGCACAGGCAAACTTCTGAGGGTTCTCCTTTTACCTCATAGCTTCGAGAATTCCCTTTTCTTTTCCAAAAGGATTCTTCTGGGATGGAACAGGAAAATAAAAGTCTCTTGAAGACATTCTTCTTTCCCCCTCCCCGAAACCCATTGTGATCCTCTTTTGCATATTTATTTATAGCGTGTTTCTCATTCGCAGCAATCCCATGCAAGAGAATTGTTTTGCAAGAGGTGTTGACACATTACCCCAACACACAAATGAGCATCGACTTCACACTTTTTTGTCTGGTGTTGCCGAGGTTCTAAGAAGAAAAGACAAAGTCAAGCTCAAACGCCGACAGGCGCCATTTAGACAAAATGGAGTCACGCCGATTCCCAAGAAGCCCATCTCAGCGTCCGTCGATGTTGCATTTACAAACGCCTCGATAATGGTTTTATTTCAGAAACCGATTTTCATGCGACTTGAGTCATCTCCACCGAAGCCGATCACAAGCCCGAACGTATTTTCATCATCACAAACTCATCACCTCCAGTCCTTCTGAGAAAAAAAAATGACAGCACGTAGTATGTATGCTCTTATTTGGCATTTTCTTTTGCGGAGTGGAAGCAGCCTTGCATTCCAGAGGAGTGTATTGATACAGAGCAAATGGAAGCCTCTGGGGAGTTAAGCGTTACCGTATTCAGTTTGGTAGATGCAAATGCCCAAGAAGCACAGTGTGTTAAATGCATATTTTAAAACATGCTCATTGATGTCAGATTCTGTGATGCCGCTTTGCCTGCAACGCTAAGGAGCCCCTCTCAGATTTATGTCATGTAAGAGTTCTACTTTATCTCCAATTATGTCATGAAATATTGATTGATGCAGAGATGGATACAGTGGATGGATGCACGGACAGAGAGACAAATTATATATTATAAGTGCAGCATGACATTTGACTTGATGTGGATCAAAGATTGAGGCTTATTAGATTACAGTACTACAACATCAGATGAAAACAAGCATGATCCTCAAAGTATTTCACCATGAAGATCAATCATATAATGTTAAACTCCTTTCCTAGAGAGATAAAGTTAATGTTAAGAGGTTTTTTTCCAAGTTGTCAGGCTCACAAAGCCCTATTTGAGTGGAACCTCTAGAGTTGACAGCAAATATTAAAAAAAATAATAAAATAAAATCAGACTGGCAAATTGGTGCTGTTATTGAATCAAACTTATTTTTTTGTTTTCGTTTTCTTTCACAACATCACATCGAAACAGTAAACCAAGCCTTGGTAACATCTCAGCTGGATTACTCTTATGCACTTTATTTTGGAGTCAGCCAGTCCTCCCTCAAGCATCTCCAGTTGCTCCAAAATGCCGCTGCTCGCCTCCTAACTGGTACACACAGGAGGGAGCACATAACTCCAAATTCTCGGCCTCCCTTCACTGTCTCCTTGTACACTTCAGAGTTCGTTTTGCAAGTATTTTAGCTGTCTTCAAATCTTGAAACGGTCTTGCCCCAACTTAACCTCTCTGAGCTCATCCACCTCTACGTACTTGCCCGGTGCCATAAGTCAGTGGAACAGATGCTACCAAGGACTAGGGGCAGGCTAGGACTATGGGGGATGTGGGTAATAAATAAATAAATATATTAAAAATGGCACACATGAAGTGGAAGTCAAAGACTCCCAGGTCAGTTTTTCTTCCAAGTCCACCCCTGCTGAGGACTAAGCAGAGACTCAAAGGGGATTGAGCTTTTACCGTTGATTTTGCTGGTCTACTCTTTTTGTGTTATGAATCAATTGTTTCAACTGTCTTTGCTTTCATATGTCTGATATGTACTTAATGTAAAGCACTTTAGGTGCAGCTGTGGTTGTTTTTCAAGTGCCCAACAAAAAAAAAAAGAAAAAATAAATCCAACAATCAAAGTTATATTGTCGTCAAGTGAACAAGAAATCATAGGTACATGTTTGAGGACACATTGCATATCTTTTAATTGTCTGGTTTTAAATTTGGTTGGTTTCATATTTTTTTTCGCAAATCGATCCTTATGGTCAAGTCTCCACGTGTGTGGGTTTTTTTTTTCCTTTGTGGTTTCCTAACAAGTGACGCTTTTGGCGATGCAAAGATTCCACCTGATGCTAGCGACATTAACTTAGATTGCCCTAAATGCAAATCATTAGCTTGTACCTGCAACCTGAAATAATAAAAATTTTAAAAAATTCATTCCGCAAATCTCAACGAGTGGTCATGTCCGCCTTTGCATTTGAACTCTTCATATCATGAAAGCTCATGTGGCTATTTCGAGTAAGACTCAATCTGTGTGTGTGAGTTTGTGCCGTATAGATTTATCACCTCTTAAATATATGACATTTCTGCAGAGAGGCCCCAAAAAAAAACCATGACAGTCATGCTATACAGACGGAGAGGGGGTGGGGTGATGGGGCGTCATTTGTCAGTCCTCTCATCGGCGTTCAAAAGTAAGCTCGTATTTGTCTAATTCAACACGTTTTATTTCTGTAACTGAGAAATCTGTTCAGGGGCCCTAACGTTTTTCCAACTGTCATGGTGTCATTTGTCAGGGGGAAAAAAAAAAAAAAGACGAAGTGAAAGTGGATGCCCACCCCCAGTCCGTCTGTATGTTGTGAGGTTATTGCTGTAAACAGGCAAGGTGCGCATGTGTACGAGGCTCACACTTACACAGAGCAATCTCGGTCAACTTTCCCTCTCCAACCTGCTTTTCCCTACGAGAACTTTTGCAATGGATGTGTGAATCGACATTTGTCCACTATTTCCCGTCAATTCTTTGGCAAATCCGGAGTTAGACGATGTCAGTCCACTAGCGAAACGCTAGTCAGTCCACTAGCGATGCTAGTGGACTGACATCATTATCTGTCGACGTCTAGTCCGAAGCGCTAGTGGACTGACAACCGACAGAAACTGTTACACTGACGGGATAAGCACCGACAAGTGATTTTCGCCCGTCTCTGGAGCCGTCACTAAGCAAAGACGATCTTCGGCAAATAACATTATGCATTAGCACGTTGGTATGGAAGTGTGGAACTGCCAATGTGGATTATTTGCAAAAAAAAAATTGGGGGGCTGAAATGTTCAAAAAATAAACAATCCCTATGATATTTAGGAGTATGCAATGTAGTTGGAATTATGTGAGGGGTCCTTTAGGGAAAAAAAAAAAACTCCTACACATGTGAGAACCCCTGCTCCACTGTAACTTTCGAGACTTTGCTGGAGTCAAAATCGGAAGTCGATCTTAACCGTACTGTTCTTCTCTTTCCTCCTTGGCTCTTCCTCGTTTTGCTTTTCACCCCAGTGTGTGTGTCAGTAGCCTGGGCGGGGACACTATCAAGCCATTATCAAGCCCCGCCGCTGATAATGAACGCAGGGAGGTGGTCGGGTCTTGGGTGGCACACTGCTGGAGGAAGGCTACTTTCGGGTAATTACCTGGCAATGGCGACGCCAATGTTGGTTGGCTTTCCCGTGGGCTGAAGATGATTACGGCGCAATCAAGCATGACACCTGTCACTCATTTCATGTTACAGGGGTGTCAAACTCATTTTTTGTCACGGGCCGGATTTTTGTTACTTTTTCCCTTGGAGGGCCGTTATGACTGAAACCATCTGAAGAAGTCAAGAATAACTGTTTATTCACCTTGTGTTTAAGTTACTGTAGTGAGGGGTTTGGTAACAAGAAAATGCTGACAGTATCATTCTTATTTATTAAAATTGAACATTTTAAATTTTGGTCGAGATTTTAGCACGCATCGTGAAAGTTGACATCTTTGATTTGCTTTCGCGGACCACAGAAAATGATGTGGTGGGCCAGATCCAGCCTGCGGGCCTTGTGTTTGACACCTGTGATGTCGAAGATCATGGCAAATTGACACGACCTGAAATTCACGTGCAAATTGATTGCCTTAAACCACGATAGTTTGAACACATGGTGACACTGAACATGTTCAGCAGCATACAGGAAATGCAAGCAAATCTGCTACCTTATACTGTATGCTGCAGTGTTTAACTGAGTCAAGGCACATTTTGCATTGGTTAAAAATTCTCAGGGCACGCCACCAAATAAAAAAGATGTGACAAAACGTGGACAATCAGGTCGATTACATAATTCAACCATCTGGGACAATATCAACTCTAAATCGCCTTTGGTGTCTTCATCAGAATCACTCAGCCGTCATGAAAACATAGCAGGAAAACGAAAGTCTGCGGTCCTGTTTGAAGTAGCCAAACATTTGCATACATACCAGGACAGGAAGTCTCTTAAAATGTGAATCCTACATTTAGACCATTTTCTTTGCTCACTACACTGTGTGTAAAATCAGTTTAAAAGATATTAAATAATTATTTACATAATTTTACTGTCGATACCCAGAGAGAGAGACACACACACATCCTTTGGTCAAAAATGGTCATTGAGAGATTTTTTTTCATTTTCCAGCAGCCCAAAGGTTAAAATGGTAGCCAACGTTTATGAAAATAAGCGAGTAGTTGAGAATGTGTGTCATAACTACACTCTAGTTCTTGTTTTTAGCGAATGTTAGCTAGCGTGTTTCAGGCAGCCTAGCGGCCTAAAAATAACACGCCTGTAACGTCTAACAACTATTTTATATAAATGTATGACAGTGTATTCAATTGAAAATAGGTTGAAAAGATTTGAAAAATCACGATATTCAGTTTTTTTAGACACGTTTTATGCCATTTCTTTGGACCTGAGGTTTGTGCTCTATGTTGCAGGCATAGATCTGACCGAGGCATTATTTTTTGTAAATTATTCATTTTTGGCCCAATTAAGAGAAAATGCAGAAATGTCCATATCATACCTGATGATCTTTCACAGCACCAGAGTGGGGAATGGCTGCATTTGCTGTATTTATGGCTCAGGTGTAGACTTTGAAGAGCCCATGAGGTCAGGTTTTGAAATGGCGGCGTGCACACGGCGGCGAGCTTCCTCTCCTCGCTCCTGTAAATCCATTTTCCTCACAACACGTTTCAAATCAAAGCGGCGTCATCATAACACGCCTTAGGAAACATTAAGCCATAGTGTGCCACTTTCATGTGTGATAGCATGGCCCCGTGTCTGCTTTGATGTGCTCACTTTTTTTTTTTTAATGCTTTATTAATAATGCCACACCCGACTCCTACCATCACCACATCAGATTCTGCTACTCCTTTTTTTTTCTGTTTTCCGGAACTGTCTCCCTGCTTCCATAATCCCGCCCCGGCCTGTGAGGGGGCTTTTGGGATTGGTCTGTTTTTCTATGGGAGGGGGGGGGGGGATTGTTATAGATAAGAGCAGGGGGGTGGTCTCCTGGGGGTGGGGGGTGGCTAAAGGCCAATCAGAGGGCGGTGAGAGGCAAGTGCTGCCTCGCTATTGGTTGTCATGGAGATCAGACATGTCTTCATCTCCTCCAGCGGGCCTCCTCGCTGACTTTTATTTCCTGGAAACGGAAACAATCAATCTTACCAGTTTCTCAATGTTTGCACAAAACAAAACAAAACAAAAAAAATCCCCGAAATGGATGCTCAATATTTGCTCTGATGTTTGATATCGTGATCATGTCAGAGCAATGCTGACAATTTTGGAGCTTTCTTTTTGTGCATTGTTTTCTCTCACTCTGGTATGTAGGAGTGTCGAGACTCACTTTTGCTTGTGATGATTTCTGCAAAACACTTTCTCAAGTCATTCACTTGCAATCTGTGGTTCTACTTTGTGGCGGAAAATAATATATTCATGCGCTAGTTCCTCTCAAAATGTGCTCTATTCTGGGTGCCCATCTTTGAATGCAAGGCCTTCATTGTGAGTTTTGAGATATGGCAAATGTGATGGCAGAAGGCACTTTTCTGGCTCCTCCCCTCAAGTAATCCCCCGTCTACGTGATCTGCAGATCTGTCCAAGGACATCGCAGCTCAGAGGCCGGAGGTTTCGGGCTTCAAAGGGCCTCCTGCCCACTTCCTCCCATCCGGAATTGCGCTTCCTCGGACGTAGGTTGCGTTTGCCTTCCGCCGCCTCCGCCTCCTGCTGCCCTTCTAGCAGAAGGTGAAGGACACTGAATGAGTGGAGCTCCTGGTGGTGGGATCTCCTTGAGTGTCCTCCCCAGACACCCACACTGGGAGAAGACACCTCCCATGGAAGCATTTGATGTGAAAATTTGCTTTGGATTTACGACGGCATTCGAATGCACATGCTTCACCGTCCAATGTTGAAAACCCTGCAGGTGAAACACGTCGAAGGCATCGAGTTTGTTTGATTTTAGTGTGATGTGACACACAATCATCCTGAAAACCTGAGAGAATAGATTGCTGAGAATAGGTCTGCTCCATACTACTTTTTTGCGGGGGTGGGGTAGGGGGAGAATGATATTCGTACAAGTCATTTTTAATTATCCACCAATATGAGACAGAATACTAAGACCACAAATACTTTGGAAGCTAAAATTTTCAATTTACACAATGACAAATAATTGTGAACAACTTTTTGACACACAGGATGATTTTCTACCGCCACAGTGTAGTGGCAACTGCTGGCAAGCGGGTTATACTCAATGTCAAATTTTTTGTTTTATTTTTGCCTTGAGTATCAATGTCTGGTATGTGCAGCCTTTCTGAGTGCCCGATACATTTAAATAAGAGCCCGATAGCGATATACATGGAAGTGGTACCATTCTTAGTTTACAATGGTTACAATTCAACTAAACTACAAAGGCTGTCATCTTAAATGTTCCAAGTTAATTGTGCCGCATGTAGTTACGAGTCACAAAATTTGGTGCAAGTGTACAATTCGGTGATCGCCAATTCAAGGGCCATATCACATAATGGCAATTGAGAAGAATTCCAAATGGTATGCATTATTCACTGAAAATAAAATCAAATTCATTAGCCTGATAGCATAATTTGCTTTAGTGATTAGCTTTCCTAATTTTTCAAGCACCACCTCAAAAAAGTACTCTCCAAGTACTACCATCGTGACCAACATTGAAAATGTAGTAATACGGTAGGCCAGTGTTGATCAAAAGTGAGAAAGAAGTCTAACTCCTAAAATATATATATTTAATATCATTTTAGGACACTGTAACAATCTTACATTAAGACTGCATTTAAATCAAAAACTATTTCAATAATTAATTTTAAAATGTACCGAACGTAAATGTCCAAACATTTATAGAGGAAATATGAATCTATTGGACTTAAAATAATATTCCACTGTATTTTACTTGAAAAGTACAAAATGTGCTGCACTTGATTTGGGGGAGGGGAAATCTTGATTTGAAAATGTTGTGTTTTAATGGTATATCTCTTCAAATTCTTTCTTATTAATTAGGTGATTGTTTCAAGTACCACTCGAGGGAGTCCGTTTACCACCAGTAAGTAACCCAGTAGTTACTCAGTACTTGAGTACTTTTTTCTCAGAGTATGCCATCTTAAAGGTGAAGTCAATTCGAAAAAATTCCAAGCAATATTTTCTATGCGGCCCCAGCATATCTGTTTATGGAATATGAATCAAGTAGCAAAAGCCATCCATTTTTATCCAACTCAGGGGGCGGCCATTTGGCCACTTGCTGTCGACTGAAAATGACATCACACTTGCTCAAGGCTCAGATAATGGCTAATCACGGCTAAACAGTTTTCCCGAGTTTGGTCATGTGACACTCATAAGCTGAGCTGTGATTGGTCGTTACCTTACCCCTTAGGCACTGGGATGTCATTGTCAGTTGACAGCAAGTGGCAACATGGCCGCCCTCTGAATTGAATATAAACTGGTGGATTTTATTGCTTAATTTATATTGTCGACAATTTTCAGTTGACTTCCCCTTTAAAGTTTTGTAAAAATACTTTTACTTGTGCCATTTGGTATCATTCTACACGGAGTACTCTTGTACGTGTGTGAAATTTTACTTATTTTACATAGATTTTACTGGACCCACCTTTGATTGTTGTCCACAGATTTGTCAGAATTTCTGCTACATTCCTTGCACTGCATCAACTTAGTTTGGCTGAGGTACCTAATGACGTGTCTTTTGGGTGTATATAACAGCATCTCATTCTCTAAAGGCACATTACACGTTTTGAAATCTGTTATGGGCTGCGCCAAAGATAAAGTCCATATTATTCCATTGTATGTATTTTTAAAAATCTGTTTAGTAAACCCAGAAATCCCCCCCCCCATCCCCCGTCCAGCCCCCCCCCCCCCCCCCCATCCAGTATATTAGCAGATCTCAGTATGTCCACTCCTCTTGTGAACAGGGATGAGAAGGAGCTGGAGGGAGAGGAAATAAAGGTCTGACGAGTCTTGGCACGGAGAGGATGGAGGCTGAGACAGATGGCATGAAGTCTGCAGCACTCTGGCGTGGCTCGCCTGGTGCTAAAATCCTCCTCTCTCACATTCCAACAAATCCTACCAGGAGGCCGGGGAGTCTGTCACACCACTCCAATGGATCCACACTGCCCCCCTCCTTCTCCCCTTCCACCGCCCCACCTACATCCCCACTTATTATTTTACCCCAACTTGTGTGTGTGTGTGTGTGTGTGTGTGTGTGTGTGTGTGTGTGTGTGTGTGTGTGTGTGTGTGTACATGGACATGCACATGCATAGAGATGGGATCCAGCAGGGGTCGGAGATCTGCAGCGACTCATGTCAACCCCCTAATGGAAAAAGGGGGAGCTTAGTTGAGCGCAATGACCTTTAGCATTTAGGATAAACTAGGACGAATCATGGAGGGGACAATTCCATGTATATCAGTCCAAGGAAGGAAGGCATAAGAAGCTTTTGCTTTTTCTTTTTTTTTCTTTTTTTTTTGCTTGGACAATCACAATCCTAACAAACCAGAGCCATTTTCCAAGACTCCCCGTGGGCCTCGAAATCCAAAGTGGACAGTAAGTGTAACTGTGATTACACTTCCAAGCACAAAACCAACAACTGGATCACGAGCTCGGCGTGACATCTCCAAATATCACACTTGTGGGGATTGGGTTTTTTTTTCTTATTTTATTTTTTATTTTTTCAAAGTGCTTCCTCCAATAAGAACAATCTCATTTGTTTTATACTCGAGCCTCTCCCTCTCCCTTTCTCCGTCTCACTCCCCACGCCGTCTTTCCGCTGCCCGCCTTCTGTTTGTTCTAATGAATGACTTTGGAAATGAGGTGCCGCTGTGACGAGGTCACATGGGGCCTCAGCATCACATTACTGTTAATGATAATAAAAAGAACAATCTGTACTAAAGCTTTGGGATGATGTTTTTTTTTGTCTTTCCCTCTTCACTTCTCATATGGAAGGAATATTTTTATCCGAATTGATGTTGATGCAATTAAAATGCACCATAAATATGATGTTGCTGTAGCTTGTTTTGTGTGTGTGTGTGTGGGGGGGAAAAGGCTGCTGTGATAAAAGGTTTACAGCAGCGTACCATCTGGATTGCAAAGCACACACTGAGCAGCACATCAGGCACGCGGGAGAACACGATAAAACAATATACGTCGTATATACCCTGTGGTAATGTTTTAAGTGCATACCAAAAACACCGAAGGAAGTTTTGTGATGTGTTGACAGGACTTCAACACAGGCGAAGCGGTCACATTGCTATTTCATGTTATTTAATAGGCTTTGAGTATTGCCGTCATACTGATGTTGACGCTGTATCAATATGATTGACGAGGAGGGCATTGTTTTCTGTTGTTTGCGTCAGGCATGTTGTGTTTGTGTGGCCCTTTTCTCTTGTGATGTCTATGGGGAGGAGTACGCTTTATCAATATAATTGACGAGGAGGACATTGTTTCCTGCTGTTTTCGTCGGGCTTTGTGATTGAGACTATTAAATGCAACCAACACAAGAAATCCTGCTGTGCGTCATCAATACTCTTAAACACAACGCAGTCGGTTACACTGATGCCTTGAGACAAACAATTATTTCAATTCAAATCAGCACTCGCAATCTAGTGGAATGCAATTTTCAAATCACGATTTAGGGGGAGAAAAATCTTAATTTCATTTCAGTTAGTTGGTAGGCTTTCTTGTTTATATATGTATAAATGTAAACACATTTTCAAAAAATGTATATGTATGTATGTGTGATTTGTTTCTTTGTTTTGTTTTATTTTTTAAAATTTGTCTTTCAGGTAAGCAACTTAAAAAGGGAAGTCCACATTCATACCATTGTTTCATGAGAAGATGAAGTTTTGTTGGCATTATTGTCATAATTTGATTTATTTTCTCACTGACTTAATGTCGACGCCTCACTTGTTTGGTAGAATTTTCCAAAGTTGTCAACTGGAAGTCAAAGTGTTGACTAAGTTAACAACTCCAATAGAAATAGATCTTTTTTTTTTTGCCATAATAATTTATGGTTCATTTGCCTTTACTTTAGTGCAAGCCGAACCTGTATGACCAAAACATCGGCAGGGTGCGACAATAACAGTGGCCTGATGGCCCGGGGTCATCACGTGACTGTGTTGGGCCACTGATGCTAAAGTTCACTGATGTTGGCCCGACCAGGCTACAATTAAAAAAAAACTCAAAACAATAAACGACATGAGGCTCTTGCTTGCATTTTGGCCACTGTCTGCATTTCATTGTCAGGCAAGCCTACATATATAATTATAAATGCTGTTGAATATTGTTTTGCATCACAATACCTGTATACTGGAGCATGGATAGTGCACATATTTTTTTAAGCAGATCAAGTCTATTTTAAACACAGATTGGGCTACATACAATTTGGAATTCTGAATTTCTTTAAAAATTGTTTGAAATCAGAGCCAGTGCCAGTTCCTGTTGAGCCACCCACCCAAAAGATCTTATTGCTGCACTCTGATCTTCGCATAAATCTAATTAGAATCATGTTGCTTATTGTAATACAGATGAATTCATTGCTTGTGTTTGTGAAAAAAAAATAAATGGGAAGAGAACCTTGGAAAAAAAGATCGTTTATGAAATCACAATCGAATTATTCAGAGAGAGAGAAAAAAATCACAATTAGATTATTTTTTCCAAATGGTTAAGCCATACTTAAAGTGCAGGTCATTTTTGTAGCCGGCTTGTTCAGATTGAGTGTGACATTCACAAGTAGTTTATTTAGCCACAGAGAAAGATCCTCTCTTCTGGCCGTCCTTTCCTACATGGCAGGGCAGCGCAGCGTCCAAACCGTCACCCTGCGGAACGGCCGAGAGTCAATTTGGACGGATCCGCTTGGTGGCGATGCTTCTGGCAGCGTCCGCACCTTCTTGGCTCGGGTGAACAGAGCAGGGGACGCGCAGGCCGCTTCCTCAGTTCATTGATCGGGCGCCAGGCCGCCGTCAGACTTGGCCAAAGTTAAAGGTCAGCTCAGACCAATCTTGTTTGCTCATCCTGTAAAGAGACCGAGGGGTGTTAGTGAGATATTATTAGGTTAATCCAATGTTTCTCAACTTTTATTGACTCGAGGCACATATTTTACATCAGAAAAATCTAATTTGCAAAATAAGAATGATTTGGTCTCAATCTATTTACTGGGAAATATTGACCTGTTGAATTGGAGACTTTGCTATTATAAGTTGGATGAATGGCAACAGGTGGATGCACAGGTTTCTGCCACCTTGTAAAAGAGCATATCATTGTTCTGCCTGTCACTATATGTTGCTGGCATGGATACATAAATTAATCGTTTTCAGATGAAGTACGTGAAAATGACAGTCAGTCCATTCAGGTACCCACAAACATTTTGAAATGTAGCACTGTGACTGAACACAATCAGTTCTGGACTGACATTTGTGTCAAAGTATAACTCGCTGTGTGCTGTTCACATTCTCCTATTAGTGGCTTTTTTCTGTGTCCCTGGCTAATAGGAAAGTAGCAATGCGTATCAAAGAAATATGCTGAAGTGATACATCTCCATTGTTCCAAGATCTTTGTATGTCGGGAAAGAGTTAAGCTAAGTTTAGCCTGGGTTGTTAATGGAGAAAATTCGGAGATGTTGTTTATTTTTTTTTCCTTGTGAGTGGCTATTAAACAAATGAAATGTAAGCCATTTTTAAAGGTAATGCTGTACGTAGAGTTTGAAATGTTATATTGAAGTTTTGTGATCCAATGTCGGGGAATACTGTATTTGTAATTTAAATTCTAGACAAAAATAAATATTTTTAGTGGTAGTTTGTGTCTCTATCTCGCTATCTAGCTAGCTATCTAGCTATCTATTTTTTAATGTTCCCTATTCTCATCCAGTAGCAGGGGTTTACTTTTGATCATCTTTGCAATTGTGTTATCCGCAGCGTAAAACATGAAAGGACAATCTTACGTTAGCTTAGCAATTAGCATAGCTTCTCCCTTCTTCATAATGACACTTGTCGGAAATGTATATTTTCCTCTGCCACAGAGGCGATGATGACTGACTTTGGAGCGACTCCGCAACATGTTTAGCCGCAGCAGTAGTCAGCCAAGCTCGTTGCCAGGTTGCTGATGTGGTGTAAGGTAAGGAGCACCGAACTGTGCCTCAACCTCCGACTAGCAGCGGTGAGTGACGCAAGCAAAGCAGCCCACCGAAGCTTTTGGGGACGGTGCAGCGGTTTATTCTTAGTTTTGCTATTCAGTATGTTTTAACAAGGCGCAAAATGCAAATTTTGCCACGCAAATTGCCTATTTTTAGCCTTTTGAAGACCGCGTCACATTGTTGGCCAGACATTTCGCTGGTCCACCGACCGGTCTTTTCTGATGACAGCGGCAGATGGACAAGAAAGTCAGCAGTTTGAAACACGAGACACCAAAAATGGGAATAGTGGTTCCTCGATTCATCGGTTCAACTACTTTAAGTGTATTGAAGGTGGACCTTTTTGATGAAAAAAATGGATTCACTTCCCATGCATTTATCTAATGCAAATGGTCCTGTGTTGCTCTGTGAAAGCCCCCCCCCCACCACCACCACCACCACCAAAACTCTTTAGGCCTCTTGCACTCGATTCGTCCCATGGGTGTTCATATGTCAAACTTCCTCCTATTTTTGGTGTCACGCCTCTTATAATTGCTGTTGCTTTTTAGAGATATTACCGTCCCCTGGCAAATTAAAAGTGCCATCCCGCTACTTTCCTCGCAAGGAAATTGCTTAATAAATGAGCAGACCCCTGCTTTGCGCTGATGATCACAATTGCAGCAAAATTGCTCACCTAGGGGATGAAGCGCCACATTGTGCTCATCACCGCCTCACGTGCAGCACAACAACACGATTAGGTTATAAAGAGGTGGGGGTGGGGGGATAATTGTCATCCCTGACAGGAACTCTCACTTGACTGGTGGGATGGGTTTTGGAGGGGTGGGGGAGGGATGCAGGGAACTCAACCATCAAGAGGGGCACACCACACAGGGTCCATAAGATGATTGTTTGTTCACACACGAACAAGCCAAATCAGGAACGTCACACATGGAGATGATTGTCTCCTGCCGCTGTCAGGTTGCATTTTTTTTTTTCAGCAGCGGAGACCTCATCCTGGGAAATTGAGCAATTTCTGATTAAAACAGTGTTGGTAATTAGAGCACTTATTATTTGTTACCACTTGCATTAGTATGCAAAGCTGGCAGTCAGCTTATCTTGGGGAAAACGTTTGTTTCCTTAATTGCCCTCTTAGGACAAAAGTGATAGGGTGGGGGTTCGGGAGGGGGCAGGGGGATGCAGCAGGAAGAATAGTGCGTTCAGGGTAACATAGGGGTTAAACTGCAGTAATAGGCCACCAATATGAGCAAACACACTTGCAAGGGTACAAAAGGCACTGCGTTCCACAACACGCAAACACACACGCACACACACAAACACACACACACGCACACGCACACACTCACACACACATATTAATGCGCACATCAGTCCAGACACAAGTGGAGTTCGAATGAGACTTGTCCAAATGACTATTCAGCAGTGTCTGTTTTTAATGACCCTGCTTTGCACTTGAAATGAAGAATTCATCATGCGGTGATGCAATTCGTGGACTTTTGACGCTTGCTAAGCAGAAAAAAATAACATTAAAATAAAATAATGACTTCGTGAACTTCAAGGAAGTTTTCATACATTTTCCTCATATTCCTTTGATTCAGTTGGGTCAAACTTAATTTTGTCTCGGGCCATTTTGTACTTATGGCTTGTCTCAAGGGGGTCATTATGCCGGTGAACCCAAATAAATATTCAATCATTATTGCATATTGACATTGACATTGACAGATTATTAATTTTGAAATCAGAAGTCATGGAAAATAATGTAATTATATTTCAAGTAACTATACAAAAGGGAACTTTTTTTTTTTTTTTTTTTACAAAATCTCAACCTTATTAATTATTACACATGACAATTTGAAATTTTGAGACAGATTTTAGCAAAGACCGTGGAAGTGGACACACATGATTTGCTTTCGTGGGCCACATAAAATGATGGATCTGGCCCCTGGGCCTTGAGTTTGACACCTATAATTTAAATTCTCTTTAATATGTTTGTTTTAGGCGGCATGGTGTTCGATTGGTAAGCACTGCAGCATCACAGTACAGAGGTGCAGGGTTCGATTCCGGCTCCAGTCTTCCCCGTGCCCGCGTGGGTTTTCTCCGGGTAATCCGGTTTCTTCCCACATTACAAAAACATGCATAGCAGGTTAATGCAACACTCGAAATTGTCTCTAGGTGTGATTGTGAGTGTGCATAGTGGTTTGTCTATGGGTGCTCTGCGATTGGCTGGCAACCGGTTCAGGATGTACCCCGCCTCGACAGCTGGGATAGGCTCCAGCATGCCTAAGACCCTTGTGAGGAAAAATCTGATTAGAAAATGGATGGATGGATCTTTGTCTTCGGGCTGGACAATTTTCAAAGATAATGATTGTGCTCCCCCCCCCCCCCCGCCCCCTCCCTCCTCCTTCCCATTTAATATTGAGATTGTGATTTAATATGTGATTGGATTTTTTTAAGGTCCACTTCCCATTTTTTTCACAAACAAAAGCAATAATTTAATTGTATTACAATAAAAAATATCAAATATAATGCACATGAATGAGTCTTGTTGATAAAGATGGTATCTTACTGAGCGGCAAATGCTTCTGAATGCTTGAGAACGGAGTGAAATTTGAGTGTTGTTAGGATTTGTAAAAGGTTGCGAAAAGTTTGCAGACAGGTTTTACTTGCGACAAGAAAACCTGTTTGAGATGACATATGTAATTCATAAATAGGTTAAAAGATGGCATCGAACTCTGAATCATTGCATTATATTTTTTAAATTATCGCACTGAGTGGCACAGCTATTGCGTGGGGGGAGGACATGAATTGTTGTTGGTGGGGGGCGGTGTCCGAGTGCCAGTTTCACGGCACAAATGTGCTCCGCCATGCCATGTTTTATTTGATAATTTGTTGAATTGGACAACTTAAAATTTTGTCACCTCGAAATTTTGAGTTCAAATCTTTTTAACAGCGTGTTTGCTAGTCTTATGCCCAGTTGTCAGCAAACAAGGGAGAGGCATTAAAAAAAAAGGATATTCCATCATAGTTTCAGCAAATCTCCCAAAGTCAGGTGAATTTTTTTCCCTAAAACATCATAGCTATAAATTACAATGTCAGGTAAAATCTGCATTGTGCCCGCTTTTATAAGATAAACTTTAAGATAAAAATGACAATATCTCCAAAACGTAATGTCCTAGAAAAAAAAAGTAAAAACATGTTTTTAAATCTGCGCCAAAAATATGTTGATAGACATTTTTTAAAACAGCATCAAAAATATGTTGAAGAACATAAAGTCATCTGTAATTCAAATATGCTGTTGGCCAGTGTAAATGACACCTCACCGGCCATCTGTCTCTGATTGGTTGGGGTTTATTTTATTTTTTCATGGTGATTCCTTAAAAATAAAATTAGACGGACAAAGACAGTTTAAAAACACAGCTTTAAACTAGTACTTTGATCAAATATGATATGATACATGTATAAAATCGCACACTCCACCTACAAAAATGATTATTTGATGAATTTCGCCGTTATGTTGCTCAGTATTATCTTTGTTGCAGCTAAATGGGCTGAATTCAAAATCCAAACTGGAGCCTGATGAAGACGAAAACATACCCATGTGTTATCCCTCTTTTACCCCCCCCCCCCGCCCCCCCCGTCCCTCCACCCCAATAAATTAAGATTTGGCCTTGAAAAAAAATGCAATTAGTTGAGTATTTTTATTTATTTATTCGCCCGGATGACTCGGGAGGCTCATCATCACTTTGAAGTAGTTTCGGAAATTATTTTGATTCTTCCTGTATTTTTGGACAGGAGAGAGTAGCTCATCTCCGAGGACAGGTAGCAAAAGCACCCGGGGGGATTGTTTTGGCTTTTTAGGATATACAAAGACATTTTTTTAAACCGATCTGTGCGTATGAAATATGAAACTAGTCTGCTGCACACATTCAGGAACACTTCCAGGATGGCTGTTAACAAGCGAATTTCCTGTTCGTTACCCGTCTCGTTTTCACACTTTGACAAAGACAAAACAAACTTCTGCAGCAGTGCGATCCTTTATTGTCTTATTTTCCTCTGTTGGCTTGCGCAGCTTCCCATTAGAGACAATTACCCCCGGCCCAGTTTGTGACCCGCTGGGGTGAGAGGAAGCCTGATGTTATTTTTTCTAATGTGTCTATCTCGTGGCAAACTCTAATGGGAAATGAGAACGTGTGACGACCCGGTGACATCATCTCCTGTTTGAAGAGATTATACCCGCGTGTTGAAATGATTCTTTCAAAGTGCGCACAATCTCCAACACTCATTTGCAATGCACAATCAAAGTCGGGAGATAATGTGCAATTGTTTAAAAAAAAAAAACAACAACAATAGTTGGGACCCCCTCCAAGGTTTAATGGTGCGACGTGTTTTTTCTAATCATAATTAAACTTGCATGGACCAGCCTGCCGGCATTTATTATGTGCTATTTATGCCAATGTTTCAATGACGATAACAAGTGAAGTTTGTATTCAAGTCTCAACAGAGTGAACCAACTTGGCACCTTAGTGTTACATGCGTAATTATGTCAAGTAGCATTTTAGACTGGAATGATAAGAGAGAATAGCATCCAATTTTCTAATAATACAGGCAAGGATTATACAAAACGATGGATAGGGTGCACATATAATAGGCAGTCCAATCAGCTGCAAAATGTCCTTTTACAAAGATAATAATGCTTACTTCTGACTGGTTGCTACATTCACAATATGTTCGATGCTGTTATTTGTTCAGTGGCGCAGCAAGTAAACTGCATCATGCTGAAATATATTTCGAATAGTTTGGCTGTCTGCATATGAGTGTCAATCAACACGGAGTAATATTTTCTTTGTAAAAGTATCATCTTTCTGAACACTGCTTTTGGCTGAGATCGAACTGCAGGTGTGCCTAATCAAGTGTCCGATGACGGGCCTTTGAATCGAGCCATCCTTTTTCTGTTGTGCTTGTCCTCATTTTCAGGGAAACTGAAATCCAAGTCTATATATTGTAATAACTAAGTATAAAGAAAATATGTATCGTTAAGTTAATCTTAAAAGAAAGACAGTGAAGTGTTATTTAATAATTAGCATGCATTTAATTGTGTTTAATTAGACAGGGTGAGTGAAACAATGTTAATATACTGTATATTTATAAGATAATTTTCGACGCAATTAACAGTTTAATTTCACTTTCTTGAAAATTATATGCGTTTTGGGTAGAAATTGCGCAGTTGTGATGTGTTCAAGTTAACTCAATTTTTCTTGGAAACGAAGTCATAGAGCAGATGACATCATATTTGGCAGGGAAAAATTAACGGGGGCCCTAAACACAGCACCCCACGCATAAAGTGTGTGGATTTGTTTAATTCCCGCGGGCCAAAAAGGCTCCGAGTCAAACGTAATTAAGGTTCCGAATCTTTTTGCAACGTTTGACGCCCACGAGGATTATTCGTGATACAGTCATGGGGCTGCAGTGAGCTCAAATTGTTCGTCCCGCAACGCTGAATCAGTTGTGGTGTGTACACAGCATGACCAACAAAACGCAGCGGGGGTTCATCCACCCAAAGCACACAACGCGCTGGCTTACACGGGCCGGGCGGCCCACCACCACAGAATTTACATTTTTCCCAGTTCCTTTGAACGTAACAATAAACTCGCACTGAAGTTTCCGAATTGGTCACACAGTTTACAATTATTTATCTTTTTACGATGATCCAAA
Organism: Hippocampus guttulatus; assembly: GCF_054856545.1. Lineage (NCBI taxonomy): Eukaryota > Metazoa > Chordata > Actinopteri > Syngnathiformes > Syngnathidae > Hippocampus > Hippocampus guttulatus. The sequence goes on from NC_141262.1 coordinate 19,747,734, forward strand.
ACACTGTCGTTTCCTGGCAATTAACAGTTGTTTGTTAACGAAGAGATGAAAAGTGAACATACATTTATTTGAATGAGAAGAAGGACAAACGTGAACGAATATGACACGTAGTAATAATAATAATAATAATAACAACAATAATAATAATGATAATAATAACAATATGATTTTGTCTTCCATGGCTGATTGTACACCAAATAGGATTTTAATGGCAGCAACAGATTATATTTATATGTACGCATAAATTCTTCACCGAAATTGAAATTCAATACTGTACAGTATTTGTTTTAGATCCACTTTGTTAACACTAATTATTCTATATTCTTGGCTTTTAAACCAATTCCGCGACCCTGTTGTGTTTGAAAACGTGTGTTTAGACGGCGGGAAACGAGAACAAATGAAAGATTATTGAATGCTTATTTCAAAGAAGCTTCAGACTGAGTCTCCAGTCTGTAAAATCTGGAAACTGCGACGTTTTTTTCCTCCCTCCATCTCTTAATAATGACTTCCATTAAAGTCCCAGATTTGCGCTTTATTTGCCATTGAGCCATTTTACCTCATCCCCGTCGGAATGTGTGCTTCTTTCCATAATTGCATTTTTTTTGCCTTCCAGACGGGGGCTGGGGTAATTACTTTGTCGCAGGTAGGTAAATTGAAATCTAATATTTAATCCTCCTTAAATCCCAGTTTTCCGACGCTGCGGCGAGTTGAGATCTTCGTCAGGTGTGTGTGTGTGTGTGTGTGTGTGTGTGTGTGTGTGTGTGTGTGTGTGTGTGTGAGGGAAATCTTTTGTCGTCATGGTGTAGTGGTACACTCGCCTGATTTATGAGCGGGCAGCATGGAGTAGGTTCCCACTCAGTGTAGGTGTGAGTGTGGATGGTTGTTTGTGTTTATATGTGCCCTGAGACTGGTGACCCGTTCAGGGTGTAATCTGCTTTGCGTCCGAAGTCAGCTGGGATAGGCTCCAGCAGCCCTCGTGACCCTGTTCAGGATCAACAGTGTTGACAATAGTTGGATGGATAGATTAAAAAAAAATCAATAAATACAGGCCCACGTACTTTTGGAGGGGTGTGGCATGCCCCTTAAAGGTACCGTTCCGTGGATCCAGGAAACAAAATTTATAAATGCACGATAAAATGAATAGTAGCAATTTTCAAACTTATTCTATACATTGATGTGATTGCATATTTAATAAACACAATTTAAAATATTAATTGAAATGATCTTGAATGCTTGGGAAATGGCACTTCACCATGAAATATAACGATTTTCTTCCTTTAAAAGGGTTATATGTTTGCATATGTATGGTTCTTCTTTTCCAACTATTCTTAAATTTCAGTTTCTAAACACAAAACCAACAATATATAACGAATTCGCTGTTTAGTCGTGTCCCTGGTTTTTCATTCAGTCTGCCCTCCTCTGACAAATTTGGACTATTCCACGTCACGTGGTCCACAGGAAGTTGCAGATCGTCTGCAAACCACAGGAATACTAAAAGTAAGTCAATCATTCATTTTTCAGTGTATTACAACTATGATTTCAGAAGGGTTAAAATATCAACCAAGTCGTGTTCCCAAATTGTTTTTTTGTCGTTGCTATTTTTTATGAAGTCGCTGAAACGTGCGTAGTGTCAAAACGCTATTAGCATAAATACCATGCGGCTATGTTTCATGGACAGTAAACCCCCTTGCAGTTGCAGTTCAACATCGCAGATTCACGTACCCGCAGATTTGTTTTTTGTAACCTATACTCATGATTTACAGCTATTGTTATTCTATGCTTACTTGCTGTTTTTGGACCAAATCCCCACTTATTTGCAATTTTTTTCCTCGTCTGTTGGGGAATCAGGACAATTATAACGAGTGTCAATTATTCGCTGATATACTGTATGCTGCGTCTGACTAGGAATAGAGCAGGTCTACTGTATTTGCTCACGCTATGCTAAAAAAAAACTCCCTGATAAGTTCAGTTCTGATACTCGATTGACTTTCAGTCCAATTCTCTCTCTCTCTCTCTTTTATATATATATATATATATATATATATATATATATATAAATTCACATCATTATTTTCATAATTCTCTTAATGACAACATTAATCATAAAGAAAAGACAATTTTGAACAGGATACATTCACTGGAGCCTTTATTAGGTACACCTGCATTCATAATTTAATGTGAGGCCCATTAGAGGAACTTTATGAAATCTGCATAAACTGCAGTAAAGATGCCCAGTAGTTAATTACCTCCACTAAAGTTTACAGTATTTGTCATTTACTTATAATTTGAACAATAAATATGATCACTTTTCAAACACATTACAACGCAAATTACGTGCAAAACATTCATAGTTAAGGCAATCCTTATTGATGGAGAATGGGTGGGGCCCATCTTAAAATCCACTTTTTGCATCACAATGAAGACATAAACAGCTTCATAAAAATGGTGTAAGTTGCTCACTTTACATGTGTTGGCTACTACTACTCATTAAAGCTCATTACACTCTTGTCGTTATAATCGTAACGTCATGGGCGGCCCGGTAGTCCAGTGGTTAGCACGTCGGCTTCACAGTGCAGAGGTACCGGGTTCGATTCCAGCTCTGGCCTCCCTGTGTGGAGTTTGCATGCTCTCCCCGGGCCTGCGTGGGTTTTCTCCGGGTGCTCCGGTTTCCTCCCACATTCCAAAAAAAACATGCTTGGCAGGTTGATTGGACGCTCTAAATTGTCCCTAGGTGTGAGTGTGGGCGTGGATGGTTGTTCGTCTCTGTGTGCCCTGCGATTGGCTGGCAACTGATTCAGGGTGTCCCCCGCCTACTCCCCAAAGACGGCTGGGATAGGCTCCAGCACCCCCGTGACCCTAGTGAGGGTCAAGCGGTTCGGAAAATGGATGGATGGATGGATGGTAAAGTCATGCAATAGTTCAGATACTCTCAATTTCATCCATCCATCCATCCATCCATTTTCAACAGCGCCTATCCTGAACAGGGTCACATGTGGTGGTTGGGGGCGATGCTGGAGCCCATCCCAGCTGACTTGGAGCAGAAGGCTGATACCCCGAACTAGTCACCAGTCAGTCGCAGGGCACATAGAGAAAAATGACCATTCACACCCACATCCACACAGTGTATTTCTTTTTTTATTGTATTTAAATCGCGACAATGCTTCTCCTGTCCAGCCTCGGTGGAAAGCTTCACTCCACCATTTTTTTTAACCATTCTAGTTCAGCATCATGTTCTATTACTCCGCAATTGAATGAATACTTCACTTTTTCCTTTTTTCTTGTCACGTCGCTGCGTGAATCCGTTGGCCTTGCGTCTTTCAAAAAAATTGCAGTCACGAGCAATGAAAGGCAAGCGTGCATGAGGCGGTTCTGGCAGCTCCTCTTCAGTCTTTTTTGCAGGTATGCAGTGGGTGGGTGACAGGCAAGAGCGCAGGCAGGTACCATGCTAAAAATCACTTCACTGGAGACCTCACATCAAAGTGGAAGCAAACCTCATATTGATTGAACTTTCAAGCTAGGAATAAAAATATGCTGTGACATCAGAGCAGCTAAAATGTGACTGTCATGTTTTTCAAACTTGGCTGTACAAGTGACTCAAAAGAACTATTGGGTGGTGCGCACACACACACACACACACACACACACACACACACACGCGCGCTTGCAGTAGACAACGAGCCGTCTTTGTCTTACGTGAGCCTCAAAGTCCGATTAGATTGAGAGACACGCGTGAGGAGTTTGTCAAAAATAAGATGATCGACAGCACTTTGGTGGTGCTGCATGGGGACTTCTCTGTCACTGTCAGAAAATCTGATGCAGACCTGCCACTTGACGGGGAGGTGACACGGGACTGAGACTGATCAATTCCCAAACTGACAACTAGATTCTGATGCTGCGGCAGTGCTTTATTTTTAAGTTGGGATTAAAAAAACAAACATTCAAAAAAAGTCCTGGTTGCTTGCGTTTGTGGTGTAATTGCCATGACAAGACTTGGTAAGAACGGCATACAAGCAACCGTGCAGCAAAGTCCAGATAAAGAGCACAGTGACAATTTGGATCTTGACCTTTCTAGTTCCATCAAAAAAGGTTGAAAACTATAAACGCAACACTTTTGGTTTAGTTCCCATCTGAACTCAAATTTCAAAAGCAGGACTTTTCTATGAATGCAAAAGGCTCATTTCTCTCAAATATTGTTCTCAAAATCTCTCTAAATCTGTGTCAGTGAGCACTTCTCCTTTGCCAAGATAGTCCGTCCACCTCACAAGTGTGGCGTATCAAGATGCTGATTAGACAGCGTGCTTAGTGCACAGGCGTGCCGGATCCGCGGTACGTAAACAAGGAAATCAGGCTATTTTTGTTCCGTTTTTGCCTTGCCCCGACCAAGGATGTCAAGCGTAGAACTATTTCAAATCTTATGAGATTGTCCGATCAGATCATCATACGGTCCGTGGTGTGTTATGAGTGAATTTCTCCCGATAGGGTCCCAAGTGGTCCAACAATCTTAAACAAATATTTGTATCATAAAATACGTGAATACAATCAAACACATTTATATAATTAAATACATAAATAACACGTACAGTATTTAAGACCAAAATTCTTCATTTGTGTGGGGAGTGATTTCATTCCGCGCAATGTAGCTACGCATTCTGATGGAGGTCTAATGAAACGACCGTAAATAAAAACAAGCATCCCCTGACCCAATGTGTTTTTCTTTTGTATAAAAACGTGTTTCCCAGATGGCAGGCTTCTTTTTGACGACATCACCATTCGGCAAGTCATTTCGGAAACACTTGAGCTACATCAGCGCCACAAGGCCACTCATGTTTGCTCTTCATTTTTATTATTATAATTCTTTTTTAATCAAAATTTCTTCCTTAGAGGAGTTGCTTTAAGATCAGCTATAGGAACCGAATCTTTATGTGCATGGAGTTCAGTGTTGAAATTATTGGCGTGCACCACACACAACATGACAAAAGCATGCTCGATTCTTGCACACTTGAACACTGTAGCACTTGAACGCTCAGTTTGAACATTAACACTCCTCTATATAGGAAATGAGAATAAATATATTCTCTCTCTATCTATCTATATCTATATCTATAATATATACCTGTGTATATATAATAACAATGCTTGGATGATTATTGTATTGCACACCAGTTAAAGTAATTACACGTGTCCACTCCACATTTCCATCTTCAATTAAAATAGCACCACCTGGAAAGAGCCATGACCCCTTGCGATAATCATGGTGTTGGAATTCCTTTTGAGCTCTTGTATGGTCAATAAAAATGATCAATATTCACTGCTAGTGTATTGATAATCTATCAGAAGATATTGTGAGTAGCATATTTATGGATTTTTTTCACCAGCCAGAGTTTGGCCATATGTTGCCGTGTTGTTCAACATACATTCCACGTGTGTTTTCCGTTTGTGATGCGAAAGCCGACACTCTCCGCACTTTTCCCCTTCAAAGTCGCCTCCTGTTGTGCATTGTGATCACAATAGTGCCAATCTTGTACCTTCAAAGCGTCACCCCCGTTTGCGGCTCTGAGTGGCTGCCTCGCCCGCTTGCAGCTTTGATGGCAGCTCTCAAAACAGCTGGATGGAGTGTGACAAAAACACACCAAAAAAAATCTAAGGAAGATAAATCATTTGTATTGATTTTTTTGGGGGGCGGGGGGAGGGTGACACCTGAAACTTAATCTGGCTGCAAAGTACACATTTAAGATTTTGTCTATACAGTTTCCCCACTTCAGCATAACCACAACAAAACACACACAAAATCAACTGGTTTAGTAAATGTCTCCTTGAAAATGCCCAAACACAAGCTGGTTCATGTAAAGCCTCCCAGGTGAAGTACCCACACATAATGGCACACAAAAAAATTAAATGTGCAAATATATTTCAATAAAGGTAACAACATCAACTTGGGTAAACAAACAAGACCGTAAAAGAGACCAAGATAAATCATAACATATTTTTTCTAACAATTAATGCGACCTATAACTGAGGCTGAATGTGTACTGTAAGCATTTGTCAAACTTCCACCGTTCCATTAGCAACCTCTTTCCTCTGTGTCAAAAATTTCTCATACACTGAATAGAAAAAAGTCGACACAGCCCTGTTAGCTCAAGTTTTATTGGACAGTCACAAAATCTCCTAAATACATTAGGCAAAATGCGTTATGGCCCGAAAACTGCAAGGAAGCAGAAAAAAGGTGTCAAGAAAAGCCAACTAGAACAGTCAAACGTTATTTGGCGTTAATCAAAGGCACTTTAAATGGTGCCAGGTGAGGGCTCACAAGGTGGCTAGAATTATGTAACGTTCAAAACCACCGTCAGTGTCAACAAAAATCCTTCAGGAAGCAGCAAAATATCAGAAATATCTTACTAGAACTGAAAAGAAAATATTTGGAGTTAATCAGAGGCAGTTGAAATGGTCTCAGGTGTCTGCCAACTCCTATTTAAGTCAAAGGGCCCTTTTTTCATTCCCAGGACAGCAAGTCTTGCGTAAAGCGCAGTCTAACTGTGCACATGGGTAGAGTTTTCTTTCTTCAGCGCTTTGCTGGACTTTTCACACATAGGATTGGGATTAACACGGAGTTAGCGCCATTGTGCGCCGTGGGATGGCATAAGTCTTTTCCTGGCCAATCGTGCTGGCATCACTCATTTGCATTAACATCAGACCGGTCAAAGCGCAGTACGCATGAGTAAACCATGCTTGGCATTACGGAAATAGACTCACTGGAGTCCGTGCATGACATTGGCAGGTAACCTGCATGATCTCCCCTTGCGGATGATGTAGTCAGCAATGCATGTGATGTGGGCAATGGGAGACTGCCACACACCTGCAGGACCGTATGTCTGTGCGCCCCTCCCCCATTCCCTCTCAACCTGCCCAATAGTGACAATGGTGCTATAAAAATATCCTTAAGATGATAATGATCATAAATTGTTCAAAGAATTGTTTTCTACAATAATTTGGAGGGATTGTCCGACACTAGTGCCATATTTATGAATGAAATCCAGTAACATCCACTACACACATCTACGGAGCGCCAAATTTGTCCGCCTGCAGCTCATTCACCAATATCCCGGCACACCACCTGCGCCACAAGACAGTATCTATCCATCCATTTTCTGATCTGCCTCATCCTCACAAGGGTCGCGGGGCGTGCTGGAGCCTATCGCAGCTGTCACCGGGCAGTAGGCGGGGGACACCCTGAACTGGTTGGCAGCCAATCGCATGGCACACAGAGACGAGCAACCATTCACACTCGCAATCACAACTAAACACAATTTAGAGTGTTCAATCAGCCTGCTATGCATGTTTTTGGAATGTGGGAGGAAACCGGAATACCCGGAGAAAACCCACGCAGGCACGGGGGCTACATGCGAACCCCACACAGGAAGGCCGGAGCTGGAATCCAACCCGGTACCTCTGCACTGTGAGGTCGACGTGCTAACCACTGGACCACCGGGCCGCCCACAAGATCGTATTAGTGTGTCTAAAATATAGTCTCTTTGTAATGAAATTTGCAGATGCACCGGGGGGGGGGGGGGGGGCAGGAATGCCCACTGAGGCACAACATGTCTACCAAAGTCACAAACACACTGAACTAGACAATTGCTCCAGCACGAAAATGATGATGTGCCTGTATTTACACCGAGCGCAGACTACTTTCTCTTACCAAATGTAAAAAATGCAATCCTCAGATGACTCGGCGGCGAGGCAAATTGGTGCGCCAAAACACCCACGGAGCAGCAAACACAGCACAACATTACACCCAACTTGCACCAGCACGATAAAGTTTTTACACCGAGCGCACAGATGCCAGTGTACCAAAATAGGGACCAATATGTAATTTACCGTAAGCCTGAATGTGACTGATTCATTTTAAACACGGTCACTGCACGAGGGGTGTGCACAATTGAGCAAACAACCTTATTTCAGTGGCTTATTTTTACTTCACCGCTCAAAGATTTTGTAAAAATTAATTGGAGGTGTACAGGATGTATCTTGCATTAATAGTTAGAAAATAATTCCCACTTTACTATGCATGGTAGATTGTCTAGCGACGGATCACATGAAGTTACCCAAAACTAAATATTTTAATTTACTAATCAAGTAGTGTACACATGGGTTTTAAATGCATTATTTCCTGGAGCCTTGGCAACAAGTACATCACAGGATGCTAAATAAAGGAGAAGGAAGCCATACATGCGAAATATCAAAGATATCACTAAAACTTTTCGTTGCGTGTCCTCAAAAAGCCACAACCAAATAGAAAAATCATGCCATTTGAAAAAGAACAACAAGAGCAACACATTTTCAATCATAGTCACAGTTGAGACAGTTTGAAATCATCAGTTAGGAGAGAAAAGAAATAAATAAAAGTGCTTGTGGAGGGAAGCGCCTCAAACGATACCCTGACACATAAGAGCCAATGGCCAGTTTTGTGAGAGAAAAGTATCAAAGCTCATGGTCTCACCACCCGTGGGAGGGGTCAAAGGGGTCGGGTGCAATGCGAGCTGGGCGGCAGCCAAAGGCGGGGACCCTGGCGGTCCGATCCTCGGCTGCAGAAGCTAGCTCTTGGGACATGGAATGTCACCTCTCTGGCAGGGAAGGAGCCCGAGCTGGTGTGTGAGGTAGAGAAGTTCCGACTGGATATAGTCGGACTTGCCTCCACACACAGCCTGGGTTCTGGTACTAGTTCTCTCGAGAGGGGTTGGACTCTCTTCCACTCTGGAGTTGCTCATGGTGAGAGGCGCAGAGCAGGTGTGGGCATGCTCATTGCCCCCCGGCTCAGTGCCTGTACATTGGGGTTCACACCGGTAGATGAGAGGGTTGCTTCCCTCCGCCTTCGGGTGGGGGGACGGGTCCTGACTGTTGTTTGTGCATATGCACCAAACAGCAGCTCAGCATACCCACCCTTTTTGGAGTCCTTGGAGGGTGTGCTGGAGAGTACTCCTGCTGGGGACTCCCTTGTTCTACTGGGGGACTTCAATGCTCACGTGGGCAATGACAGTGAGACCTGGAGGGGCGTGATTGGGAGGAACGGCCCCCCCGATCAGAACTCGAGTGGTGTTTTGTTATTGGACTTCTGTGCTCGTCACGGACTGTCCATAACGAACACCTTGTTCAAACATAAGGGTGTCCATATGTGCACTTGGCACCAGGACACCCTGGGCCGTAGTTCGATGATCGACCTTGTGGTTGTATCATCGGATTTGCGGCCGCATGTTTTGGACACTCGGGTGAAGAGAGGGGCGGAGCTGTCAACTGATCACCACCTGGTGGTGAGTAGGCTCCGATGGTGGGGGAAGATGCCGGTCCGTCCTGGCAGACCCAAACGTATTGTGAGGGTTTGTTGGGAGCGTCTGGCGGAATCCCCTGTCAGAAGGAGTTTCAACTCCCACCTCCGACAGAGCTTTTCCCATGTTCCGGGGGAGACGGGGGACATTGAGTCCGAGTGGACCATGTTCCGTGCCTCTATTGTTGAGGCGGCCAATCTGAGTTGTGGCCGTAAGGTGGTTGGTGCCTGTCGTGGCGGAAACCCTCGTACTCGCTGGTGGACACCAGCAGTAAGGGATGCCGTCAAGCTGAAGAAGGAGTCCTATCGAGCCTTTATGGCCTGTGGGACCCCAGATGCAGCTGACAGGTATCGACTGGCCAAGCGGAACGCAGCTTCGGTGGTCGCCGAGGCAAAAACCCGAGCGTGGGAAGAGTTCGGTGAGGCCATGGAAGCCGACTTCCGGACGGCTTCGAGGAAATTCTGGTCCACCATCCGACGTCTCAGGAGGGGGAAGCAGTGCACCGCTAACACTGTGTACAGTGGGGATGGGGCACTGCTGACTTCGACTCGGGACGTTGTGAACCGGTGGGCAGAGTACTTCGAAGACCTCCTCAACTCCACCAACACGTCTTCCTTGGAGGAAGCAGAGTCTGAGGACCCTGAGGTGGGCTCTCCTATCTCTGTGGTTGAAGTCACCGATGTGGTTAAAAAGCTCCTCGGTGGCAAGGCCCCAGGGGTGGATGAGATCCGCCCGGAGTTCCTCAAGGCTCTGGATGTTGTGGGGCTGTCCTGGTTGACACGCCTCTGCAACATCGCGTGGTCAACGGGGAGAGTGCCTCTGGATTGGCAGACCGGGGTGGTAGTCCCTCTTTTTAAAAAGGGGGACCAGAGGGTGTGTTCCAACTACAGAGGGATCACACTCCTCAGCCTCCCTGGTAAGGTCTATTCAGGGGTGCTGGAGAGGAGGGTCCGTCAGGAAGTCGAGCCTCAGATTGAGGAGGAGCAGTGTGGTTTTCGTCCCGGCCGTGGAACAGTGGACCAGCTCTACACCCTTAGCAGGGTCCTCGAGGGTATGTTGGAATTCGCCCAACCAGTCTACATGTGTTTTGTGGACTTGGAGAAGGCGTTTGACCGTGTCCCTCGGGGAGTTCTGTGGGGGGTGCTTCGTGGGTATGGGGTACCGAACCCCCTGATACGGGCTATTCGGTCACTATACCACCGATGTCAGAGTTTGGTTCGCATTGCCGGCAGTAAGTCGGAATCGTTTCCAGTGAGGGTAGGACTCCGCCAAGGCTGCCCTTTGTCGCCGATTCTGTTCATAATCTTTATGGACAGAATTTCTAGGCGCAGCCGAAGCGTTGAGGGCGTCCGTTTTGGTGGCCTCAGTATTGCATCCCTGCTTTTTGCAGATGATGTGGTGCTGTTGGCTCCTTCAAACGGGGCTCTCCAACTCTCACTGGAGCGTTTCGCAGCCGAGTGTGAAGCGGTTGGGATGAAAATCAGCACCTCCAAATCTGAAACCATGGTCCTCAGTCGGAAAAGGGTGGAGTGCCCCCTCCGGGTCGGGGGAGAGATCTTGCCCCAAGTGGAGGAGTTTAAGTATCTTGGGGTCTTGTTCACGAGTGAGGGCAGGAGGGAGCGAGAGATCGACAGGCGGATCGGTGCAGCGTCTGCTGTGATGCGGACGTTGTATCGGTCTGTCGTGGTGAAGAAGGAGCTGAGCCAAAGGGCGAAGCTCTCAATTTACCGGTCGATCTACGTTCCAACCCTCATCTATGGTCACGAGCTATGGGTCGTGACCGAAAGAACGAGATCCCGGATACAAGCGGCCGAAATGAGTTTTCTCCGCAGGGTGTCCGGGCTCTCCCTTAGAGATAAGGTGAGAAGCTCGGTCATCCGGGAGGGGCTCAGAGTCGAGCCGCTTCTCCTCCACATCGAGAGGAGCCAGATGAGGTGGCTTGGGCATCTGATTCGGATGCCTCCTGAACGCCTCCCTGGTGGAGGTGTTCCGGGCATGTCCCACCGGGAGGAGACCCCGAGGAAGACCCAGGACACGCTGGAGTGACTATGTCACCCAGCTGGCCTGGGAACGCCTCGGGATCCCCCGGGGAGAGCTGGAAGAAGTAGCTAGGGAGAGGGAAGTCTGGGCTTCCCTGCTAAAGCTGTTGCCCCCGCGACCCGGCCCCGGATAAGCGGTAGAAGATGGATGGATGGATGGAAAAGTATCAAAGCAAATCTCGACAACCAGCTGCTAAAAACTTTTGCCCGCAGACTGCCCAAAGTCAAACTGATTGAAACATGTGCCAAAAAGTCCTTTTTAGTTACCTGAAATGGAATTTGCCTGGATGGAATGTACCCCCCGAAGCAGCTTGAAATCATCAGTGTGTGACTTAAAAAAAAACAAAACTGCATGTGAAGCTAAGCTCTTCTTCAATGTCACCATCTTAACCGCAAGCCCAAGTTACGTGTCATGAAAAAAAAAAGTGGCAATCGGATCTCTAAATGCGTGAGTCGAAAAGCCCAAATTTGACCGCACGACACATGAATCCACTTTGAACGAAAAGTTTGATTTGCAATAGATGCTCATTTGCTTACTATGGAAATAAAAAAAATAAACAGTAAAGTAGAACATACTTCTGTAATGCAGTCATATTATTCATTCCAAATTAAAATTTGCTATTATTTGCCCTTGATGCTGTTGGATGGCGAATTCCAAAGCTTTTTAACCACACTGTTGCCAGATGGCCTCTTTTGTCTTTTGTCAGGACACTTTTTGGGCTCTCATTCACTCTGTTGACAACGTGTTGCTGCTCTGGCCTTTTTTATGGTTTCTAATTTGCTTTCGCTTTGCTGTGCCATCTGACGTCATTGCTGGAGTTTCAGTCACCGTTTTTAATATTTGTGCACAGCCAGTAAGAAACTTGACAACTAATGAGCATTTGTTAATCTAGTGAAGGCGGGGATGACAAATCATTAAAGGAAAAGTGGAAATGACTTATTTGTTTACTTAATTTTAATCTATAATGGTGTGAAATAATTTTTGGTCGTGGTAGTTTGTGTATATTTAGAGCAAGGGTCCCAAACTTAGGTCCGGAGGGCCTTTATCATGCATGTTTGAAACATACACATGTGATTCAAATGATCCGGATCATTACCAGGTTCCTGCAGAGCTTGCTGATGAGCTCATGGTTTGAATCGGGTGGCTGGAGGACAGAAACATCTCAAACAGGGCTGTCCAGCTCCGGCTCCTTTAGAGCCCCTGTCCATCCGGTTTTAGATGTCGCCCTCTTTGCAAAAGCCTGATAGCGATCCGGATGTGGAGGGAGAGACGTCTACAGTAACACAGACTAGATGGGGGCTCTCGTAGACCGGACTTGTGACAACCCTGATCTAAAACATGCGGCAAAGTTGCCCTTGGATGTTGAGACCCCTGATTTAGAGACAGTAACTAAGTACTTTCAATTGATCGTAACTATTTATTCTCTTCAGAGTCAAATTTTGATCCACAATATACAAAACCAGTCAAAAGTTGTTTGTTTGCTTTTCTTTTTTTAATATATACTGTATATTTTTTTAATTGAAATTCATGCAGATCCTTTTCTCGTTGTTCTGTGAAATGAAAATTCAGAACGATTCATGGAATCATTCTATAAACCAAAATGTATTTTTAATTGTTGACTCATTAACCCTTTCATGTACCCTGTAACACGATAAGCTGTCCACTGTAGTAACCGTTGTCCCTGACAGGGTTAAAGTTGTCATGAAAGGGTTCATCCCAATTTGTACAATTCTGAATGGTAATATATATATATTTTTTTTAGTTTTGGGAAACCTTACATAGTTTATGTACAATCTCAAGCTATTAATTGGACTTGATCTGCTGGACTTTCAATAAAATAAAATAAAAAAAAAAGGAGGGGGGGGGGGGGAATTGGGGCGTTCCAAAACTGACACCCGTGGCTGGATCTATTCCAAAATGGCTCCCCCAAAAAGATTACTCGTCGAGAATGGGTCAAAACTTGTTTCCCCAAAATACGTAAGATATTTTTTTATCACTTTTATTTTTGTATCACTCTTTTGTGATATCACCAAGTATTAAAATCAACAAAATAAAGATCTGCTGTCCGGTCCATCAAATACTTTTTTATCAAAAGTAATTTTTTTTTCTTTTACCCTCCAAAGTGATCTATTTTTCCTTATATCAGTTGGAGAAATGTTGTCCTGGGCCAGCGACTGATTCGTGTTTTGTCTCCCGCAAATGGTGGACGATAGGAGCTTTGCGGAGGTGCCGGAAAAGAAAAGCTCGGCGTGGTCCTTCACAAAGCGTCGTTTGAAGCCGTGCCAAGTGATTGGAAATAATCGAGTGACAATAATCAGATGAAAAGAGAGGCAATCTCAATAAAGTTTGTCATTCAACCATTCAAGGCTCAATCATATCAGAGGTGTTTTGCATAACTAAGAGACCCTGCTTTTAATCCTCAAAGGATGCGGGGGCGACTTGGCTTTGCACTGTAGTCATTCAAGGTCACAACCCGGTAGGAAATATGGGCTACCATAGCAACACAAAGATGGCCTCTGAAGGCTTAGCATAATTCTGCCCTAATAGAAAAATAACAGCGGCAAATCCCGTCCTTAGTGAGCGCGCTTCTTTGACCCGGGCCGACTCCCACCTGTGAAGCGCCTAGTCACCAAACCCAGTCGCTAAGGCTGCGCCGAGATGAAAAAGAGCCCACCTCTGGATGGGGATGGGCGTCCTAAGCCGCCGCCAAATTCTTTCCCCTCTCTGAAGCCGGAATCAGCCCCGCCGAGCGTCTAGCGGCGAGCTTTGGCTTTTTTTGAAGGCGGACAACATGAGCTGCCAAATGAATCGCACTCTCTATATGGCTCTCCACTTTGAAGTGCTTGAGCCACACTCTGAGAAGACGAACTTTGGTGGAGGAAATTGGCTTCTGTGGGATAAGATCTCAGCGCGGTTCCCCTCTTTTTTGGTCCGGTTTTGCTCAGATGAGTGCCGCGTCACAGTGGGAGCCCACGTGGCTCTAAACCTGCCTGGTAACCGTACCCTTCCCTTCTTGATTGCGGCTAATCCCCCCCCTCGCAGACTCCCGCATTGTTGCCAGGGACCACGGCGACCGGTGAATCCTTGTCGCTGTGAGTTGCATCCCGATTGATGAGAATAAATTACCCCGCTCTGGAGTGGGAGTCATGTAAGCACGCTGGCTGCTTGTTGCCATCAGCGAGGAGTCGTATATGCGGCCATGTTGCCGCCGTGGTGATATCTGGCTGCGAGCAAAGGCCGGGAGGAATCATTACTGTCAGAGGCGGCCCTGGAAATCCAATCAGTGCTGCGTGGCGCTACTGCAAGGTATATTGTTGACGTTTGTCACACGGAAAAGGATAAAGAAGTGTTGGCGCGATGCGTTGCTGAGTGCCTGACTCAGCCATTTTTGGCTCGTATGAATGTCCTTGTCTTTTGGTGCAACGTGGGGATCCACAACAATCGAAGAATGCAAGCTAACTTGAGGTTTTTTAACTCGGATGGGCTAAATACACTAAAACAAACCTATCAAGCAAATCCACGCATCGCCACAAACACTACTTCAAACACATCGCTCATGTTCGTTTACCTTGTAATGCTATTAGGCATGTCATAGTATTCAAAATATGCATCGATATTGTCGTCGTCTTGTCTCCATATAAAATAATGAGCCATTGTGCTTGATAGTTTGGGGAATCTACACCAGGGGTCCCCAACCTTTTTTGCCCCACGGACCGGTTTATGTCAGACAATATTGTCAGGGACCGGCATTTAAGATGCGGCGGATTAATACAACAAAATAATATGGTATGAGCTGCATGAAAACTGTGGTGTTTTCGAAATATAATAATAAACACAAGGAGCGTCTACTCTGGCCACAACACTGATCGCTATGGTAATGTTTAATGCCTTCAAAATACGATACAACGCAAATTCAAAGTGCATGAAAATGACGACTCACCACAGCCCCGAGCTTGATTTTCTGCAACTAGACGGTCCCATCTCGGGGTAATAGGAGACAATGATACCTCAAGTGTGGGGTTTATGTCCAGAGTACTTCGTAATTTTGTTTTAGTCGCCGTTGCTGCAGACTACAGGTAGGATGTCAGAAATAGCAACAGTGCTATTGTGGCGATCTCAGAGTATTCAGCCATAACTTTAATCCAGTTGTGTCGAACGTACTTTTAAGGCCGCCGTCATTTGCGATCTCCAGCAGTTTTTTAACTAATTTTGCGACCTCCAACGTTTTGTTTTTAGCATAATCGGTCACGTGACGGAGAAGCGTGGTTTGACGTGAGTCAAGCGTGATACAGACGGATGTAACGGAGAATCCAGTATTTCTTTCAAAATAAATCATCTTTCGTATTCCGAAATAAATAAAACGGAATTAAGGCAAGTTCTTTCTGTGTGGCCCAGTACCAAATGCCCTGCGGACCGGTACCGGTCCGCGGACCGGCGGTTGGGGACCCCTGATCTACACACACAAAGACAAGAATCATTCTTAGCAAAAACATTGTAATTTGCCATTGATATTGTGACGTTAAGCTTAAAATGACATGGGCGCTTATGGTGTTAGGCTAAAGATGTGGTGCGGGTTGCTGAAAAATGGATAATGGGTCACATATGGCCCGCGGGCCAGACTTTGAAGAGCATGCTCTAAGCGGTATTCATTTTATTATTGTATAAGTATGAGTATTATATGTTGGTGAAGAGGAGCATTGCATCATCCTGAGACCTGTTTCTAATCATTTGCCGCCAATACGGCAACCATAAACATTGGAATCAGCTCTCATGATTACCGTCAACTACGACCAGAATTGGAAATACTCGTCAAATCAATACGAAGTAATCGACATTGTCTTTGAACTCTAAGCAATTGCCAAAAAGATTGTCCAAATTGAAAATTTTCGGCCTTGGCACCTTCCTTTGTCAAGGCAGAATTGTTTTGACATCTCTTATTAGATTTACCAGTGTACCGAATGATGTTGCCTGTGACTGTGGGTGTCAAGTAACATTTATCTGTTACCGACAGCTCTGCAGATGCTCGATATGATGATTTTGCCATAATTATGTTTATCTTAACATGTTGAGTTAGATAACGATCAGACTGATGAATTCTTGCTTTATTTTTTTTTTTCACGTTATGGTAATGAGACTTCCCTAGCTTTGTTGCCTTACCGACTTATAGCTGTTAGGCAAATATAAAAAAAGCCACATTGGCAATCTTTTTTCACCCCGCATTATAGAAATACTGGAGCTATATTAATTTAAAAAAATCACTTTGTCTTTGTCCTTCACACTTCAGAATTCCGCTTTTGGCGATGAATCTTTGGGTTCTCCTCTGCATTATGGAACGATTCTCAGCGTGTCTTCCCATTAGGCGGACGGTGGCTTTTATAGAGGTGTCAAGTTGGACCCTCATTTATTTCACAGCGCTTATGTCCGAGCCAAGTAATTAAATCAACAGCGTTAAGCAAGACCGTTCAATAAGAAGCCGAACTCTCGTCCCTGGAGGCCACCGCACCGAACGTCTCCGTGTAAGCCTTCTTTGTCCGTCTTATGGCTGGCACCTTTCGACATCAAAGCAGGGTCAGGCACATGTCTAAAAGATTCACATCTCCATGAAAGAATGGCCTCCGCTCAGATATGGACACCTCTGGCCTCATTTACCGCAGTCGGTCCCTTTCCTGTCTCGGGGCCTGGATCCAAGTATAGAGCGGCGATGTGACGAGATCACACAGAGAGGTGCCGGGGACTTGAAGGTAAAGAGTTAGTGCGCATCTTACCAGGAGTCTCAAAAGGCTTCTATTAAAACACGCTCAATATGCCGGTCAGGGCTTTCAAAGTGCTGCGCAGCCTCTAGCCCCGGCAAACTCAAAGGGCAACGGTGCACGTTGAGTATAAGGGGGAATCAGGCTCCCATTAATTTAATGAGTCCAGGGTATTAGTATTCTCTCGCCAGCTGTGAAGTCTCCCTTTTAAGGAGTTCTAAGTCGAGATCCACCATCTTGGCAGGGACAAAGGAGGAGAGTGGATGACTCGCCCAACTAATCTGAAATCAATTTCTTGCCGCTACCCCTCTGTGGGTGATTTCCAGTGGTTACTTAACACATCTTTGTGAAGCGAGAACTCGTCAACGGCATCTGCGCTAAACACTCAATAGATTCCCCAAACAGCGTGCCATGAGAAATCAGGTGTGACGTGAGAAATTAGCCAGTCTCATTTGATAGGTCCAAACATTGACTTCAAGTAATGTCATAATTTCGTGAGCATGTGACTTTTTCGTGACTTTTTATTTATTTATTTACTTACTTACTTACTTACTTACTTACAGAAATCAGCAGGTGAGTCGTGATGTTCGCAATGTGAGCTCAAGGGCACTTTGACATCAATTTCAGTCGACGGCAGAGAACGACTGGATGATTCTTATTCCGCAATATGCAATATTCATCAGTTTCGTGTTAAGACTAGTGGTTACTCATCGAACATTTTGGCGCTGACTCTTTTTGCCTTGAGTTCCCCATGAAGTTTGTCGTGGCCCAATTAACCATAGCACAGTTCTCAGTCTTTGTGTCTTTTCAGCAATGTTCAAAAACGGACAATGCATTAAAAAAAATAAATCACAATTAACTTTCCAAGATCTTTAAGTAGTCAAGTACTTCCATGCTTTTTTTCCCCCACACAAAGTATCCGTACTTCTGTTAAAGTACAGATCTTGAAAGATCCCGAAACAGTCCCAACCTGTAAGAGATTACAGAGCCCCAGTTTGCCAGGACGTGTCAACCAGGAAGTAGCAGCTGCAGGAGCTAATTAAAGCCATAGCAACACGGTAACATAGCCCAGTCCGGCGCCACATCAAACACCAGTCCTCATGCCAGTCCGCCATCTCATCTCCGGCCTATCCCAGCCCTCTGTGACCTGCGCTCGGGGCCCACTGGGCCCTCGGCCCTGACCTGAGAGCTGCGGAGCGGTGGGGGATCCCTGCTTGGAATGGGGGTGTGGGGGGGGGGGGCACCTGGAGCAGACCTACCTGCCTCTGTGAATCTGCGTACAAAACTGTGGCCATGCGTCTGACTGTGTCTGTCTGGACTCTGACCTGCACAACAAAGCAGAAGAGAGTGTCTGGGTCAGAGGTCACTGGAGTGAGGGCAGACTTGGTGAAAACACACGTAAGAGGCGCATTTGGCGTGATGTGATCAGAGGAGCACATGTGGCTCAGCTGAGGGAGAACCAGATGCCTGAGATGTCTTCATAAGCTCTGTCAACATGCTACCTCGGGTCTGGGTGAATGACAGGGTGCATAAATACTGTTGATCTGCAATGACACCCATCGGTGCCACTGGCTCGCAGTCGCGCTGGAGTCCAACATATGCATGAAAAAAATGGTTTGTTGAATTTATTCAATATTATATCAAGTGGCTCCACAAAATAAAATCATCTGGATCCAGATATATTTTTTTGAGTAGATGTATACTCTTCCACTTGACGAAATAAAATAGATTAACCCTTTCGTGCACCATGTAACCTGATAACATAGGCTGTCCACTGTAGTAACCGTTGTCCCTGAAAGGGTTAAATTCAACAAACAATCTTTTTTTTGGTTTGTTAGCTCTACACGTATTTTATGATATCCAGTGCAAAAGTTTGTATGTCCATGACTGAGCAGGTGACTTTATGGTTCAAGGAGGATGTTGTAAGCTAACGATCTAAGATTTCAAATGACTTTGTATAGAAGACTTCATCGTGGAGTTTCAAACCATTAGTTGACTAGTCAACGAGTCAACTTGACTACACTGAAAAACGGTTTTGTTTAATTGATTTTATTTTGTTAGTGGTATCACAAAACAAAATCATCTGGATCCAGATACATGTTTTTTTTTTTAAGTAGATGAATAGTCTATGCACCATTTTGTCCTGTGTACATCAACATTTAGCGTTCAAAAGTTGACCAGTCGGACTTACCACCTGCTCATCTACTGCACTCGGCAGACTATAATGCTCCGTGTCTGCTGCGAAAGTCCAAAAAGGGCGAAACCTTCTTCATGGTTTTTCACGGGTACGAAATTTAGCTGCTTGTGGCTGAGGAGTTAGCTAGCCTTGGCTATTCTGATCACCGCTCGTCTTCCAACACATTATCCTATTTTCACAAGATAAGTCAGCCGGCTTGTTGTATTACTAATCATTTGTTTTTATATTTTCCTGTTGGCCCGTCAAAACATGTCTTTACCTGAAACCGGACCGTGGCGCAAAAAACAAGATTGCGGACTCCTGGAGTACTGTGCTAAAGAAAAAAAAATCAATGACATCATCGATTAATCGACTGTGAGACAACTTTCATTGCATAATATTCAACAACAACAAAAATCTTTTGTCATTCAACCATATCTCCTTTATGCTTCTGATTTGATCGCACAGCAACTATCCCCCATTCACAAACATACTCGCGCTAAATGGTCGGTATTTTAGGTATATCTCTAATTAGTTTCATCTGAAAAAATAATATGTATACTAGGGTTTTAGATGAAAAGAAAAAAAAATATGTTTTCCCAATATTTTGGTGACCCTCTATAATTCCATCAATGGGTCAAAACATTAGAAAACGCTTGTCAATAGGACTTGCAGGTAATGCCGTTCTACACTGCACAGAACAATCTCAGTTCGTGATTGTATCTTCTACCCATTCAGTGTGCTTCTCGATATTAACAGAATACTTGGAACAAAATATGTGCTTGCGAGAGCTCTTTGGGTCTATGGTTGCAACAAGTGCAGTCAACACTGATTCAAATGTATAAGGAACGTGGCAGAAGGGTGTGGGTGTTGTCGATGTGAAATGGCCGCCGTAATGTCACACTCTTATCGTCCATAAGTAGGATGGCATGTATGGCCATTCTCCTACAGACCACACTCAATTATGTGTCAAAAATCTCCCAACCTTCTGCGTTTGGCCATATTATTTTGAAGACGTAAACTTGATTCAGACAGCTCACATGGTTAGCTGGACAAACATTATACTGTTCATACAAGAAAAAACTCATGGAGACAATGAAGTCCAACTGGAATGACTGTCCAAAACCGATGTGGTTTTAACAGCTTTTCAAAAACGTTTCCCTGAAGAGCACCTTCTCACTGAAGTGGAAGTTCAGTGAGAGTTTTTAATCCTTGTTGGATGGCCAGTAAGAAATAGAAAACCTAGCAGGACAATAAAATGACACCAGATCCACCAAGTATGATGAAACCTGTCTGTTAAAAATTTGTATTGAATTCTAAAATGAAAAGAGGAGGCCTGTTCAACGACGGTAGAATGGCAGCGATGTAGCCGAATCTCTAAGATCTGGGCCAGTAGTGGTCAAACACCAAGCACCAACTCCCCAAAGTAATTCATGACTGAAATTAAAATACAGTTGTTTAGAAGGCACATGTGTTCATCAAAAACGAGTCAGGGGTCTTTTTATTTCATATTATTGTAAACAACAGTTTCAATATCAATACTGCGCTAAAATATCGGAAAATAAAAAACTATGTAGACCCTAAAAATAAGACATTTGTTACCGCAGTGCCAGCTTTAGAGTGCCTCGTTGTCGTCCGTGAGTGAGTGCATGCTTGTCATTCAGAGCAAGCACCTGGAAAAAAACTTGTCAGTCTGCCTATGGACAGGGGCTTTTCATGGCCGTGGCTACTTGAGAGTGCCTCGTTGTCTCTGCGTGGGTACCACAATAACCTGATACAATATTTTCCAGGCAAGTGGATATATTTTCAAAGCTCAAACACTATGTATAGGCATAAGAAAAATACTTGAAAAAGTAGCATCAATTTTCAAAGTATTAGCTCTGGTATTTGATTGACAGTTGACAGGTGAGCAGGGTGTGGTGTCAACACACAAAAACAACAAAACAACAGCTACACTCAAAAATATTTTTAAGAATCTTGAAAAAAATTCAAAGCCGCATGTATGCAGGGCTCCACTGTACCAGTTTTTTGTCAGTAATCATAACAATGGCCATCATAAAATTTGAATCATAGCTGACCTTGTGTCCTTTAACATATTGATGCTGATTTCAAAAATGTATTTACTAGTCTCGAGCACATTAGCTTTTTGAGATATTTTCATTAAAAACGTTTTTTTAAGACCTATAAAACCTTGCACAATATGGATTTAACCTCCCCCAAAAATCTACCTGTTGCTGAACATATCCCTTCATTCATGAATAGTAATGTATTGCTACATTACATATTACGAGCATCTCCAATCAAAAAAAAGGAAAAAAATGTGTCGACCAGTGTAACCCCATATTCATACACCGGAACGATGTGACAATAAATGATACTATACAAAGCTGTTTCTAATCTGATTGTTACCTTTCAGTATTATGCGCCGAGCTCCAAATATTACCTCTCATTTAAACCGCACATTATGTTCGTCGAGACAAAATGTTGGATTGAGCTCTTGTTGGACTGCGGAGGCGTGCCTAATGTTGTGTCCAGTGGGTGTACATACGTCCTCATGTTCAAGGTGACTGACTGCGAGCGTCTCTTGTTCCTGCCGTCTCTCTTTTGCACGTTTCCCTGCCAGGCTGGTCTCTGTAGCAGTCCTCTCCCCAAACTGTGCAATCAGCAGATGTCTTTATAGTGCAGCCCACTGCCACATGCACTCCTTGCATTCTCTGCCAGTTTCGTTTTGGCCACAGATAATTATTTTTCTCTCTCTCTCTCTCTCTCTCTCTCTCTCTCTCTCTCTCTCTCTCTCTCTCTCTCTCTCTCTCTCTCTCTCTGTCTCTCCTCTCCCAAAAAATATTCTTCCTCTTTCAAGCTCAACAGACAAGCAGACACATTAATTTGCTGCTCCTTCATGCGGCCTCAGGTTGCTGCTTAAGTCAGCGCTCGGAAGTCACGCGGCTCAACCGACGCAGGTTGTCCGTCCCATTGTCGTGCAGAAGAGCTGATTTAAACAAACCCAAGCAAGTCAATGAAATCCGCCGCCCTTTGTAAAAACTGAAGTCAAACCAACTGATCCTCGTGCTGGGATAGCTTCTATTATTCCGTCACAAAAGGGCTGAAGAAAGACCCAACTAAGCAAAAGCTGTGTTGCCACGGCGCACAAATACCGCACAGATACCAGTGAGCGGTACTTTAACGTTTGGATAAAAAAAATTAGGCATGTTTTTGTGTTCATTTTTCTTCCCCACATTGCTCATCACTGTTACTAAGCGAACTGCTTATGCATCTACATAATTCATAGAAAAACATTTTCAGAGTTACTAGGCTTACAGGGTGCAGGTTAGATGAATTTTTAGGGACCGTATATGTTAAAATGATACGTTGTTTCCCAGCAACCTCCATCTAAAAATGGCAGTTTCCGACAACTGCGCGCTGATGAATATTCAAAATCTCATCATCAAGTCATCAGAACAGAACCTGTAGCAAATCAATACAGTGAACCATTCAAGATTAGTAGTGTGGTACCCCCCACCCCCCCAAAAAAGAATTTGGTAAGAAAATACCAAGTGTGTGAAAGTTTCAGCCTAAAAGTTCAAAATGTCCCAAAATGGTGTTAAACTGGGTTGAGAATCCCAGTGAGGAGCCCTGCCTCTTGATCCCAAACCGCTACTTTTATCTTTCCCAGCAGGTAGTTTGTCACAGATGTGCTATGAAACCCACCACTTTTCCTCCATTCCAAATATTAACACAAGTGTTGCAGCTGTGTTGCTGTAGGGAGGAGAATTTGGATTTTATTGGACGGAGGAGGAACAATGACATGTTTTTAAGTGTCAGAAAAGTTTGCTGGTCATGTTGCTATATACTATAAAACCATTTATTTAAATCACGATTATGTTGGGTAGGAACTTATGTCTTGATTTTGGTCAATTTAGGTTTTTTTTCCCATAAATCGATACTATTGGTCCGTCCCAACATGTTTGTTATTTCTGTTTTAACTATTCGGCAGTCTGTAGTAGTGGACATTTCTTGTTCTCTTTGATGATTCAATGTTAATCGTTCAAAAATTTTGTTTTTTTTTTTCTTTAGATGGAAAGTGATGCCTTTCGAGAATCTGCCTGATGAGATTTGGAAAAATGAAGTTCGATGAAAGGTATGTGACATCACGGGCTGCAAGAGTGCATTCTAATAAAAGGTGCAGTATTTGTCACAGAAGGAACTCGCGTACGATGATACACAAAGTCAAATTACAGGCTTGTCTTTGTTGGAATAAAAATAATAATGTGTTTCAGTGAGTTTAATTTTGCCAGTAACATTTAGAAAAGCAATCTTCCACATATAGTACTTCGACGACCGATAGTTTAACATGCCTTAACTTTCTGCGCCACACGCCTCCCCCCGCATGCAAGCATGTTCGCGACATGTCAGCGACATGTCGGCGCCATGCCAGAGATGCCTTGTCTGTCACCGTCACTGTCAGATCGGTGCAAAAGGGTGGCAGACGTGCGAAGGCTCGGGCTCTCCTCGCAAAAAAAAAAAAAAGGAGTCGTCCAAATAACCAGTGAGAGAGCACGGCGCCGCAAAACTCCTGATAAAAGTTCTCCGAAGTGTAAAATAATAAGCCAGTTAGCAGAAGAAGCGCGGAGACTTTTTCTTTAAAGAGCTTACATGACCTTTTTTTTTAAGAGCCATTCTGTTAATGTGTTAAGAGAACTTCATGAATCCACATTTTTATGAGCCATTTTGTAAGTGTAATGAAATGGAGATAAGGAGGTGTGTGTGTGTGTGTGTGTGTGTGTGTGTGTGTGTGTGTGTGTGTGTGTGTGTGTGTGTGTGTGTTAGCGAGGACGTTAGACTTGCGCTCTTGGCACGCCATTTGTTTTTCACTCCATTTGGTGACAGATTGGGTTGAGATATCGTCCTATCTTGGCAGCGGTGCGCCACTCATAAGCGTTACAAAGTCAGGGTGAGGTTTCGCACCTCGCCTGACGACCCAAGTCGACCTGGTCCCTTCACTGAACACTTTTTATGTTCGGGCCTCCTCTTCAGCATCTGCGGCCCAGTTTGGGAAATTGTCTGATACACTCGCACCATGCAAAAGAACTCAAGAAGTACTTCCTGCCATTGCCCTTAGTAAAGGAGGAGTGATTCTTCTCCACTTTGATTGCGAGCAAAAGCCAAATCATTTTGTACGATTTCATACGAAAAGTAATTTTCTCAAAGTTGCGAGTAGACGTGAAAAGGCAAAAATATCAATAAAGTTATTCACAAAGGTGGCAGATTTGTGCATGTGTATGATTGGCGCGTTAAAGTTGGGGCATAATGAATTGCGTGTGGTACATGGCAAAAGCAATGCCTCAGTGCAATTCAGTTGTATTTCGCTTTTAAGTTCAAAACATTTGCATTAAACTTTTAATGTGCAAGACATTTTAACTGAATCGTTGTTTCAGTACATTTCTCAGTGTAAATATTGAAACAGTTCCTCCCACTCATACCTTTATTTTAATGTTGGTCATGATGGTGGTTCTTGGGGAGCAAACATTTTTTTTAAGTAGTACTTAGTGTAACCAAAAAAAAGAGAACTATCCACACAACTTTATGTATGAATTGCTACTAAATCTCTTTGCTAACCAAAACACAAGGAACAGTGAATGCGCTTTTGTAAAAAAAAAAAAAAAAAAAAGCAGTCCCACATAGATGTATTTGCTCATAGCATAGCCTAGCATAACACAAGCGTTACTCATCTTTTTGAAAGTGAGAGCTACCAATTTGATATACAGTACACTTCTAAAATACTTTCTCAAATTAGCTATACACATGCAGTATTCATAATTATGAAGACACTGCACATGTTAATTATATCTCAATGACAACCAGTAAGAATTTAAACAAGCTAGCAAAATGATACATTTTAGCAAGCCACCCTTTATTTCTGTCAGTCTCTACAAGAGATTACATTACCATAGTTTACAAGTGGCAGTATGTCTCCCACTTTTGGAAAATAGCCCAAAATACTACATAATAATAAAATCCAGAATTACAGTTGAATTATCCAGGGCAGATTTCTTGTATAATTGTTTTTACTTTTCATGAAAATACACACACGTATGTCAGTGGTCTTCTGTGTACAAGGGTTTAGATTTCCCAACTCTTTTTAAACTGCCACATTAGAGATTGGCCTGGACACAATTGTACAAAAAAAAATCTTGCCATACCTATAAACAAATGAAAAAGAAGCAGACATGTCATTCAATAAATCTGAACGGGATTCGCCCCTCAACCCAACCCAAAGTTTTAAACCTAACATACTTTTATTTTATTTTTTTAAACATTTTGTCTTGTAGGATGCTCTTGAGCCTTTACTTTGCACATAACTTCCTTCCTCATGATACCTAAATCGCCCAAATTATCCAAACCTGACCTGTCCTTTGTGATTTTCGCAGCACAACTAATTTGCTCTTTCTGTAAACTTATTCTGAGCTAAAAGCATCCAAAACTCTCCGCTTTGCAAGCGTGTGCGTCAACGTCAAAGTCCATCAAGTGAGCACCTGCGGTCGGGACGCGTGTTTGCGTGCGCCCGTGCGTGCTCGCTAGTCCTGTTGTCATTCCAAGCAAATGCTGAGTGACGTGCAGCAAACTTTCCAGGAGCGAGCGGCGTGGTGTGACGCCTGACAGCAAGCGGGGCTCAGACATGTGTTGTGATGTGTTCGACATTCAGCGTTGACTTGACAAACACATTTTCATGCTCACCATACAAAGCAAAGTCAACAAAGTGGAACCAGCCTACACACACTTATTTGAACACTGAAGTCCGAATGACGAAGTATTAGCAGGGAGTGAATTGTGTTTACAAATTCTGTTAAATCACCTTGATGAAATTCAACTGACAAATAGAGGTGACCTAAATTATAAGTATGTCATCGAAAGGTAGCCCAGAGAGCAAACTGGCTTCATCAGGCTAAGGCCTGAAATACGAGGGGACTTTAATTTGACAGTGTGAAATTGGAGCACCTTTAGAGGACATCTTTGCTATTTTTCTCTTTGTCAGCAGTCCACATTTGTCTCATGAATCTTTTCTTTTTTTTCTTCCCCCCTCCACCTCTCAAAAAAAAAAAGTACAGTGGAAAGGTGGTGGGCATCATTATTATTTGAAATCCTCCAGGTGAGGGCATTATAAGCTGCACCAACGTGAAGCCCCTTTTATTTCAAAGAGGCTGTATTTTTCCCTCATTCTAACTTGGCTATAAGGCTAATTGTTTTATGTATATACGCATATATTCTTTCCTCCCATTTTTATATTCCAACTGTTCAGATTTCAAACAATCCTTTTCAAATTTCCTTCAGAAACCCCCAAAATATTAGCACGAAAACAAAAAAAACTTCCTATTTCACTGACTATTTTTCTCTCTCACTCTCCTAATTGTAAACCCAATCAAATGAAAAGGGTGCGGAAGAAAGAATACATTTCTACTGATGCGCAATGATGTCATATGACAATGATATATAATAATGTCGCATGATCTCATGTTGTGCTCTCAAAACACAATCATAATAATAATAATAATAATAGTAATAATAATGGATTGTTTTTGTGCTTCTTTGTAATTTACATTTTTGCCAAGTGTAAGACATTTTCACGAAATGCAAATACTGTTCCCAATGAAAAAAGTATTTGTTGAATTTACTCAATTTTATTTTGTGAAGTGGTTGCACGAAATAAAATCATCTGGATTTAGATTTTTTTTTAAAGTAGACTGATGATTTTTATTTGTGCAACCACTTGACGAAATGAAATTGAGTAAATTCAACACACCATTTTTTTCCCAGTGATAAGACGTATTGATTGATGTTTGAATTGTGCACGTGTTTTTCTTCTAGTATGTTGTCGTAATGAAATTATGAAAAACGTGATTGTAATTAAAAATACATTGTACATATTTATTATGACTGTTTACTCAAAAGCGATCAATTAGAATAAATGTCAAACCTACCAAGCATGCAGCACGATTTAAATATTAAAGTATATTTTTTCACTTTTAATTTCGACAATAGGAACTTGAACTTGAATTGCAGTCTATAATGTAAGAGAAAACAAATAATGTGCTGTATATTTGAAATATAATTCCCGAATTATTCCCAAACGATGGACAATTTTTGAGTAGCGTGTGAATTAATGAACCCCTTCTCCAATTTACATTTAAAAAAAAATAAATAAAACATCTGAAGTACTTTGCTCTCGTTCATGTTATGGTTTGCTGGAGATGCCATCTGTTTTCAAATTGTATTGATTCCATTTCTTTCTTTTTTTTTTTTTTTTTACTTTTGTAAAACTTATATCAAAAGCAAAGAAATTCATGAGCTCTTGAGTTGAAGGTGGACCACTCTTTCATTTGCCTTCTTCAAGAGACTTTTGTCTGGCCGCTCCCATCGTCAACCATTATTAGTATGCAAGCATAAATGCAAGCTGCAGTTGTTGATCAAAAGCAAAAATTAAAAAAAAAACTACAACAATGGAGTCCAATCAGTTCTTTAGTGAAACTCGTCTCACTTTGCAACAATGACAGTCCCGTCCGTGCCAACTGTTTGACTGATTCTAGCATCAGCAACTTCCCATCTTCTGATTAGCACACTTGTTCAACATAAAACATGTTTTTGCACTACACATAGCGTGCGACAAATCCCAAACATTTTTAAATGTCGATAATTTTATTAAGAAAATGCATCAACATCAATTTCAAGTATCTACTGTCATCCGTTTGTGTGTGAATTACCTCAAAAGACTCAAATAAATAAAAGTGACATCTTTCTTGTGTTTTTTTTCTTTGTAACTTTGAAACCGGCCTCTTCTCCAAAATCTCTTAACCTCCATCCCCATGTTTGAAATGTGTGAAAAAGTAAAAGTATAGCGAGGGAAGAAAGTTAGCAGTCCTCCGCCTTTCTATGAGGCATCCAAAGAAATCTCTCTCACATGATTACTCAAAGTTAACCTTACGCATGGGAAGAGTGGGGGTGTGGGGGGCGGGTGGAGGGGGGCGTTTGAAGACTTTCCTTGTGTCATACTAGCAAGCGCTTTCAACTGCGACGACTCAAACAGACTTTCATATGAAGCTGTCACATCACAGTCATCTCCAAACTCCACATTCTGCCTCAAAATATTTATGTAATCACCCATTCTAATGCAGAGTTTGTGTTATTTTATTTACGTCCGTTTCTCAAAATTTCACGCCGTCTGAAAATGAAATAAAAGTCCCGTCGTGCGAGGCGGACATAATTGAGACAATTTAGTATTCCACACCAACTTGTGTGTGCGTTTCTTGTCTTTATTTATTTTATTTGCAACATAGGGCAAGGGTGGTGGGGGTCGGGGGGTGCTTTTGGTGAAAATCTTCAAAGAGCAACAGCTCCATCTTCTTCCCCTGTTTGCTTAGCAACAGCGGCCATTTTGTCTGCATTTGCATTTGTTGAGGCTGTGCTCTATGATCATGGCATTTTAAATACTGTACTTTTTTTTTTATCTTTACCATTGCAAGTCAACATTTTTTGGGGGCGTTTACATTTTACACAAGATTTTAAGTCGACGCTAAACGATTAAAATGTTGGGGTTTTTTTTCCTTCTACAGCCCTATAGGGGAGGTGCACACTCACATAATGGGCTGATCCCTTTTTTAGCGTGCCCGTCAACCACCCAGCGCTGCTGCAGCCGCCAGCGCCCGAGCGCACAGACAGCTGAGCGTAGTTGAAATTCAGCTGGCCACGGGTCGCCTCGCCTTTACTCGAGCAGGACGTTCGCCATCCTTCCCGGTTCCTCAGTCCGAGCCCGACAGGCCTGCTCGGCCGAGACGACTCAATCGTCTCGCTCTCTTTTGAAATGTTTCAATTCACTCCGATGCCATCAATTAGTTATAATTCCTCCAATTAGTGGCTTCCTTTTCCACATGGCCGGAATAATTTACTGGGAATCGATATATTTTTAATCACGTTTGCATAGTTGGAATGCCATGCCAAGAGGATACTTTTTTTTTTTTTTTTTTTTAAAGTATCGTCTCAGGTGGCTTGTGAGACCGTCAACAAACACACACTCACAGACTGACAGCGTGATTTTTCTGGACAGTGTTTCACAAGCTGCTTTCTCGGCCCGACCCTGACAACTCCTGAGACATGTTCACTTCGAGGGCAACTCCTTTAGACAGTGAGATTGGATTTTTACACATCCGTAATTCCGTTTTTTTTTGCACCAATCAAAAAAAAAAAAAGAACATCACAGATATTCACAACTACTTTCCACCTATCTATAGTTGTCCTGTCAGATATCTGCAACATCATTTTTCCCTATTTTCAAATCACTTAGTTCAAACGTTGACTAGTCAGAATCCTATTGCAAATATCTCAAATTTGGTTGCAGATATCGATCTGACGTGTAAAATATCGGTCATGGCAAACACCATCCACATGAATGGCAACATTGACATCATTTGCACTCGTGAAATGACGTTGCCGAGATCATAATTCAGGTTTGACTGGGCAAAAACTGTCTTCCACATTTCACCTTCTCATTCATTCACGTTCTGTTCCAGAACACGTGAGTGACACGTCTGATGATTTAAATAAGATATAATATAAATAATCGAATTACGACTCCTCAGACAGATTTAGATCCGGCTAGCTAAAGTTACAGTACATGTCGAATCTGCTTGCCATAGAAACCCAACTTGGTGCCCCCACCTTGCCACCCACCCCCATCCCAACACACACGCACACGCACACGCACACACACACACACACACACACACACACACACACGCACACACGTGTGGACATGTGAGCCTACAGACTCACCTCCACACTGCAGGGACACATCCATCCGCAGAGAGAACCCAAGTTCCAGTCAAAATGTCCGTGTTCTTGTCACACAGGGTCACCACAGCAGTGGCAATTGTGGTGGCTGTTGAGGGGGAGTTAGGGGTCCACGGGACGGGGCTGCAACTTGCTCTCCCAAATAGGGGAAAGGAGTCCGAGATGATGCTCAGGTTGCGAGGTGGACACAGAACTAAAACAGGCCCCAGCCCGGCTCAGGATGGGGCGCGCCATGGGACCGGGAGGCGTCTCTACGGCCAGGATTTTGGGGAAGGATTATGGATTGAGACGTACAGCTGGGAGGCTAAAGTTACACTTTTCATTAGCACTACCGAGGGGGTCCTGCCTGCTTTTGGGAAGCTGGTCCCATTTGTGAGGACCTGGCAGACCCCCCCGCCCCCCCAACCCCACCAATCACCCGCCTGCCTTTCCTTCGGAATTGTTGTCGTTCTATATACACATTCTTCACCTGAGGATAATTCTTTTTGATATGCCCAAAACCGGAAGGGACGTGCTGATTCACTTTTTTTTGTTTTTGTGCCAGGAATGAAAAAATATGAAGGGGGGTGTGGTGGACGGGTGCGGGGCTTTGTGAAAAGTAGTCATTCACCAAAGGAACCAGAGTAGAGAGGGAGAGAGAAAAAGAGAGAGAAAGAGAGAGAGAGCGCAGTATGCCCCCTTCTGGCTCTTTTCTTCTCCAACTCTTTTCTTCTCTTCTTTCCCTGCCGTTTGGAGATGTGAAGAAATGTCTTTTGATCAGCTCTGTGAAGAGGCTTGCTGGCGGGTGCTCTGCCAATCCGTGCAAGGCAAAAATGTCCCTAATAAGAGAGTAATAAGCTAACGAGTGGCGGGCGTGTGTCTGATCCGCGTTGTGGTGAAGGGCCTGTGCCAGGACACTGACGTGTAGCCGCCTTTGGAGTGCCTTGCCAGGTCGGCGGCTTTCACCTGCGTGGACGCTCCCATATGCTCCCTCACCGCTGGCACAAGGAGCCCAGCCTGCATTCAATTTCCACAACCTGGTGGCTAATGCTATTGAATTCTCAGTTTTGAGGATGGTCGGTAGAGGGTGGATTTGAGTAGAGTACAATGTCAAAACTAACTACTAAATCCAGAGGTTCTGATTCAACTGTTTTATTTAGGTGAAAGTAAATAGTACAGTCTGAAGGGAAGTTTGCAGTAAAAATAAAAAAAATAGTAAAGGTAGTCGTAGTAGTAGTAGTAGTACCGCTAATTTGATTTTTACAACAGTTTGTATGAATGCCTATCACAAAAGTAATGGGACAACCCAAATCCAACTTTCATGTTTAAATACTTGGTTGCAAATCCTTTATGGTCAATTATAGCCTGAAGTCAGGCGCGCATCTATGACATCATCAGACGCTGCATTTCACCGTTAATGACCTATAATGATACTGGACTGTCGTCAGTTCCTGCTTGTTGTTCTGGGGCACTTTCCCTTCAGTTTTGTCTCCTATAAGTGAAATGCATGCTCAGTCGGATTTAGGTCAGGTGATTGATGAGCAATTGCATAACCTTCCACTTGTTTGCTTCCAACAAAAACCCCCTCTTTGGATGCTTTTGCAGTATGCTTTGGGTTATTGTCCATCTGCGCTGTGAACTGCCATCCAAGAAATTCTGGATCATTTGTCTGAACGTGAGTTGATAATCATGCCCAAAACACTTTTGTCAGAAGCTACACAAGGAAAACAGTTTCATTGCCCACCACCGTCCTTCGCTGATGAAGTGACA
The DNA here is from genome assembly GCF_054856545.1 of Hippocampus guttulatus. NCBI lineage: Eukaryota > Metazoa > Chordata > Actinopteri > Syngnathiformes > Syngnathidae > Hippocampus > Hippocampus guttulatus. Next base: position 19,779,608 of record NC_141262.1, read on the forward strand.
CATTAAGTCAGTCAATCAAAGTCTCATCCATGTAGATTTGACTATCTTGTATATGTCGCATCATCATCTGTGGAGTTTGAAAACAAATCTGCCTATTTGTACAAAGTCAGAAGCAGAAAGTAAAGAGTAAAAAAATAGTCTTTAAAACAAAAAAAATTCTCAAGTTGGTTGTTGAAGGCAAACCGCGAGGTTTTCCATGCTCACAATGGAGCTGTTGCTTTATCAGATTGGCTTTTCCGAGTACATACAATACAGTGCAAAAGTCACCGCTAGCTTTGTTGTTTTAATGACCATTTTCACAGCGGTCCATCTGACACAGTTAAAGCACACACACATACAGGCAACCGGCATTAGCTGGGCTTCCATTTCATTTCCATTTAATAGAGTCAGGATCATGCCATTGCCAGGCCCTTTGAAGCAATTGTTCTTCTTTTCGAATGAAAATACAGTATGTGGTTGTTTGAACGCTGCTATGGTGGTGGTGACCTTGGACTGGTGCTAGTACTTTATGTAAATTAGCCAAACACTTCTTAAGGGACACACGCGCGGGATCCAAAGCAGAAATGGTGTCTTTATTTTGTGACTGGTGAGTTTATATTGCTTGCTTATGATTGTACAAAAAGCTAACCGAAGCGTTAGAAACGCCTCCTGACATGATTCTGAAACTGCCGACGGCCGCAATTTAGCATGCGCACAGTTGTTGGTTAGATTGTGAGCATTATCATAGGGAGAGCAATTTCTAAATGACATGGAGGTAGAAGTTTGTTTTCACATTTCAAAGTAAGGTTACGGTTTCAAATTAAGGCGAGGGTTTCAAGTTCAAGGTTTTCAAGGGTTCAAGTTTCAAAGTTGTGTCATGATTTCAGAGTGGCGTTTTGAGCTATCCTTTGAAAGGTTCTACGATTCAATGTGAGACAAAATACGGTGCGTTGAGCCTGATCTCATCTGTCTTTGTAAAAGTGAAACCTGAGTATTGGATCTCGTCAGAAAATATTGGTGTCCCGAATATTTTGTCCGTCGTTGGAAAAATAATCAAGTGTCTGTTCGGTTTTGGACACTGCCAAGAAAATTGCTCTCACATTTCTTGCACAGCATCAACTTGGTATTTTTCCACTGGCACACTCACAGACACACACACACACACATATGCACACTGGTCTCATTGTGCTTTTGAAATGGTCACATATCAAAGGCTTGTGTCCCTGCAGGGTGGATTTAGTGGTGAAGCCCAACAAGAAGATAGTTACCGCTCACAGCTTCTTCTCATGGCCTTATCCAAATAAACACGTCACTTGCCTGAGAGTGCGGGATCACGCAACAGTTGATGGCCCATCTCTGCACATCAGCAGGTGTACTAGTCAGGAGTCCGGGCCTCAACGTAGGCCCGTTTCCAGGCCTGTCGCGGTTGTGCGAGAGCCCCGGCTTAGACTTGTATAGTTTGCTCAAGTCCCGGGCTCAGTCAGCACTGGTAATTACGGTGCAGGGGAAGCCGATTAGGCGGCCCCGGCAAGGTGGGGGGGAGAGCAGCCCCACGCCCAGCGGGGAGGGGAGTCCTGCCACGGGAGGGACCAATCATGTGTGAAGCCTGGACGCCGAGCCCGGGCCGTCGCTTCAGTGGGAAAAGGCTTGGCGGCCGGTTCAGAGCGCCGCAACTTTCACGGATTAGTCGAGACGCTATTCTGAAGACTGAAAGGCCGCGCACAGCACGGAGGCGGCATCAATGCACGCGTGCACGCACACAAACGCGCAAGCGCTCGGCCGGCCGGCCCAGCTCGACGCACACAAAGCCCACTAACAGCTGGGAGGAGGACTGCGGCCGTTGCAATGTTACCATAGCAATAGAATATTTCACATTTGAGCCCAAATTAAGACACTTTAGGCTTTTTTGTGGGGCCCCACCCATTAATCGTCTGATATTAAGCCTTTTCAAAATAACAATAATTGGCCAAAGTTGTGCCAATTTAATGCCAATGTAATCTTGTTTTCTTATGGGAGAGTACCGTATTTTCCGCACTACAAGGCACTTAAGGAGTGAAGGCGCACTGCATTTTTAGGTGCATAGAATAGAAGCTACAATAGTGGTTGTGGTTGCATTATCCATCCACAAGATGGAGTTACGCTAAAGGGAATACAATACAATACAATACAGCTTTATTTATATAGAGCTCTCACAACCACTGCACTTGGAACAAAGCGCTTTACAGAACATTTAAAATATTACGTCCAAGAAATCTGAATATTGATCCATTTGTAAGGCGAACTGGATTATTAGGAGGACAATTTTGAGAAAATGGAATGCTTATAGGTGCACTTTATAGTCCGTAAAATACGGAAAATGATGTTCAGAAGATAAGAGCAGTTGGTAAAGGAAAGGCATGGCTGACAGAACTCATATGCCCATTAAGATGCAGTGTCACTAAGTACATATATTTTGTTAACGCTTTCCTTAATGCTTAACGTCCATTATTTGTGTTAAACTTTGTTCCGTATGTCATATATTTCAAATGCAACTCTGTCAAAGATGACTTCCTTGAAGTCATCACTTCACAGCAACGAAAATAACGGAGTTGAAGAAATGTGATTTAACAATGAAGGGCGTCATGCGTAAATCATGTTTTGCCCTTAAGTTCACTCATTGGGCCCGATTTTCGTGCCTAGCACAAGTTGTGTGCAAAGTGCGGTCGGTCTAACTGTGTTCATGGGCGGAGTTTTCTCTCTTTTTGGTGTTTTCGTAGATGGGTGCAGGTGGAAAGATGCGTGTGTGCCGTTGTGGGTGTAAACACAGCCGACTTGATTCACGACTAGTCGGAGCGTCTCCTCACATTCCCTTTAAGTTTAGCACAAATGAAATGTGCGGTCTACATGACGGAATCATAATGCACTCGCTCACTGGAGTGCATGCAGGAGATTGTAAAATGAAGATGTTATGTTGGCCGCTATAAGGTCACCCTAACCTTATATCTCTGTTTGTGACCCCCCCCCCCCCCCCCCCCACACACACACACACTCACAAAAGTTGTATCGCGGTCAAGTGGCCACTTTTAAAATATATTAAAGATAAAAAGATGGTCATGATAATTATAATGCAATCATTTATTTCAGTTATCTGATTCAGAGGCTTTGATGCTTGCTGTTGTCACATTTCTGAAGTAAATATGATGACATCCTCCACACATATCACAGGAACACAGAAATCCGTTTCATCACCTGCGCCAAAACTTCGATCAGCTCTTAGATGATCTATTGTCTTGTGTACTTTCTGTCACCAAGTTGTCGTTTGAAAAAATATAAATAAATAAATCCTTCAGTCTGCCGGTACGCCCAGCATGGCATAGCGCAGTCTGCCAAATTCCCAAACACGGTCAGCTAGACTTGCCCCGACAAAAAAATGAAGATGGGCCCGTTTTCACGCAGAGAGCATGTACACCTGTCTATGGAAAATGGAGACCATTGTGTTTCTTATGTACTACATACATTTATGGCCTAATTATGAAGCTGCATGCCAGTAAAAAAAAAAATAGAAATCGATAAATAAATAAAAACAAGTGGTAGGCCGCAACTGACTCGCAGACCTCGATGTGGACACGACTGTGTTCTCGGCTCCCTCTTTAGCTCTAATCAATTAGTCTGGACGGATAGTAATTGTGGATTGGCTCTGACTTCCTGGGGGCTGTTGGCAGAAGCAAAGTTGCCCACGGTGAAGACAAATCAGCAATTTGCACTCGAACACTTTGTTCAATTTAGGTGTTTTCTCTGCTCAGCGCCTTTGGCAGCTCCAACAACTTTGAAGAAGGCAACCACGTGCTTCTCCCTCTTGTTCTTTTTTTTTTAAATTGCTGTGGCTCTTAATGGAAATTTGGGAAACTGGATAACAGCCATGATAGTTAAATTTCTTTCAATATGTAATGGTGACTTGGAATAATTTTGACGATTCACAACCATGATGGAGTCACTGAAATGGCAAAGATATACCTGTATTTGTTTATTTTTCTAGAATTAGATGACCGACGCTTCAGGTGAATCTCATCTTACTTCACAGTTTCCTCCACTGCAAGGTTCTTTTAGCCAACGAAAACTAACGAAATAACTTGAAAAACAATTTTGAATACGAAATAAGGCACACTTATCGTAGGGACAGCCCAGTGGCTCATACTTACTGTGCAATACAGTTCAAGACATTGTAACTGTTTCAACAAGTGACTGAAAAGTGAAAATTTCAAACTTCCCCTTTAAGTAAAGTCAACTTATTTAATTGAACTTTTCAGTATGGATCCAGAATTTTTGGGGGGTTAATTACCTTAATACATGTTGCAACCCCGGATGCCCAGCCCCAACCAACTTTATTCGAATCATACATTTCCAAATCTTTAGGATACATTCACATCCACCTTCAGGCCAAAATTCCTCTTTAGGTAGTTATTCATTTTGATTCTTTGAGTGTGGATCCATTTTTTTTTTTTGGTTCGCTTCGCTTCATACTGTGACATTTCTACCCTGACACTCACCTCAAATTAACTACGTTTATTGATATTTGTAAAATTTCTCAGGGAGTCTTAAAATGGAGGCAAATGGGAGAAAGAGCGAATGAAAGTGCTCGATGAATCCAAATTAGGGTTGTTTAACCTTTGACCTGTGTGGGTTTTTTGGTATCTATGCAGCAGTGTTTACATGAATGGGTGGGAAATGATTGTTCAAACTCAGTATCTTTACAGCAGGGGTGTCAAAGTCATTTTTGTCGTGGGCCACATTTTAGTTACCGTTTCCCTTGGAGGGCCGCTATGACTGAAACCAAATTAAAAAAGTCAATAATAACGGTTTATTCAACTGTTGTTTAAGTTACTGTAATGAGGGGTTTGTTTATTTGAAAATGCTTGCAATATGTCTCTTTTTCTTTGCATATGAGAGTTTGAAATTTTGGTAGAGATTTTAGCAATCATCATGGAAGTTGACATGCTTTCGCGGGCCACATAAAATGATGTGGCAGGCCAGACCTGGCCCCGGGGCCTTGAGTATGACAAATCTGCTTTTCAGTACCTCTCACTTTGGAATGAGTACATTCAATTTAAATGTTTGAATTTTCGGCTGTAAATGACTTTGATTTGTTTCAAAGTGAATTTTCACTTTTTCGGGTTTGCAGTGCAATTTTGGTTTGATTTTGTTCTGCATTTGTTTCTAGAAAGCCTTCTTGGAGGAGTGTGTTTTTTTTTCTTCCCTCCCATGTTTGCGTGTGCCAGTGTGATGTAGCATAATTTCACATGAGGAAGCGTGCCCCTTCCATTCGCAGCTTGCCTTTGCTAACATCATCCTGTAATGCTGTCATTCTTCCACACGTGCGCACACTCACGCACACACACACACAGACACACTGTCTCTCTTCTTGTGCATTGCACATCACACTGCGACTTTGAAGTCGCTCCCTTCTTCCATTTTGGTGGCGCCAGGTTGCTTTGATTCGCTAACATTCTGTGAATAGTTCCTCACATGCCCGTCGTATCCTTCCCCCTCGCCCCTCCTTCTCCTCCTCCGTCCATAAATTGCAACTTGTCATGTGTCATTTTATTTTTGGCGTGTTTACGGCCATTTTGGGCCTGCATGACCAACCACCCTCCCTCTCTGCCTCTTTCCTTGTTCACTGTTGTCTTCGTACATATAATTGGACCAATAATACTGCTCAGCAGCCCCACACTCATACTTGCTGTGTGAGTGAGTGGCCTGTGTGGCGGAGAGCAGTTTTTTTTTTTTGTGCAAGGTTTATGTGTGTAATTTGTGTGGCTACATCCCACTGAGCTACCACCAACCAAGAGAACAGGCAGAAATTGTGTTGTGGCCTGTGTTATGATGACAGGAGAGAGGGAGAGTGAAGGAGTCGCAGCGGAAAGGGGGGAGAGGGAGAGCAGTCTTTATAGGAAATGTGCACTAAGTGTTACTAAAGAGCTGTTTTGTTTTGTTTTTTTTTCCCCTCCCCTGCTTAATTTATTGCATGTCTGCTGAAGGCAACAGCCCTTTATAACCCAACAATAATTTCCCATATGTTACACATATCACTACAGAGACAGGCCGGTTGGGGAGGGAAAACAAACACACGCGCACACACACGCACACACGCGCACACACGCACACACAAACACACACACACACACACACACACACACACACACAATGACTGAGGCAGCAAGTAGATTATTCTCACACACACATGCTCACACACTGTAAATACGTTAAGCTTTGGCCCGTTGGGTCCCAGTACTGTAGAAGTATCCGTATGTGCGATTCCCCATGCGCCTCAGCAACCATGGGTGGGCCAGGAAATATAAAACATTGTCGTCGGTGTTATTTGCTTTCACCATTACAGGAGCATCCTTGATAATAGAAATCTTCACAATCTTGCGGATTTGCAACAGGGAGGAGATGGTATAAAAAAAAAAAAAGGTCCAGTCTAAATGCCACTTCTTCCACAAGTTCTGTTGCATTTGATTTAACCCCCCCCAAAAAAACTGAAAAACGTGCGGCACCACAGGCTGTAGCAGTAAAGTAAGACATCCAGGCATCCTCAAATATGTCATGTTTTTATTTGTCATTTATTTATCATTAATAAATCATTTAACATAATGTCGAGTTATAAATTGACACAAAAACGGGGGATACATCAGTTAATTATGTACCTATTGTCATCAAATGGAAGAGCATTTCATTGTTCTGCCTGTCACTACCTGTATACATCATTGGAATAGACGGATGAAGAAAGGCACAACATGCTAAATGATATATTAAATTTTGGACCTGTTGAGTGAATCACACATGTTGGGAATCACCAGTTTAACATGTTCAACAACATGCCACAATGGCACGCCCCAGAAAAAAAAGGAGTCTCTTGAACTTCCCACCTTAAAAAAAAGAAAAGAAAAAAGTTAGACTGAGAGCCCTTTGCTGTCCAACCACAACATTGATGCTAGTTCTATTAGCCCGTCTATAGCGTTTTATATGGTATGTTAGCATGAAGCTAGCGGACGTTCAAAGTAATGCGTTTGTTTGAAATGCGCAGCGTGCAATTTTTATTATATTATTTGACAGTAAACCTCAAGTGGGAGTGGCAATACACAGCTTAAAGCTTCTTTTTTGAAGGGTGATTCTCTTGATGTGTCAAACTGCTGCTTTCTGTGAAGTGAGTACATACATGTATCTCTAATTTCATTTTTGAATTAAAAATGTGTTGGATTAGTTTTTTTTTAATGCAAAGAGCTACAAGGCATTTAATGACTGAATGTAGTCCTATTTCTAAGTCCATTTGACGGATAATTACCAATTCCATCCGCTATGTATATGTGTGGTATTGCTGCTCAGAGCCGAACAGTATTTGTTTTTTTTTTGTTGTTTTTTTAACAAGGTAGTCATGATCTCCGTGTACATTGAGGTGTTCGTGTGGTTTGGAATGAAGCATCAAATTAAGCGCGAGCGTAAAGTCACATGAGCATGCGAACATCAGAAATTAAGAAGCATGCAGCCCCCTGTTGGCGTGCTTGATATATCCACTGATGGGGTGGCTTCTGAAAGTGGGGGTTGATGTCTGTATGTGTGTGTGTGTGTGTGTGTGTGTGTGTGTGTGTGTGTGTGTGTGTGTGTGTGTGTGTGTGTGTGTGTGTCGTGGTGGGGGTGGCTCCGTATGGTCAATCTGGTGGTGATGGAAAGTTGATCGATCCTGACTGCAGGTGGCCCAGTTCTGAAAGAGTGACTAATGAGCAAAATACAGGCACAAACATGTAAAAAAAAAAAAAAAAAAAAAAATTCGGCTATAATTAAAATAAATGTACGCGCTCTGATGTGATTAAAACATAGAAATGTTGATATGCCGTTATGGAGTGTCACGTTGCTCTTTCTGCAGGTCCAAGTCGCTTAATGAATGCTGACAAGTCATCAAATGAGTGCGATGAATGACAAAACAGGAGGATTTTTCTTCTTATTGATCCACTAAGGGATGAATCATCACGTTATATGGCGAAGCGCAGCCCCCAAGCATCCCCGTACGCAAGTCTTTATTCATAAAGAAATAGGTTAAGCCTTGATGTTTAAATCACAGGCGGAGTGTAAATCTCCTGAAATCCTTTCATGCTTGTTAGGACAAAAGGCGCTTGTTGGAAAGGCGTCTTTAAGATGATGTTGGAATCAATGGCCAGTGCAAAAAGGTGCCATGCAAACAAGAAGACGGGATAAGAATAAAGAAGGCACTTCCGCTTTTAAGTGAGTGCCAAGATACGTATATACGCCTTTGAGTAAAATAATGATTTCGTGTTCCTCCAGGTGAAGGAAGTCGAGGGGACCTCATAGCGGATCAATATCAATTCTCTGTCAAATGCACGCTGCATGCACTCACTTATGTCCCACACAAAGCATGATTGAAAATAAAACATGGGATGCTGAATTCAATAGCAGAAGTGGAATGCAATGTCAATATTTATTGGTTCCTATTTTGAGTTCACTTTTGATAGTAAGTAGTCACAAAAAAAAAAAATGAAATGAATCTGTTCCCGGGTGTAAACTTTTGCCACTAGTACATGTTTAAGAACAATTTAGTCTTCATCTGACTGTATTACAAGAAAATAAGTGTGTTTTTAAAATTGACTTACGTCGATCTTGGAAATATGCAACTTTGTTCTCAACCAGATGTTATCCCAGCAAAATATCTTTGTTGCTCTAAAGATTGACTTTTTTTTTTTACTTCCAAAATATGAATCTGTTTTTGTAACGTTTTCATTTTTATCGCAGTTAGGGGTAGACTGTACTGTTAGAAAGTACAGTTAAGTACTGTAATTAAGTGCTGATTTTGTATACATTTAAGTCTTTTTTAGTCACTAAACTACTGATAAAATAACTCCAAAATTTGAAATTCAAATAATTGGGAGAAAATGAATAATATTCAAAATAATATGCTCAAAAGGTACAGTGCCTTTTTGTTCAGTGTATTTTTTAAAATAATTCTGATTCTGATTCAGAATCTGAATCTGAGCTGACCTGCAATAACTTAAAAGTTTTCATCCTCTGGTCAAACAAAAAAACAACCGAGTGCTCCTTGAAAAAGTGAACTTGCATTTGTGGCAGTCCAGCGTTTGCCGCAATCGTTTTCATTCGCTTTCGCTGTATTGCAGCACCTTAATTGAGGCCATTGATGGGCAGCCTTGACTTCACGGCTGTCTTCCAGCGCGCTCAAAGGCAGCACGCAAACGGGAGTGTTAATGCCACCGCGGAGAGGAAAAGGAAAAAAAAAGCAGCGAACAGGCTTTATTTGCGCTTTGCCGAAGACAAGCGGGGAAGTGATTACGGCAGACGTGAGATGGGATGTTTAGCTGCTGATGAATCCAGTGTGACGCAGCTGAGGCGAACAGTCAGGCTCATCATGACTTCTAGCAGATTTTTCGAAGAAGAATGAGGAGAAAATTGGATATAAGATGAAATCCCGAACCACATGATGAAAAGCCGCTTTCTGGGAAATGTGTATTAATGCCCCCCGTGATAAAGACGGCGTCAAGATTAGGGGAAGATGCCCAACGTGGCAGAGTAGCCACGTTATTCACAGGCTCCAAACCCCGCCTGTCAGATGAGAGCTTCTTCTATTTCCCCTCCGGAGTCGCTTGTAACATATCACATACACAAAGACGCAGAAAGAGAGGGGAAATCACAGAGTTGATTAGAGGAAACCAGCGCATGTCAAGGACTTCTGTTCATTAGCAAGAAAGCCCTTCTCCAAACTCTTCACGGTGAATGAACCGCCGTGAATAGGCCGCGCCATTCACTCGCCGTCCTATGCAAACAAGTTGTCCAAGTGGCGCATTGTTTCAAAAGACCTTGTGACACGCACACAAAAAAAAAAAGCGGGCAATGTCTTGGACACACATGCTATCCCAGACTCTTTCATGGCCGGGCTAAACGTTTAGCCACCCCGGCTAATTAACCGCTTTGAAAGAGAGCTCATCAAAAGCGGGGAGGCGGGATTCGGAGTACCTCTGACCAAGCCTCGGGTCCAGAGGTCAGCCCCTCTCTGAGACACAAGTGGTGATGGCCTGGCCCCCGGACCTCTGGACGCTAACCCCTAACCCCCGCCGGAGCGAATCAAAGCGCCGAGAGCGGATGGTTGCACAGAACGGGGTCTTACAATAACAGGAGGACATCAAAGATTGGGCTCGGATAAAGACGACAGAGAGAGAAAGGCAAAGCAAAAGACATATGTGGCAAAAACCAATTCCTTCGTATTTTGCAGGAAGATTAATGAATGGCGTCCTTCTGCCACTTGAGAAGAATTAGACAGTGGACGTTCCGTGACCACGCTCTAAACACTAAAATCGTGAAATGAATTTAAATGCCAATAATCCGTTCCAGCCCCCCAAATTGCCGTAATAGGAGTCATTTTTCATAGATATGAGAAAGAATATACACTCGGACTCAGAAAATTGGAATGTGCGTATCGCTGGCATTAGCCAGAATCTGCTGTCGCCATTGAGTCAATTTCTTTTCACAAATCTATTTCGCTGCTCACTCCACGTTTGTGGGTGTTATTTTTGCAAATAACTGACATATTGAAAGCGTTGAAAATGTCTGGCTCACTTGATGATGCATTGTTAATGGTTGAACAACAAATATAAGTATTTTGGGGGTCCCAAAAAGTGATGATTTTGGAGCTTCAAGGATCAAGCTATACATATAGTTGCAAGAAAAAGTATGTGAACACTTTGGAATGGATTTCTGCAGAATTGGTCATAAAATGTGTTCTGAACTTCATCAAAGTCACAGCAATAGACACATGCATTCTGCTTGAACTAATACCACACAAGCAATGTGTTCTCATGAATTTTTATTGAACACACCACGTAAACATTCATTGTGCGTGGTGGAAAAAAGGACGTGAACCCTTGGATTTAATACCTGGTTGACCCTCCTTTGGCAGCAATAATCTCACCCAAACGTTTCCTGTAGTTGCATGAGCAGACCTGCACGATGGTCAGGAGACATTTTGGATCATTCCTTTTTACAGAACCGTTTCAGTTCAGCAATGTTCTCAGGATGTCTGGTGTGAATCGTTCTCTTGAAGTCATGCCACAGCATCTATTCTGGGTGGAGGTCAGGACTCTGACTGGGCCACTCCAGAAGGCATATTTTCTTCTGTTAAAACCATGCGTTTGTTGATTCACTTTTGTGCTTTGGGTTATTGTCCTGTTGCACGACCCATCTTCTGTTGAGCTTCAATTGGTGGACAGATGGCCTTAAGTTCTTCTGCAAAATGTCTTGGTAAACTTGGGAATTCATTTTTCCTTCGATGATAGCAGTGTGTCCAGGCCCTGAGGAAGCAAAGCAGCCCCAAACCATAATGACCCCTCCACCGTACTTAACAGTTGGGATGAGGGTTTGATGTTGGTATGCTGTGCCTTTTTTTCCCTCCACACACAGTGTTGGGTGTTCCTTCCAAACAACGCAACTTTGGTTTCATCTGTCCACAGAATATTTTGCCTGTAGTGCTGTGGAACATTCAGGTGATCTTTTGCAAACTTCAAGCATGCAGCAATGGTTTTTTTTTTTTTTTGCATCAGCAGTGGTGTCCTCCCATTCACTCAATTTTTGCACTTGCAAATCAAAGCAAAAACCTGACCAAATGACAGTTTGTGTTTTGAAAAATGCCAGGTGACTGCTGTCTCAAGGCTGCTCTATACCACTAAACAGACGCGTGAATTCTGGACTTCTCAAGGCTTTCTTCATAATACCCCTTAATCAAGTGTCTGGTGGCTCCATCATCCCTGGCCGGGGCCTTGTGCAGCCTGTTCACAATCTGTCGAACGACAGAGCGGGAGCCGCTGAGCGCACCAGCGCTTCCCAATGAGCTACAAAGGGAGATCACAGGCTCCATTGTGGCTCGGCGCAGCAGCTTAACACTCATCAGGCCCAATAAACCTGTCTCCAGTCTGGGAGCGACACACCCCTCGTCCGCAGCCGGCATAGAGCCTGCTGCACAGGCCTCCTACCCCCCCAACTTGCCCTCGTCACGTCACTCTCTCATTATGACATCAGGCTGACACAGCTTTAACACTCTGCGCTATATGATTTTGTCCACCTCGCTTCCTTATTTGAACCATTTTATCTGCAGTCATAAAACTTGCCAAGGGTGGGGAAATTTGTCTAATTTGCTCGTTCCCAAATTCAGGTCTTTGAATTATACATTCATTTTCAAATTAATCTGAAATAATTTTTAAACAAGTCAACAATTTAATCCTTTCAGGATCAGTGGTTACTACAGTGGACAACTTCTCATGTTATCAGGTTACAGGGTGCATGAAAGGGTTAAGATTTGCCAAGGAAGCGTTCATTGAAGAAATATATGCTTTTATCTTGTTTAAAGTCAGTGTCCAGACGATGAACGTTGATCCCTTTCAGTGGTTGTTACATAAGCATCTTACTGTAGCCTTACCCATGCATTTGTGGGTAATGGTGGGTAATGGCATGGTGGTTGGATGACAATTGGTTAAGGACATTTTTGATCAGGTATGCCGTCGAACCCGAATTATAAATATAAATATTGCCAACAATAAGGTTAATGTAGATGTCATTGCCAAACGCTTAATAACGATTAAAACGTGTGCAGCATTATCAAGGGTTTTCAAATCTTTTGAAACTGTGGTCTGCTTCTCGGATACTGATTGTGAAGTGCAATCAGTTTGAGACACATTTCTGAAAAAAACAAACAGATTTGCTCAAATAATTTGGGGTTAATCATCTCATCCTTGTTGTCGTCTCTTCATCGTCGTAGCTTGTCTCTACGAATGGTGTGGTTTGGTCACGCCTTACAATATTGTCCTTTGACCTATACTGGTTCTTATGAAATTGCATTATTTCGACATTTTTGAGGGAGCAGCAATTTCATGACATATTCTTTGTTTCTGAAAGTGACATTTACTGCATTCTAATGGAGCGAATGAATGATGCAATTTTGATTTGAAGAAGTGGTGACCAGAAAGTAGAATTCACTGCATAGCCCCATCAGGAATCTGTGTAGCCCCAGTTAAGCGCCTCCGGCATTTTACTTGATATAATTGAAATATATTATCAACCTATGTATTGGTCTCGCACCCCTTTATCCACGGAGAGAAAAAGTCCCTGGATGCATCCAGCCTTATAAGCATTATTATGAACTGTACTTATTTCACTTTACTTCACATTTATTTCACCTGTATTTGATTGGTAAATGGTTGTTATTAAAATGATCTATTTTATTGAGTTTTTAAATACTGTACACAATATTTAATTTGACCTTTTTAAACCTTGCACCCAAACTGTATTTAAAAAAACTAAAGCTAATACCGAAACGTAAGAAAAAAAAACTGAACTAAAACCAAACAATTTCCCAAAAATAAAAAGTAACAAGGATTTCTGTAAAAAGTGATTGAACTTGAATTTACAAAACATAAATCAAAACGAAATTAAATATAATTTTCTGAAAATACACTGCATTAAATGTCGTTTTTGAAAGCATAAAAAAAATTATAGGCTCCTACATATGAACGCCAAGAATAGATGTCAGTAAAAAAAATTGCCTGTTTGACCACATGCAAGCTGAAAGGATACTAAAATCCAAAAAAGGCCTGACAAACGTAATCTCTCAACTGTTTATATTTACACTTCCCTAGAACACCAACACCTTTTTCTTGTAGGTTCGCACTTGGCTGAGTGCTGCGTTGTAAGTGCAGATAATGCGTGACTATGTATCTGCGTGCGCTAGTTGTTTACTTGCCCGCCCTTTTGCCTCCATTTTCTAAAGCGGGCTGCTCATTCTTGGCCCCCTGCGCCGCCTTCCGGAGCTCCTGCCAAACGTATGCAAATCAGCATGTCTACAATGGCGCCCACAGCTGCACGCAGGCGGCCAAAAACAGAGGACGAGGCGGCCGTACCTTTCATCCTTAACCCCTGATCTCCTCGCGGTGACACGTCATGTTCGCTCCGAGAAGCGCGTCCTTCCCCCTCCCCATAACCACCCCCCACCCCCTCCCCAAACGTGATCTTTTGGCTATCCACAACGTTCTACATCATGGCTCTGATTGCTCTTGAACCTTTGTTAAGTGCAAGAAAAGTAAACAACTTGTGCCTTTTTCCACCCTCCTCCCACTTTATTCTGTAGATTTTAATGACTGTGTGGGACAAGAGTGGAGGGAGTCAGGTGGGGGAGGAGGGGTACCCCTAGAAAAGGGCTAAAGAACCTGATGGCTTTAATCTGTGTGCTCGCAGCGCACCCCTTTTCATAAAGCTCTTTGGCCGTGTGATTCAGACCCAGGCCCCAGTGTTCCGTGGCCTGTCATTGTTCTCACATGAAAATCAATTCCCTTGAAGACCCTCCTTAATCCTGTCTTTGGCGTCAACAATGGCCACTTGTGCACAGCCCTGGTAGACTAAGAGCCGGGATGATGCGGCTGTCTGCTCTGATTCCAGCCTATTCAGGTAACGGCGGCCCGCGTCACTTTGTAGTGCCAAGCGCGGGACTCAACAGGAAGACGTTTGCGATCATAATTTCCTGCCGAGCGGCGGCCCAGACGGCCCGTCCGTCCGCAAGACTTTTAATTAGGACAGACAACCAAAGAGATTAGAGATCAGCCTGTAACAATGAACTGTCCCTTTGAACGCGCCTCAGCCGCTGTCCCCACTGAGCCCATATGGAGGGCCCGGTGCCATGATCACGCTAATAAGCAGCACCTCAGCGCACACCACACTCTGTACTGGATGGCATCATGCACACTCCTCTAAAATGTATGATGAAAGATAAATTGTTCCACAGGAAGACTGCAGTATTACCAAAAATAAAATAAAATAAAAATAAGGATTCCTAATTAAATCTTCCCCACTCAAATAAAACATTTGATCAGGTTTTAATTGGTCATTTTATTTCTTCTTGCTTCCATCACTTGTTGCTAGGCAGAGTTCAAAGGGCTCCATCAGAATTACCCCCTCATATACTGATAGCATGCACCATATTCAGAACCTTCCAAGTGCACTGGAATCATGACTTTTATTGTATTGCCGCATTTAAAATAAGACTCGTACAGAAACTCTGTTTAATATTTCTCACATATGTATTGCTAGTACAAAGAAGCACGCCTGCTTTGAATGAAGTTATCTATCTTTTCAAGTGGCTGGCGTGATCATGCACCTTTAATGACATTACTTGGTCCACTATAATTGCACTACAAGTTTATTCCTGCACATGTATGTCCTGGTAGTTGTTTTGTAATAAATATAAAATCAAAATGAAGAAAGGAAAAAAAAAGTGTCATTTAGCGGGGGCACTGACCTTAACTTTCCCCATTCCTAAAAGAAAAGTCACTTTTTATCTTTTATCATGTTTTTATCTTGAGGGTTACAAATGTTTTTTTATATTCATGGACTGGAATTGTTTACGACGTTACTACGTCCAAACTTCTGCGAGCTGCTTTGTGCCGAGATGTCAAAACACTTTTTTCTCTGTCTTGTCAGACCTTCTTCTTCTTTTCTTTTTCTTTTCTGGCTACTTTATGTTGGATTCGAACATAAAAACAGGAATACTAAAGTACTCACAAATGTTCTGACTCACATAGATAAGACAAAAAAAAAATTCCTGGTCATTTCTCATAAACAACACAAAAATAAAAGTTGTAGAAGCTGCAACAACATAGATACAGAGTGCATACGTACTGAATGTCTGGACAAATGTGAGCATTTCTTCCCCTCCTCCGATCAAAGTCAGGTTGAAGTAGCTCTCAGTTTCAAAAAAAGGTTGGTCACCCCCTGCTCTAAAGGATTGTCCTGAATGATTATCCTTTGCGGTGTGATTTTTCTCTCTGATCTTTTCGGAAAACGGTAGGGGCCAACATTCGCAAACGTTAAACCCGTTAAATTGTTACGATGGCAAATCCCTCCGTGGAAGGTCAAAACGACAAGTTCCGCTGAGCGACAGGTTGGGTTGAGAAATGTAGCGATAGTAAATTAGGAAGCTCGCTGACGCTTGCGCTGTATGCCTGACACAAATAGAAACTGGTTGTGTTGACTAGTGGTGTAACAAAACGTTTGAATAAATATAGCAAAAATGAAGGAGGACAAGAGTTTATAACTTCAATGTAGCTATCGGCTAAATTAGTAGTTAGCCTAGCTTCTTTGATTTATTCTTCTTCTTCTTTCTATTTTACTTTGTATTTCCTTGCATTCTAGATGCCCCGTGGCACCATGCCGCCTCTCACAGTTCAGTCTTGGCACTGCGACAGACATCGAGTTTGGGAGAGAAGACTCCTGATTGTCGGTGGCGAGATCATTATGTGTGTTGTGCGCTGTGATGTTGTTTCAAAGGAAGTAGGCACGCGCTCGTCGGTGGCTTGATCATATCGGCCTCATACACCAAGGAAAATATTTACATATGACAGTTGCAGGAAGGCCAGTCTACTACCTGCACTGTTGAACTACAAAACCGGGCTGTTGTAACACATGCACAATGTGGTTTGGCATTGCCATGCTGACATAAGCAGGGGCGTCCATGAAAATGACATTGCTTGGATGGCAGCATGTTTTTTTCAAAAACCTAATTGTACCTTTCAGCATTAATGGTGCCATTCACAGATGTGCCCAGGTTAGCACCAACTCTTTCTTTTTCCACCACCCAAATTAGCTCTAGCTCCAGCTGCGGTGCTTGAAACTGTTGCTTAAGCTGGCCCCAATTACTCCCTCCTCATACGTCAGAGGGTGGGGGGGGGGGGGGGGGGGGCTGGGGACGGTGGGCAGGGTTATCATGACGATCAAAGATGTAGAGGAATGACTCCCTGGACGCACGAAAGTTTTGCACAACCTGTTGAGCCGTGAACTCCGGCACGATTGTGTCTCATCAGAAGGACACCCAGATAGCATGCGATCTCCGACTCGCAGCCGGCCTCGTAATCATCGACAATGACACCGAAAGATATAAGTGTTTTGTTGATTGCATGTTCCTGACTGTTATATACGAGATACAAGTATCGATGCGATGCTAAGTTGCCTAGCAGATGCTAGCAGCGCAGTATTATTGTTCTTATTATAATAATTATTATTAATAAAACAGGCGTTCTTAGGTAAACGTTGACTTAAGCAGTGGCCTTTTGGATGCTTTACGATGACGTAATGATGTCGCTCCTACTTGGCTCTTTGCCGGTGGCAAACTAAAATGAAAAAACTGTTATATGTAGTGGTTATTAAATCATTTGAATCTGAAATGCACGAAAGGTGATAGATGACCTACAGCGATTTAGGACAATGCCCCATCCCAACTTCTCGAACTGTTTTGCGCGTATTTGAGAAAAAAGTCTCATCTCAGCTCTGTCACGCCTCGTTTTGTCGCTCCTTTAACACTGGACCAGGACATAAAAACAAGCAGAGCTTCCGGAAACGCCGGGCTCCAGATATGCCAGATAAGTCTACAGAGGAGATTTCATTACTCGTTCCTCTCCTTACCTTTTCTGTGTCTGGCCAAGAAAAGGAACAAAGGAGGAACCCTACTGATCGAAAACTAGCAGAACAGTGAAACAACAGGACACAACTGATCGCTCATGCATGGCTGGATTAGGCTGGAACTAGAAAGAGCATAGAGAAGAAAGCGCACAACTAAAGAAACAGTGGACTGACAAACTTTTTGCCCCCCCCCTTTTTTTTCTTTTGTGCTGAAAAGGACGGAATGAAAGGTCCGCTCATATGAAAAGATAGAGAGAGAACCATTACCAAACAGGGGCGGTTCCTTTCAGCCCGTGTACGCCTCCAATCTTGTCGCTTTTAAGCAGCCACATGAAAGATGGTTGTGATCTCTCCAGTTTGCCTGCCTGAGACAAAAAAAAACCCAACAAGAATTGTTTATTATCTTAATCAATTCATTTATTTGCATGCCAACAATCTTCAATGGGAATTTAGAAGCGCTTGTGACTCCCATCGACCGAAATGTCTCGCGCCTCATTCCCCCCCCCCCCCCCCCCCCCCCCCGCCTCCACTAAATGGAGAAAGTCCAACAATACTTCAAGAGCCTCCCTTGGCTCCGGCCTGGGCTCAAATTGTATTCTTTTCTTCCTTTATCTGCAATGCGAGGATATCACAACGAAGGCAAAGTGACTTCTCCCTCATTTAAGGCGAGTTGCGTGAATGCTGGGAGGCGATGGCGACGCCTCTGTTTTGCGACGGCTCCTTTTAAGTGGCGCATCGCTCACCCTTGCCCAGTTGGGACGCAGGCCGAGCTGGGAGCATGCAGTCAACTTGTCCGGAGGTGAAATAGGTCATTGTGGCGGTGTGACGCCCCGGCGCACGGCAATCGGCGCTTAAGTTTCATTCAGCGACGTGTTTGTACACACACACTGAGCTCACGCACAAAGTGCAAGAGAATGATTTGATCTCACGTGACAGCGCACACAATCAACTGACGGGCAGCGTGTTTAATCTCATAAGTCTTTCTTTCAGCGGTTCTTCTAAAAGGGAGTAGCCCTCTTAACCTTTCTGTAAATATATTTGTCATTGGAAACGCAACTCATCTTTATTTACAGAGCATTTTAAAAATAACGGAGCCGCATACAAAATGCTGTATGTAAAGTAAAGATCGGACATATAAAACAGTTAAAACAATAACTTTATAACCCTCAAAACAGTGACCTCAATTAAAAAAAAACACACTCAAGCAATGCGGAGTCACATGCTCAGTCAAAAGCCAAAGACTAAAAATTTGTTCATGGATGAGAAAGGCACTTTTCTGCAGTCGTCAGTGTACATCTTGCCCCCTCAAAATAACTCGACACAGAGCCTTTAACACCCAAACCACTGGCAACAAAAGTGACTACACCCCGAAGTGAAAATGTCCAAAGTGTCAATATTTTTTGTGGCCACTATTATTTTTCAGCACTGCCTTAATCCTCTGTAGGGGGACATTTACAAGATCTTCACAGGTTGCCGGTGGGATCATTCCTTCATCTTTGATGCACCACAGATGCTCAATAGGGTTTAGATCTGAAGACATGCTCAGTCAGTCCATCACCTTTATACTCACTTTATCGAGCAAGGCAGTGCTTGTCTTGGAGGCTGGTTCGCGGCCCAGTTTTTAAATTGAGAGGATCACACGTGGATTCGGTATGCCAAAATACATGTTATCATTCATGGTTCCCTGGATGAACTGCACCATCGCCTCATGCAGCCCCAGATCATAACACTACTGCCATCGTGTTTTTCACATAAAACGCTAAGTTATTATTCCATCCATCCATTTTCTGAACCGCTTTGTCCTCACAAGGGTCGCGGGAGGTGCTGGAGCCGATCCTAGCCGTCTTCGGGCAGTAGGCAGGAACACCCTAAATTGGTTGCCAGCCAATCGCAGGGCACACAGAGGCGAACAACCATCCGCGCTCACACTCACACCTAAGGACAATTTAAAGTGTTCAATCAGCCTGCCACGCATGTTTTTGGAATGTGGGAGGAAACCGGAGTACCCGGAGAAAACCCATGCTGGCATGGGGAGAACATGCAAACTCCACACAGGAAGTCCAGAGCTGTGAGGTTGACGTGCTAACCACTGGTCCTCTCGGCTGCCCTAATTATTATTATTTTTGTTTTAATGTCAGGGGCGGACTCACCTGTATCCCTCAGTGTTTGATGAAACCATGCCTTTCGTGATTCATTTGTTCCAAACATATGATTAAAACTGAATAGCGCAAACACTGAAGCAATATTTCCCATAGGAAATAATGTCCATTTATTTAAACTGTTCCAGAGGTGCGAAAATACGAACAAAAATGCATTTTAACAAACAAAACAATCTGAAATAAATGTACCGGTAAATGAATATTAAAATGGATAAATGAACATTTAATATTGCTATTGGCTTTACTGAAGACTATTAATGGCGCACAAAAGATAGCGAAGGGGAGACCGTTGCAGAGGAGAAATTGTTGTTTGAAAGGTATTTTGAAGGTGGCGCCATTATGATTGGGGACTCTTCCATTCGTGTCTTATGTAAAGAAAATGCAGAGCCGAAGTCCTGCAACTGCACCTGTACTCTCTCAAGCTTTTTGGCGGGGTTTATGTCAGGCTGCGAACCCACTTTGTCCTTTTAGTTTTTGTCTGTTTCATTATCCCTTCTGTTGAAAAAGCTCTATGTGGCTTAAAACTTTTGCACAGTGTTCTACTGAAAACTTTTCGGATAAAATCATACCCGTGAGAATTGAGTCAAATGAAAAGACAAGCAACAAATTCACAGTGAATTTTTGAAAACATTCCCCCACCCCAAAATACAAAATAAAGTACTTAATGGCAATTATTCCAGGTGAAATCAATTCATCACACGTATTTAATAGTTGTTCATTTAAGTGGAAAAAAAAAAAAGTAACGCGAGCGTATGTGCGCTGTATGGTTGCGTTGGCCTTTGAGGGTAACGCGATTGATCACGCTTCAGTGTTGATGGCAAGAATAGCCCGCATGTCGCTATCCTTATTAAAAGGAATTAGTGAAGAATCACCCACACGCATGAATCATTCATCAATAACAACCTCGTTTTTCCACACGGCCCGTCGCGATGGTGAAAAGAACGAAAAACACCAACGTACGGCAAATATGATTCGATGCGCTCACCCCCCCACCCCCTTTCGATCATTTTAAGTCGAAGTGTTTAAAGCTTTCACTAACTTCATCAATCCGCGGGACGTTAGCTTGTTAGCACGAATCATTGATGGGAGGTAACAAAGTAGAAATACTTAGTGACCGTCCTGAAGTAGGTTTTGGTTCTCGGTATGAGCACTATGTAAGTTAAAAAAAATAAAAAGAGGGAAACTATTTTTGAGTGCAGAGAAGTTTGTTTTGTTCGCTAAAGTTATCAAAACGTGGTGTGACAGCATCAATTGGATTTCTGTACTTGAGTACAGTTCAGAGGCTGTACTTACATTTCATTCAGTCAAGGAGTTGGATCAGTATTTGTACTTGGTTATGAAAGTGTGAAAGCATACAAATCGTAACTGAACGGGGCAAAAAAAAAAAAAAAAGAAGCGCGATCACAGATTTCGTATCAGGTATATACTGTTGGTATTTCTGTATTGTTAAACGACAATATCGAGATGAATGAGGTCAATTGTATTCTTTCTTGTAGGTTTATGCGGTCGTTTGATGCAGAAAACTGAATCGATCGACCCAAAGCGGTGTGGACTTTAGGAACGAAGACGTTGATGAAACTGCTGGATCGGAGAATGAGGGTGGTGGTAAGTTTGATGAGCAGAGAGTAAAAACGAGGTGGAGTCCCTTCAATAAGTACTTTGTTTGTCTGCTTACAGTTCATTTTGATAACAGTATGAGAGATTGACCAATATGCATCATTTGCACAGCATATGATCTACGGACGTTGTATCGGTCTGTCGTGGTGAAGAAGGAGCTGAGCCAAAGGGTGAAGCTCTCAATTTACCGGTCGATCTACGTTCCAACCCTCATCTATGGTCACGAGCTATGGGTCGTGACCGAAAGAACGAGATCCCGGATACAAGCGGCCGAAATGAGTTTTCTCCGCAGGGTGTCCAGGCTCTCCCTTAGAGATAAGGTGAGAAGCTCGGTCATCCGGGAGGGGCTCAGAGTCGAGCCGCTTCTCCTCCACATCGAGAGGAGCCAGATGAGGTGGCTTGGGCATCTGATTCGGATGCCTCCTGAACGCCTCCCTGGTGAGGTGTTCCGGGCATGTCCCACCGGGAGGAGACCCCGAGGAAGACCCAGGACACGCTGGAGAGACTATGTCACCCAGCTGGCCTGGGAACGTCTCGGGATCCCCCGGGGAGAGCTGGAAGAAGTAGCTAGGGAGAGGGAAGTCTGGGCTTCCTTGCTAAAGCTGTTGCCCCCGCGACCCGGCCCCGGATAAGCGGTAGAAGATGGATGGATGGATGGATGATCTACTGAATGCAATGAAAATGAAGTTCAATGGAAAATCGCAACTTTCTTGGGGGTTGAAACTGGGAAGGCTCAAACCGATGGCGATATTGAGGCTGCAATATAGAAAATGGACAGATGGACTCACAATAGCACTTGCGGATTCTCAGTCAGCAAGCCAAGACATTGTTCCATGTTTCTTATACGTTTGTTGAAATGCTGCTTTTCTCCCCGGACGATGTTCTCTCCATTATGTGTAAATATACAAGTCATGTCGTCAAAAGTGGCATTTGCCAAAACAATGGCCCGCTGTCGCATGCACGGGGGACTCTTTTGTGCCCCCCACCCCCTGCATCTTGTCGATGGCTCTTCTAATCACCATGACTGGCTGACCTTTAGGCAGGTCCCCTTTTCTGGGATTTACAGCTTTCACTGGATTGACCCTTGCCCCCCGTGCCCGCCCAGCCGACACTCCAACAGACACTCCCTTCACGTGAACGCCTGGACAAGGAGCTGCCGCGTCGGGACGCCGCGGCCTTCTCAGCATGTCAGAACCTCTCTAGGTGGTACAATTCAGTCGCTGGTTCATTAAAGGCCCACCTCCGACTGCCCCCTTACCTCCCACCTCTGTAAAGAAATACCCCCCACACCCCCAACCTACCACCCACTTTGGCCTGGAGCATGGTAGACATGCTTAAAGCTGGGCCTAATGATGTGTGCCATGGTAGAGGAGCTAAATGCCACCACCACATGTGGGGATGATTACAGGAAGTGGTGCAGAGTAGCAGGGGAGCCCGGGACTGATGGTAGGAGGGCGTGATGGGGACACAGAGAAATTCCCAGAGGCTATTGTTGGGGGTGGGGGGGCGACTCAGCAAAATCCTCATCCTGGCCAGGTCACGCAAATTTAGGAGCCAATGTAGGTGTTGCGGGGGTGTGCTTGTCTCTTAATCTTTAACCCTTGCATGCTGTTCATTTTCCATGCGCACAAGTCCAGTTCAACCCGCGACCGCAAGATTGTTATCATAATTGTATTTTTGAATGCTACGGGTCTTTTTAAAATTTACTAACAGCCGATCTGAAAGCGCAAAGCGCCAGTCTTCTTTCTGAGGGAAATATCCACACAGAAGGGGTTCAAGATGGGCTCTTTCGTCACTTGTGAATTAATCATGCCCAGTCGTACCTCTTCATTGATGGCCCTACCCACTCAGAAGCGCTGCAGCCTTTCCTGTTGGCGGGTGCACTTCATCAGCCCTGAGCTAATGTGTAACAGAGCGTGAAAGTACCGCTTCTTGCGCATTTCATAAGGAATCTACAAAATCGCTTTTGTGCCAATACAGAAGTCTTTTTTTTTTTTTTTGCAATAACCGGGACATAAAGTACAAGCTATTAAGAGACTTGATCTTCCAGTACACATTTCAAGTGCTAGAACAGGGACGTTTTCTTTAAAGGGCGATGTAAAGAATATTCCAAGGATGCACGTAGGGCAGCCCAGGCCAAAGTTTGGACACCCCAATGCTCTTCCGATCAACAATTGAACCCTTTCCACTTTTCAATCCCGAGGGGTCACAAGTTATTATTTATGGCCGTGTTTGACTCCCACCTAATGAAATCGGCCCTTGAATGTCTCGACAGAGCAAGTTGGTAACCTCCTACCCAATGAAGTGCTCCTTTTCGCCTCTTTCCTCCCAGACACACAAAAACAAAACAACAAAGAGCGGCGGTACATAAAGGGGCTTTCGGTCAGATGGGTCACATGCTGCCCATTGAGTCGCGGGTCCATCAAGACCATTCAGGGAGCTCTATAAGACCGGCAGGCCGCTTAAATACCTGACAGTACGAAAGGAAACAAAAACAAAGAGAAAGGGGAGGAGGTGGAGGGGGGAGACAACAGATAAAATAAATAAGACAGCCCCTGTGACTGATGTGTATAGATGGTGCCGGAAAGGCAGTGACAATTCAAGAAATGTGGCCCAGGCCACAAAAGGCAGCTGGAAAATAGCGAAGGAGCTTGCTTGGCACATTTTTTTTTTTTTTTTTGGAGGCTCTTTCCACTTGGGACCCCCTTTTGAGTCTTTGTCCGGGCTGTGGCTCCATGAGAAAAGTCAATCACACACACTCGTCTGTAGCTTCTGGCTATTCACGTCCCTTTGTAGCCGGCAGGATTAATCAAGCGCTCACGCGTTCACTCCGCGTTTACATTAAAGATGACGCCGGTGAAGCAACAATTAAAGGAACTCGGACTAATAGAGTTATTTCCCGCATCCTCGCCCTGATCGTATTTTACAACTGAAAACACATCAAAAAGATCAGTCGGAGAACAAAAGATATACACTGGCCGATGATAATAATCCATATTCATGTGGGCCAATTTTCTTTACGAGGAAATTCAACGTGTTGGTCGGCTGCTTCTATTTGATCTGCAAGCATGTGATCGCCGACTAACGCTTGGGTGAAAACAGTCAATTATTTTGTCCGATATGGAGGAGGAGGTGTCATCAAGGCTGAACATTGCCGCGGACCACACAAAAATATGGAAATAAACATTTGGCGGAATCAGTGGCTTTTAACGGCAGCGAAGGAAATGCCAATGACAGAAAGTAATTGCACGGATTCGCTGGCCACTTCATTAGGTGCTGTCAGATCCAGTTCACCCAAAATGTTTTGACCGTTTGAAAATAGAATTCAATTCAACAAAAATGAGATATGGGTTTTATTCTTGTCACTGTAACTACACTTATTTAGGGGGAAAAACTACGCTACCTAAAGGGGAAGTCAACACCAAAATGTTCTTTACAGCAGGGGTCCCCAACCTTTTTTGCCCCACGGACCGGTTTATGTCAGACATTATTTTCAGGGACCGGCATTTATGATGTGGCGGATTAATACAACAAAATAACATGGTATGAGCGGCATGAAAACTGTGGTGTTTTCGAAATATAATAATAAACACAAGGAGCGTCTAATCTGGCTGCAACACTGATCGCTATGGTAATGTTTAATGCCTTCAAAATACGATACAACGCAAATTCAAAGTGCATGAAAATGACGACTCACCACAGCCCCGAGCTTGATTTTCTGCAACTAGACGGTCCCATCTCGGGGTAATAGGAGACAATGACACCTCAAGTGTGTGGTTTATGTCCAGTCGACTTCGTAATTTTGTTTTAGTCGCCGTTGCTGCAGAAACCCCCCACCTCACACAGGTAGGATGTCGGAAATAGCAACAGTGCTATTGTGGCGATCTCAGAGTATTCAGCCATAACTTTAATCCAGTTGTCTTGAACGTACTTTTAAGGCCGCCGTCATTTGCGATCTCCAGCAGTTTTTTAACTCATTTTGCGACCTCCAACGTTTTGTTTTTAGCGTAATCGGTCACGTGACGGAGAAGCGTGGTTTGACGTGAGTCAAGCGTGACACAGACGGATGTAACGGAGAATCCGGTATTTTTTTCAAAATAAATCATCTTTCGTATTCCGAAATAAATAAAACGGAATTAAGGCAAGTTCTTTCCGTGCGGCCCGGTACCAAATGCCCTGCGGCCCGGTACCAAATGCCCTGCGGACCGGTACCGGTCCACGGACCGGCGGTTGGGGACCCCTGCTTTACAGTACGGTGTCATAGGCACCTCCACTCGTGATTTTGATTCATCTTGCGTTTGTGAAGTATGACGGATGGTAACTTTTTTCTGATCATTCGTACTTCGATGCAACACTATATTTTTGGACAATGTTTATCATGGTGGTTTTACAACGGGGCGGCATACGCCACGAGAATTGCTCTTCTGCAGGTGTAGCTAAATGATCCCAAATGCTGAATGTTGAGCAAAACTCAATGTTTAGAATCCCCGCTTAGAAAGATGACTACGTTGCGCCCAGTCAATCACAGTGACCTTTATTAGAGTGTTCACTCGCGAGAAAGTTTTCCCACCTCTCCTTCGTGTTTGCTGTCAATCAAAGCGAACGTGCCCTCGGGCTTCACTCACACCATTTACGTGGTGTGAGAGGACTACTCAACTCCATCTAAAGTTCCGTCTGACTGACCTTGAACTGACAAATCCCCCCCCCCCCCCCCCCCAAAAAAAATCCCAACTCAATGCTGGCCAAATTACGAACGTGTTTGTTGTCATTGAAGAAGTGGTACAGGGATTGCCCATCCACAGAGCAGACAAATGCTACTAAATAAAATGTTCTCCGATGTCTGAGATGCGTGAGTGATGCCGTAAATAAAAAAGATGAACTGATTAAGCAGTGCCGTAGATAGAAATGAATTTGCATGCAAACGTAACTTTGTGACTGACCAGGTCCTTCTGCACTAAACGCATTATAGCAATCAATTTTGAACAAAACAAGTGTACTCAAATGTATTTAGGACTCTTTAAGACTAATATTAGTTGGTCTTCACAGCGGATAAAGACTGTAAGACAGTTGGTACTGTTCTATCATCTGTCTACTATCGTGATGTGAAAATGAAGCTTCAAATTTGCTTCATGAACCAGTTGTATTTTTGACTCCTCTAGATGGCAGTGTTTGTTGAAATAAAGGGGGCTGAAATGGCAAGTCACTGCGTTTTCAGCCCAATGTTGAACAGAGAGTGTCATCTAGAGGAGTCCAAAAATATAACAACTCGTTGATGAAGCAAATTTGTAGCTTCCTTTTTCCATCACTACTGTCTGCGAAGGCGTCTCCCTGCAGCCTTTTGATCTTGCTAATATCATTGGAGCTAACATTGTATAGTACGAAATTGTGTCAAATGTTGCCCAGTCGGCATCCATTGCAGCCTGGTCATCCTGGAAGGAGGTTGTCCCATCTGTGGCCCCTTCTCAAGGTTTCTCATTTTGCCCCAGATGTTGTTTTTTTTTTTTTTTTTTTAGTTTTTCCTTGCTCTCCTGGGGGTTAAGGTCGTGAATACTTGTCAACTGTCGGTATGTGAAGCCCTTTGAGACTGTTTGTGATTAAGGGCTATATAAATAAATGTGGCTTGACTTGACCATGTGTTGTGGTCAAATATCCGCTTTTATCATTATCTTTCACATTCATCCTTGCTCGATCAAAAGCTTTATCAGCTCGATATGATTTGATGACAATGGAGTCATCCGAGAGCGAGAGAAAGAGAGAGAGAGAGAGAAAAAAAAACTACATTTATTTCAAGCAGATACTAGCACACATTTGAACTACCCTCATTTGAATCTTTTGCCACAATTTCTCTCCCCCCCCCCCTCCGCCCACCCCCCCCCTTAATGACCATTGGGCAAAAGTAAGTAAAAGTTAATTCGGTGCTTGAAAGGAGCACATACATATTACTAATCATGTGTCATTATATTTCAGTAATGGAATAGAAGGTCTGTTATTTCCGCCGTGATGAGATGTGGCCGGCTCTCACTTTGATCTCACTCCCTTGCCAGGATGAGGCAAAATAAATGTTGGAATGCTCTTATACATACATGGGGAGTGCATGTGTTGGGGAGCGGGGCTGGTCGTGATGAGTTTGATGCACAACATCAGGGGTTATACCTCGTTTGAAAGGCCCACATGTGACCGGAAAAAATCCACACTTTTAGGTTGCGTTCAAAGACGACAGTCCATAAAATAAAAATCGTGTTTCTGTGTGGTCAGAGGAAAGATGAGGACTCCTTTTAGGGCAAGCATGATATGGAGGAAGGCTCGCATGGGTGGGGGCTATTTGAAGTGACCAGCAGGTTTGATTGGCTAAATGTAGGACTTCACAGAGGTGCCCCTTGCGACAGGAGGGAGAGAGTTTTTTTTTTTAAATATACACACATGATTAAAAAAAGAAAAAAAAAGATGGGCACTGGGGCTTAACTGGAACGTGAT
This sequence comes from Hippocampus guttulatus, assembly GCF_054856545.1. Classification (NCBI taxonomy): domain Eukaryota; kingdom Metazoa; phylum Chordata; class Actinopteri; order Syngnathiformes; family Syngnathidae; genus Hippocampus; species Hippocampus guttulatus. The sequence goes on from NC_141262.1 coordinate 19,807,327, forward strand.
CATAGGACAGCAAGAGAGAGATTCCCATTAAGGTTTTGGGTTAAAAACAGCATCTGTTTCAACTGGGCGTGGGGGGGGGGGGGGGTGGAAGTAAAAATCTGGCACTCTTATGCCATCTCATTGTGTCTTTATTCTTCCTCCTACGTCAAGTTTTCCTCCTCGCTCATTACGGCCCTAAAAAAAGAAAGCAATTGTTTAGCACAACAAAAAGCTCAGCGCGCTTGGTTGATGTGCGCCTCCACAAGTTGGAGGTGCGAATGCTGCAAAAAGTGACACGAGAAACCACTAAATGACCACTCCTACCCACTCACCGCCCCCTTAACCATCTCCCCCATTCAGCTAAGAAAGTGAGGTGAGGTATGAGTGACTCAAATGATACCTTGGAACGCATCGACAGCATACACTGATTTATTTGCACAGAAACCTTTCCAGCAGCTCCTATATATTGTTGTTCTACTTCTTCCTTTCATAACTTTGCTGCTGTGAATTGTGAATTTCTCCATTGCGAGACTAATAAAGATATTCTTATCTTATCTTATCTTTTCTTTAAAAAAGCATCGGAGCGTATTTCGACGCTCACAAAGGCTCCGTGCTGCCCTCTGCTGGCCACTACACAGGCATGAAAATCGTTTTGCAGGCTGATTTCAACCAGTGGCTCTTCTTTTTTGACGCCCAATGCCACCTCAAAAACTACTTGGCTCTCCACGTAGAGTACCATGTTGAAAATTGTAGCAGAAAAAATGTAAACAGCTGTTTAAAAAGATTAAATACAATTGTATTGTACCTAAAGGTTAAGTAAAACTGAATTGTAAATATATTGGGGATTTTCTGACATGCCACTAGAAAAAGCTGACGAACCGCGATGGCTACTCGCACCACAATTGTAGAATCACTGATTTTGTCAAATTATATCGACACAATAATGTACAGTTCTGAACAAATGTTTTAGATTACCACAGAGACACAGGTAAAGGTTCAAATGTCAAACTAAAGGCCTGGGGTCCAGATCTGGCCCGCCATGTCATTGTTTATTTTGACGCACCAAAGCAAATAAATCATGTCTAGTTTGTTGTTTTTTTTGCAATTTTTCCTCATATTTTATTTATATTTCAATCATTTCCATCACTTATGAATTCAATTTGTTACAGCACATATATTACAAATAAATTAAAATGGGGTTAAAACTTGGGAATTGTTGCTACAAAGGCCCCCAAATTATATTTTGACTTTGATTAATGAGCACCAACTTGCCAAAATGATCATTTAGTCCTAAACTATAATACTATCACCATGAATATTTAAATAAAAATGGCACAAGTAATGCACATCACCCATGTCAATTTATTCCTCTCCAGAAAAATTACTTTTCCTGGTTTGATGTTGTACGTTTCTGACTTCAGAGAAGAGATGTGAGCTGGTTAATTCAAAAAAAAAAAGACAGTATGAAATTCCTCGTTTATCTTCAAGACGTGTAAGATGCTGAAAGCACTCGAAACGCAAAATAGTCCCCTGGAAAGCAATTTCTGATGCTGGGTGCTTACTTCGGACGACTATAGTCTCAATGGTCCAAGAAATGTATTTAGCACGCCACCTCTTGATTTAACTGCCGCATTGTGACAGACTGCTGCACGAGCACACTCACGCATCAAGTGGCGCATCAGCGCAAACAGGAAGTGTGTAACATTGACCAGTATAGGCCCCATTAATCCTTTCCTACGGTGTCATTAGAAAGCAGTAGCATTACGGACAGTGGCCACTAACAACCACTGCCGTGTAGATCTTGTTGTCGTCGTCCATAAATCCGTCAACAGTGGACAAGTCTTTCACATTTAAATGCATGGGCAATTATTTTGGCCATTTGGGAAAAGGAGGGGGAAAAATGTCCGTTTATTCAAACTCAGCATGCTTTTGTTAGAAAGAGACGAAGATTTGAAAGCGGTAAAGGCCAAATGGAATGTAGATGAAAGATTTTGTTCCCAGCTTGATGGGGGGTTTTTTTGTTTGTTTTTTTGCATATGTGTGTCGTCAGACATCTATCCCAGCTGACTTTGAACACAGTTGTGAAGGCGTATCGCTTGTTTACTGCTGTTTAGGTTTGTACAGTTGGTACGTTAAGTCACTTGAGAGACTTTGCGCTTTTATTGGTGCTGCTGTTTTGGTTAGCCACAGAATTGAAAGTCGTTTTTTTTTTACTGATTGATCTTGCATTTTTCTGGTCGCTTCCTAATTGGCTAGCGTGATGTTTCACATGACCGTCACAGAGACCGTGACTCGGCGCTACTCTGTGTCGACCACGCACGTCGGGATTTGCTATCACACGCATTGGTCACTCCTCATCACAGAATAATGACTCTGGATAATCTTTTAGAGACGTCTGACAATTTTGACAGAATTTAATTGGGCAATGATCAAATCTGGCACAATTATTAGTATGAAAACACAACCTGATTGAGCAAAAATCTAAAAGAAAAAAAAACTGAGCGCCAATTATCAGTATGTGATGGTAAATACATGCAATAAGCCGCTCCTGCTAACATTCAGGACACATCTTAAAAAAACAAAAAGCTCAAATTACAGTAAGCATAATTTTTAGTAAGTGAGTGTAAATACTGCTTATCGGCCTCTCAGAATCAAATCCAGCAAAAATGTTAAAACATTTAGTCCTGATTACCAGTAGGTGAGGGTAAACACAAATCGATGATTGCCCCTTTTTGTTCAAATACTGTACACTGATAATCGGCCGCTCGTGATCAGATTCAGAATTGAAAAAAACAAAACTCAAATTTGGCCCTGTTATCGCAGAGGTTCGAGAGATCAAGGCGAGAGAGAGGGAGAGAGAGAGAGAGAGAGAGAGAGGGAGAGAGAGCCCCTCCCCCCCAAAAATGTAAAGAAATAATATCCCATTCAGACATGACACCGCACAAAGCCGCTGCTTTGTTCGTCCCCCCCCTGACAGTGTGACAGGCGAGCTGCAGCAACAAGGAGCGCGTATGTACACTAAGCCGCTCCCTTTTCTTGACATCCGTGTGAATAGCAGCCCGAGTGGCCCCTCCCCCACTACAGTTGGTTCAATTGGGCTGATATATTAAAAAAAAGAAAAGAGAAGCAAATCTGCGATTGAATGAGGAGGTCTAACAAGGTTGTCCCTGATGCTTGGCACGAAAGCGTTGGCTTCTACGATCACAGCTCACACTGTCTGGCCCTCGACTGGCCAACAGATGGTCACCTGGATTAATAGAGGCAATTAATTCATCTCATTATGTAATTAAGGATGGAGCCTGATGAGCAGAGTGGGCCAGACTCGGCCGCCCTAAGATGCTAAGCACTCGCTTTATCTCCCCCAAAGAGGCAAAGGGGAAGGCGATGTTATCCGTCAAACAGCATCGGAGTGGCGTGGAAAACATTTGTTTACAACGAGAGCACAAAGTGTACTTTGGATGCAGCCAAACTTTACGTAGCGTATTATCGGGCCACCCCGGGGAGGATCAAGGAGTCCACTTTGGTCACCACAACAAAATACACTTGAGACAGGTTGACTGTATGCCTTGACTAACTTGCTTTAATCCTCACCATCGATGGCTCAGACGTCCCCCTTTGTTGGCTGAATTCATGTGCTATTATTGTGACGTGCGTGCGGCTATGCCCAGCCGGCGACGTCTTATGGGACACCATACATTTGTATAAGCATGTAGTGAAAGCGGCAAACAGAGAACAAACAGAAATACCGTTTACATCCCTTTGATTTTTGGGTTGTTTCTGACAATATTATTAAACTGTGAACAAAACGTTTTAATGGCGAGTGCGCAAAGGGCATGACGTACGCATTCCATTGTGAGTTCTTTATCGGGTGATTGAGACAAAAGTTGCAGCTAATAAGCCCGCCAGTACAAATTGGATCGGGTTAAACTTCATTTTGAGTTATTGCATATTTTTTCCAACAATTATCAGACTTTCAAGCGTTCTACCCTACACAATACACACATTCAACTACTTTTTGAATCCCAGATTCTTATAGAACATTAAAATACTTGTTCTTTTTTTCTTTTCTTTTTTTTTTAATTTATAGTAACTGTGGAAATGTATGACATCATCTGTATGTAACTCACAATTGATTGGCGACCAATCCAGGGTGTACCCCACTTCCAGGCACCAGTTTCACATGTGACCTGAATAAAAACGCGCATGATGGAAAATAGATGCAACCGCCTTATATTTATGGTCATTTCATCAAACTACTATAACGTCAATAGTAATCAATGACGTCATAACTCTTCTTTTTGTTGTGGTGATGAATATCATGGATGTTGAATAAAAACTCAAAACATCTTTCCACATGAATGATCTGGAATAGATTTATTTTTAAATCCGTTTGGAACATGAGCATGTGGCCACTAGAGGGCGCACCAGGGCAGATCATTCCAGGCTGTCCTACTTGTACTGTACAGTACAGTACTTGAAGAGCAAAGTGAATGTGAGGTGAGAGAAACCAAGCAGTGCGATGAAATGTATGTGCGCGTGGAGGAAGGGGAGCACATGAAAGTCTCGCCATCTTGACGATCAACCATAACCCCCCCCCCCCCCTGCCACCACCCCCCTCACCCCAATCCGAGCTCCCAAGCATTACATCTGAATTCAGACGGCATTAAGTCATCTTCATTAAGCAGCTTGCTTCCCGTTTCTTTCAAGTGTGCGTATTTATGTCTTTCCGTGTGTTTACTCATCTGGAATTGATGAAGTCAATAACAGAGGCTGGGGGAGGGGTTCAACTTCCTGTCAACATTGTCACGAATTAGCTCATGTTGCAGCTGTCAAACTTGCTAGCAAACGTATAGTGGTGAGAATTAATGAAATACAACTACTTTGTTACTCTACTTGAAGACAGTATTTCTTTTTCAGCTTATTTCTACTCCCAGCATTTCAACAGGTATTTTTAAACCCAAAATCCTCCTCTGTCTAATATGAAAAAGCACAATAAGGCAAGAACGAGCACATTTTTTTCAGTTGCTATCATTAGCTAATTCAGCATTTTTTTCAGCATTTCACAACAGTAGCAAAGCTTCTACTTTTACACAAATAATCAAAAAAAAAAAAGATAAATCACTTTTTGTTATACAGTCAAACCTCGGTTTTTGTCCATAATCCGTTCCAGAAGGCTGTTCGAAAACCGAAATTGTTCGAAAATTGAAAGCACGCTCTTTTTAAAATAAAAATGTTTCCTGAACACGTCTGCTCACAATGGAAAGCAACACGACGAAGCGTCACTTCCTCGTCTACCTGAGGAAGCGTCACTTCCTCGTGTAAGGAAGGCGAGAGGAGTCAAATGGTGCATTCAAGTGCGCTCAGTTTGTTCGAGAACCGAATTTCCTCGTATCAGCTGAAACTTCAAACCAATATATCGTAAGACTGTACTACAAAAAAAGGTGATTTTCTGGGCTAACAAGGTAACAGGGCAGAACCAGGGAGCACAATGTAAGTACCGTATTGGCCCAAATATAAGACGGTGTTTTTTGCATTGAAATAAGACAGAGAGAGAAAAAGTGGGGGTCGTCTTATATTCGGGGTCTAGACATTATACCCATTCACGACGCTAGATCTTGACTCCCCAGGCCAAAGCGAACCCCTGTCACGAAGAATAAAAATAAAAAATAGTCGTAAGAAAGAAAAGAGAAGAAAATAATAGAAGAGACACCAGAAAATGGAGAAACATAGTGACAATCTGGAGAAAAGTGGGTCAAAGATCGGCCAGGTTAATCGGCAGCTGAGGTGAAGTTATGATGTCATTTACATTTCAAAAACCAGAAGCCATTCATTTACAAATGTGATTGCACTTTAGTTTACGATTTAAATGTTCAGATATTAAGATTTGAATGAGGCAAAATAACATGCTTTTTCTCTCAAATATATTGTTATAATCATTTGTTTCAGATGTACTGTAATTATTTTCTGTATAAAAATTAATTTGGTGTTAAAAAGTACTTGAGTTTTGAAAAAGAGGGGGTCGTCTTATAATCAAGGCCGTCTTATATTCGGGCCAATACGGTACTTTTGCCACCTCTGCCATCATGTATCCAATATCACATTGGAAAAAAAAGAACGTCCTTGTTGTCATTGTATGGTGCTGGTGCGGATCCAATTTGCATATAAGGGTTTGTGCAAAAGTGTACACATTGACATAGTGGCGGTAACACTGTAATAGTCAAATGATGTCTAATACGGAGCGAGGCGAGACGTTTCCCAGCAGGGGCCCGGTCAGCAGGGGGTGGGGAGGTTTACAGTTTGTCTAGAAAGAGACCTCCTGCCATGTTCGATATCCCAAGATTGATAATCTGGCCTCGCTCTATTAATTACCACGACGTAATCTTCCGGGGTTTTCTGACGGCACACGTCAAGCTGCTCCTGCACGCCGCCCCTTCATTTAATGATGGTTAGTAAGAGCGGATAGAAATGGTCGACGGATAAGCTGATATCTTTTTTGCCCAAGCGCCCACCTCCTTCCATCCTATCCTATCCTGCCTGTCCTCCAGCCACAGCATCGTGCCGATGAGCCAGGAAAGAGGATGATGTCTGAGACCTGATCATCTGTGAGCAAACTCTCTGACTAGCCCTGCGTTGTGTATTGCAGGTTAGGTTTTCGTGACGTGGACCAACAATATCTGTCACGTAATGAACTACAGATCTTTTCAAAATGTATCAATAGCCTTTTTGACATTAAATAAATGGATGATCGATCCTTGATCAGTTTGTCAGAGAAAGTCCACCCATCCATCCATCCATCCATCCTTATCCTCACAAGGGTCGCGGGCATGCTGGAGCCTATCCCATCTGTCTTCAGACAGTAGGTAGGGTATACCCTGAACTGGTCGCCAGCCAATCGCAGGGCACACACAGACGAATAGCCATCCATGCTCACACTCCCACCAAGGGACAATTTAGAGTTCTCCATTCACCTGCCAAGCATTTTTTTTTTGGTATGTGGGAAGAAACCAGAGTACCCGGAGAAAATCCACGAAGGCACGGGGAGAACATGTAATCTCCCACACAGGAAGGCTGGAGCAGGAATCAAACCCCACACCTCTGCACTGTGAGGCTGACCTGCTAACTAGTCGCCCACCGTGCCGCCTCAGCGAAAGTCTAAATTTTAAAATGTTTTTCGCACCGCATATTTTTTGATCTCCAATTAAACATTACATTGCATCTTATCTTAAACATCGCTCCATTGCAGGTATATTTTTACTGGTGCCTCTAGCACTCTTCCAAGATTCTCTATTGAACATTCGGAGACCAACATATGCAAGTTTTTTGAACTCTTTGATTCAGGGGTGTCATCAAACGGTTTTGTTTGATGACCGACAACATCAAAATTGAATGAAGCAAGGGCCATTTTAAAATTTTTAAGGCACGCCTTTCAAGAATTTGTGGTGGCCAACAGCCCTACTTGACTAGATCCACCCCTGCACTGAACTGCAGCCGAATCACATCTCCACATTCAAAATGGATGGCCGGCCCTCAAATACCCCCGGCCCCTTAGTTTGGGCACCGATGCTTTAATTGTTTCGAGATTCTCACATGGCCCTTCAAAGACCAACAGGTCAAATATGGTGGTGACAAAGACAGTTCACGGACTGTTTCAAAGTCAACTGTGAACACAGACAAACGGGTCCAACATGAAGCTTGGAAGACCATCAGGTGCAAGTTTTTGTGAGACCCTCTTCTAAAGGTGCTGGAGAAACATACAGATATTTTTTTTAGGACTGGTTCAAGCTCGCTCTTGAGCAATGTTCAATAAAAAAAAAAAAAGGAAATATTTTTGGCATGTGTGCAATTTCAGTTTCAAGATATCAAGATCATCTTCCTTGATTCATCAGAAATTGATCTATCTAAAATAATTTTTGGTAGACACAGGGTCAAATTTGAAAGTGGACAGTCTCAATGTACGCAAAGTTTGTTGATCCGTGCAGAATGATATGTAGTTTTTATCTATTTTGGGTCAAGTCATGACATCATATTTCAGGTTTCCCTGTATGCCTCGCAGTCAAAGGTTCCAAGCTTGATTCTCAGTTCAGGTCTGCGCCAAGTTTGCTTTTGGATGGATGCCCAAACTTACAATTAGTGCCCGCCCAGTGCATTCATCCACCCAAAGCAGGCAACTTCACTTAACACTCCCTCCCCACAACCCTTATTAAATATTTCCATTGCGCTTTCATCAATCACTTCCTTTTTTTCTGCAGCAGATGGCAGCATTGCACATCAAATCCAATCCGCAGTTTGCTGAACCCACACGAAAAGGCTGTCACTTCAATCGAGCTCTTTGGCATATTTGTATCCCAAACAATAAGTTCCCTTCTATGAAAACAATTGTCACATTAAGCTTTGGGGAGCTATTTAATGACTAAAAATGTGCCGTTGTTCCATTTTAATTCTTCCAGAAAGAAGAAAAAAAATATTTTGACACTGCTTATTGACCCTTCAGTGTGGTAAAATGGTTCCTAATTCTACAGAGAGTAACACTAGATGTGAGGTGGTGAATGTGAGTGTGTGTGAGGGGGGTGGGGGGGGGGGGGGAGCATGTCCTCTGGAGGCGCTTTGTGAGAGCACTAATGCAAGTTGTGGTTGGATACGTGGCGACTCCTAATTGACCAGCCAAATACTGTAAAAGGTGCAAAAGTGGCTTTAGGGGATGTGGTTTCAGCCACAGAAGATTGCCCATTATAGTGCACAGTCAGAAGGGGGTGTGCAGACTTTTCGTGTTGGGCCAATACCAAAAAAGGAAAAAAAAAATTGAAGGATGCAGTCCTCTATCATATCTCCTCATTTAGAAAAACAAAAACAATTTGTTCTAAGCTGAAAATTTTTCAGTGTTGAATTGCGGGTCGTTTTCGATGGCCTCAAAATTCTGAACTCGACACCTAACAGGAAGGAAGCAAACCGTTTTTGCTTCTGAAACAGAATTATTTTTATTCACTAGGGTGGTTTGAAAAAAACATTTGTCACCATTTTTTATGTGAATACTTTCTTTGCATATCTAGAAAAGCTCGAGAGAAAATCAGTTTACCGTGTTCCCTTGCAACTACAAACACAATGTAAAGTTGTTGTTTTTTGTTCAATTCAATGGAAATTCTGTTGCTCTTCTGCATCGTGCGTCATGGCTACCTACGGCCGGTAAAATACAAACATACAGATATACTGTACATGAAGACGGTCACAGCTTCTCAGTAGGCTGCATTTATATGAGTCGTTCTTCGTAGAAGATAAAGAATATATGTTTGCGAGTATTGTAGTGTTGCTGCACTGTTTGTGTTCAAATAGCGGCTGCTCTTAGCATTAAGCCAAATATACTTCCCCTGGGCAAAGCTGTGCGCTTGTTTTCAATTCCCAACGTGTGATTCTATTCGTTTCAAGTTTAATTTGCCAGTAATCTTCACATGGAAGTGGCATTTACCCTGCTTGAATTTTTCACCATTTTCCAAACTGCTGATGGCTGTGAAGTGAGGTGAGTTCACTGCCACCAAATCAGCACTTCAAATTTTTTGGATGAATGTCAAAGAAAAAAAAATTGGCTGGCATCTTAAATATCTTTTAAGCCGAATCACTCATATCTCAAAGCATTACTGTGTTTGCCACAGGGTGCTACCAAAACAAACAAAAATATGACGGGCCGATAATGGCCCCCGGGCCTGACTTTGGACTGTCATACAGTATGTGCAAATGAAAGAAAATGTGTATATTTTGGTGTCAGCATTCGATGTTGACTGTGAGGTACTTCTATTTGCTTTTCAAGAGAAATCTTCCCACATCTTTTTTTTTTCCCAACGCTTGTATGCCGGGACAAAAGCGGCTTCTTCTTCTTTTTCACCTTGTTCGCCGACCCAGGCCTGCTTCCTTGATTCATCATCGTGCTTTCTCTCGCCATCTCAGCGTGGTGTGTGGCGGATTGAGATGTCAAAAAATATATATATTTTTTGTAGAGCGCCGTGTGTCTTCTCGGATGTGTTCCACATTGATCCAGATGACCACAGCTCCGAGTTTTCTTTTTTGTTGATTTTCTTCACAAAAGAGATCCAAATCTGCAGGCCGACATCTAATCCTGCCAGCCTCCATAGGCTCCCGCTTGGGCCCCATTACATAAGCACGCTCGGAAAATGGGGAGGGAAGACAGGAAGGAGCGGACTTAACTGCACTTGTGGTAATTATCTCGCACTCCACGGCGGCACTTTAGCTCTTTCTGATCATGCTGACGCGAGCGCTATAGATTGTAAGCCCAAACTTTCATGTTTCCTTCCAATTCTTTTCAACCCTCAGGCCTTGATCGATTTTCAGCTTGTTTGTGGCCTCTCTTTTACATAGTCTGTAATTTATTTAAAAATATATATTTTTGAAACTTCTTTTACGTCTTAAAATATAAATATCATTAATTCCTGTCATCTGTATAAAATATCCATGAATTTTTGCTTTGTCACCCTTTAAATCCCAGTGTGTTTGCCCAATTCCTGAGCTCCATTGGATGTAAGTGAAGCGTTAAAAAAAAGGACACGGACAGGTGGCAGAAAAGGTCCATAACTAAACTGCAGGAATAGTCATTGTTCTTGCGGATTCTAGAGCTGTGAGTAATGTTTTATAGTTATTGTGAGTAATTTTGTCGACTATTACTGTATGGTTTGGTTACAGATACAATGTGTATTTATTCTGTCCTATGTGTTTGTTTTACAGTCAACTTCAACTGAAACACCTTGAAGCAAGCATGCTGTGCCTCTGCTTTGCGGGATCAGTTTCCTCACAGTGATGTTGTACAATAGTCTCCTATTATGAGACGAAAGAGGGAGAAACAGGTACGAGGGGATACTGAGTGTTTTCAAGTTTAAGTGTGTTTTAACAAATTTAAATATATTTTTAACACCTCTACATGGGTTTAATGCATGTGGGAATGGGTGAACTACTTAAAAACAACATTGACCAAGCCTAACCCAGCTCTCTTCGGGCAGCAGGCGGGGGACACCCTGAACTGGTTGCCAGCCAATCACAAGGCACACATAGACGAACAACCATCCACGCTCACACTCACACCTAGGGACAATTTAGAGTGTTCAATCAGCCTGCCATGCATGTTTTTGGAATGTGTGAGGAAACCGGAGTACCCGGAGAAAACCCACGCAGGCACGGGAGAACATGCAAACTCCACACAGGGAGGCCGGAGCCAGAATTGAACCCTTGCACCTCTGCCCTGTGAGGCCGACGACGCGCTAACCAATCGACCACCGGACCGCCCTTCACTCACTCACTCTCTCTCTCTCTCTCTCTCTCTCTATACATATATATATATATATATCACGGTATATAGATGCAATGTACAAAAAACAAAACAAAAAACATGTTCATTTGAGAGTAAAAATACACACTCACTGGGATCGAGAGTAAAAATACACACGCTCACTGGGAATTGAAGCTGCTGTAAGTTGTGCTTGACAGTCAGCCAACTCGATGCCGTCTGATTTTTTTTACACACCGTGGAAATTTATAGCGCATTCGCTCGTCCCGTAGTTGTTTTTATGAGGCCAACTGTGCCTGATTACGAGGCCCTAAACGTGGGGTGGGTGGGGTTAAGTGCCATCCAAAGGTCAAGAGGGGGTTTTAGGACCACGGATGATGCAGCTGAACACGTAAATCACATGAAGGAAGCATGTCGGCAGGAGGAAAGTGAATACCGTGTAGGGAAGCAAATGGAGCATTTCATGCCCCCTCTGCTATGTGTAAAACTGCCGGCGAAAGGCTGTAGAGCGGCGCCACGAAAGCTCTCGGAGGGAAGGGAGAGCGCAACTGGCAGACGACCCTGTTGTGGACCTCTGCGACTGTCTCCTGGTTGCCTTACTATAAAGGAAGACGCAGTAACAACCATCAATCATCATCCATAAAATGACAAATGTTTTGTTTTTTGCTGTAAGATGACCCAATGTTTAAAACCGATTCCGGGCTCCTCCTACAGTTCAATTTAACCACTATTAATACTCAGCAAATTAAAATTGTAACACCGGATTTTTCGGGTTTTTTGGCATGACAGTATTCAAAAATTATCACTTGAATTATTACACCAATTCAATGTAATTTATTTAACAAAAAAAATTGTGTTGGTATTACAATTATTACTGTTGCGATTAGCTTGATAATGACTATTTGGATTCTTCTTTTTTTAGAAACACCAATGGTTAGTAAATAATTGCATTTTATTTAGATTTTCCTTTTCAGAGATGACTCAAAGGGCTTCACATTGTTATAGAATATAGTCATACATATTGTATGGAAGTGATCATTTTACATGTTGCTGTAAATACAAGAAAAAACACAAATGAAAGAAAAATAAAAATGAAAACGAAAAAAAGAAACACAACACATTAAAAAGAAATTAAATAAAATTGATAAAAACAGTATAAATTCATTGATACTGGATCAGTTTAAACTGAATTATTGCATTTTTGGGGACTATAAATTGCACTCTTTTTTCATAGTTTGGCAGGTCCATGAAACTGCAGGTGCAACTTAAATATGTTAAATTTAGAGCTTGGACTAACCCAAAATCTGTATGTGTTCCTTATTCATTTTGTCTTTCCTTTGGTGCGTTACTGCCACCTTCTGGTCACTGATTGGAATTCACCTTATGAGTCATCAACCGCCAAAAGAAAGTTGAAGACGATATGGAAGTGGAAGAAGAAGCAGTATGTATGGTGCCGGATGTGTGGTGTACCGCTAGTTTAGCATGTGGCTTTCTTACGGCACATCAAGGATTTGCAGCACTAAAAGATGCAATCACCAACCAGGATTTGACCACAATGTGATGAGGGATTCTACTTAAGGGAAGCCATTTTAACCCTGGAGAACCCAAGAACCTTTTTCTTCTTTGGAAAATGATGACTTATACATTAAATGACTGCTATATGTTCACTGAACACCAAAATATATGTTTTTTCAAATATTCAATGCTTTAATCCTAATTTAGGATTAGGGCCAAATTTGACCCTTTGGGATTTAAGGGTAGCATTTGAGTAGCAGAATTTATAGGGGCCAAATTGATTCCGTTAAAATGAAAAGAAAAACTTTTCCATAGTTAAAATTGGAAGTGGCATCCAACCAGAACTTGTTGGATTTTGTTGAAATTTACTCCGATGCCTTGACACCACTCTGAGAGTATTTGTGTTCAGAGAGACAGAGCGCGCTCCTCTCCCATTAATTTACGAACACATGTATTTTAAAACAATCAGCAACCTGTGCTTGAACTGTTTCCATTTGTACTACCTGATGCATTGGACCTTGGCGCGCTTTTTTTGGGGGGGGGGGGTACTCTGAATAACTGAATGGAAAATTTGCCAACGGTGGGAGTGAAACAGTGCACGCTGGAGAATATTTCCAAACACACCCACGATGAGAGAACAGGGCTTTACAGTTCTTGGTCTCGGTTTTTGTAAAATAAATTTCACCCCCAAAATCCGACTTGTGCTCCAAAGCTACTTATAGTCAGAGCTACAGTATATTAACTTAAAGTTAAATTTAATACATTTAAAAGTGAGGTGGGCAGCACGGTGGGCGACTGGTTAGCGCGTCGGGCTCACAGTGTAGAGGTGCAAGGTTTGATTCCGACTCCGGCCTTCCTGTGTGGAGTTTGCCTGTTCTCCCCGTCCCTGCGTGGGTTTTCTCCGGGTATTCCGGTTTCCTCCCACATTTCAAAAACATGCCTGGCAGGTTAATATAACACTCTAAGTCTAAAATGTGTGAGGTCGGATGGTTGTTTTGTCTGTGTGCCCTGCGATTGGCTGGCAACCAGTTCAGGGTGTGCCCCGCCTACTCTCTGAAGGCGGCTGAGAGAGACTCCAGCACGCCTGCGACCCGTGAGGGTAAGCGGATTAGAAAATGGATGGATGAATAAAATGAGGTGAGTACTACAACGACACTGTGTGATTTGCAAAAAGATCATGCCTAGTTGTGCTTGACGTCACCATGAAGTGAGCCTCGCAACACATTGGCCTCCATCCTGTCTGCCGCCCGATCCTCCCTCTGTGGCTCCACAGATCCTGTCCATGTTGTCCTGGCTGACATGCATTAATCATAAGAGCAGCGGCTTCTTGAACTGGCCTTACGTAAGCGCGCCGGTGTCTGACTGCAGCCGCCGACCCGTAGTTTCCATCTTCGCCACAGCCTTGCCCACCTTAACACAACACAAATTACATTTAGACACTTTCTATCGGCAGTGCAGAAACTTCCACATTACAAATGTATTTTAAAAAATCACATTTCCCCTGAAAATGTCCTTTGTTGCCCTTATTTATATACATGTTCATACACATTTTCTCAGAAAAATGCTTTCTCCATAATAATCCACTAATAATAATAATAGTATTATTTTTATCATTTACCCATATTATTATTTTCATTATTATTATGGTGGGAAGTTGCGTCCACAGCGTCATTAAACAAGGTAGTTGAGTTAATCAAATTTAATTAAATCTGCTCAATCCCCTCAAGATAGCCCCGCTGTCATGCAGCTTTGCACACAGAGGGGCGGTAATGCGACAACCATGGCCACCTCTTTTTCCTCTCTCTCATTTGTGTGTGTGTGTGTGTGTGTGTGTGTGTGTGTGTGTGTGTGTGTGTGTGTGTGTGTGTGTGTGTGTGTGTGTGTGTGTGTGTGTGTCACTGTTCCTGTTCCCTGAGTCTTCGGGGGTTTGAATAGATCCGGTATTTATTTCAACTCCTCCCCAATTATTCAGCCAGATTGACATGCTGTGAATGTGTTGTTGATGGCGTCTTTGTTTTGCATCAAATCATCACCGCCGCTCTGATTGGTCCCAAGAAGAAGTTCTCTCTGCCTGCGTCCGAGGTGACAGGTGAGACGTGATGTAAAATGCAATCGGTCGAGTAGGACAGCACTGCAATTAGATTTTCGCAACAACTTTGAACCAATGTGGTTATTGCCTTTCCAACCCTGTGCACCTTTTTTTTATCCATTTCCTTCCCTCATCAGCATCTACATCCATTGTAAAGGAATACCGGAGCCATAAAAGCTGCTAGAAGAGCTGTGGTAGTCCATTAACAAAAGACTGGCCTGAACAATTCCATTTCCTCCTCCTTTCTGGTCCTCTTCATATGCATCAAACATTTCATTATGAACTGCCTGAATCACAGTTTTAGAGCTGGATTCACTCACGAAACAGCGGGATGTTTGCCGATTACTATTACAGTAATATATATACTATTTATTGGAAATTATTTTTCACACATGATAAAATGACAGCTAGCAGACCCCCGGTGGCTCTGAGGATCCCAATTTGAGAACCAGATGCTTAAAAGCTTTGATTCAAGTGTAATTTAGCAACATTTCCACGAAGGTCAATACGATACTGTACTCAAATTACGCTGGCAACCAATGACGTATATTGGAATGCATGAGGATTTCTTTGCTTACAAAGCAGCTGAGGGAACATCTTAGTGGAAAACAAAAGTCTGCACACCCCCTGCTCAATAAGACCAAGGTAATGCATTCAGAACCTTTCCACCATGAATGTAAACTATAACCTGTACAACTCAATTGGGGAAAAAAATGGGAAATACAAAATATTTTTTGAGGTGAAGCAAAAATAAATGTGATTGCATATGTGTGCACACCCTGTTATAACTGGAATTTGGCGGCGTTCCGAATTCAGCAATCACATTAAAATTCATGTAAATTGGGAGTTATCACACACCAGCTACTATTTATATTGACCAAAGTTCAGCTGTTCTAATAGGCTGTCTCTGTGTTCTTTTTTTTATATTTTGCAGATGCCAGAGGGTTTTGTGTTCACACTGACTGCTATTTTGAACTGTTCATAATTCCCTCCACCTTGCGTCAACGTAGGTACAATATCGAGTTCTTTTGGTAACGAGTCGACTTGTTGCTTATAATTGAGCTCTTTTAAAGCATTTCAAAATAATTTTCCTTTTTTTTTCTCTTTGTAATTTTGTAAGCATTCTTACTTCTTGACCTTGTTTTTAAATGTTCTTTTAAATGTACTTTTTATCATGTAAAAGCTGCCTTGCCTTGTGTATGTGCCAAACGTACCTTTTGAAATGACATCCGAAAAGTTCATCCTTGGTTTCATCTGATCGTAACACATTTTCCCCACATTTGTATACGTGTCAAAAAATAGCCTTAACCACTTGCAACCTGTGCTACAGTAGCAGGTTGGGTCCGGTGTTACTTAAAAAAAAAAAAAAAGGATGAAGGACCTCAAAGTTGTAATGAAAGTGTCCTAAATAGTACATTGCAATTTTCCAGCTGCTACCTGCTCACCTTGGAAGCTCAAAATTGCTTGGCCTCTGAGTGGCGATTCCTAGACTTAAATAATGCACCACCAATGTGATTTGTTCTTCAATAAGGTGGCACAGAATACGAGTGATGCTTACGTCACATGGGCGATGATACACAGTAAAATATGCCTCAGGTCAAATAAGCGAGGTTGGGAATTTTTCATAACCGTATAAACAGTTTTGGATTATACCCGCAGGGCTCCTGGATTGTACTGCTTTTGTGAGGAAACGGAATCAAAGTTCTCAATTTTCCATATCAGTGAATAGAAACCAGATTAGTTTCGAGGTTTTGCCCCCAAAGGATTACGGCCAAGACCTCATATATGATATACACTACACAGCCTGTAAAAAAAAAAAAAAAAATTCTGACTTTTATCCTGTGTTGCTGTTCTGTATAAAAGGCACTGACACGGAATAGGAGGCAATTTTCCACCTTTGCAGTAGTATCAGAGGTGGGACTTCCACAACATTTGCAGCGGGATATAAAGCACACCAGACACTCACTTCCTTCATTTCCCCAGAAACAACAATTTGCACATTAAGGAGAACCTATCTCGCCTCACCATCCCCTGCTTAGAGAGCCTATTGATTGCTTTGGGCAGACGCCGATGGATCGTCCATCATCAGCAGTTAAAATCTAACGTAACTTTCAATAGAGGCCTTCCTAATGCAGTTCTCGCCAGAACCCGAGGGTGAAAAATTACTGTTTGTGTGTCGAATAATACAAAGAGACAGAAATTGATGAGGGAAGCAGATATAACCACATCGACAGCTTGCTGCGGTCGCACGCTATATGGAACGATGCATTTTAATCTATTGTTTAGTTTACATTCGGACTGATGAGTTTGCAAGTGATTGCTAGCGTCTTTCGGAGTCGCCCGTCGTGCAAAATAATTCCTTGGCGTTCATGGATCGTGCCATTTGTCATACAGTAAATTCCAGGAGTGATTATACTATTTAGACTTCTGTATTTCTTGATCACCATCATGGATTTGACAAAAATCCTGCATGTGATTGAAGGGCAGACTTCTACGGTCTTTTCACCATTTACCTTTGCAGGCATGATGGCCCTTTTATGTAGAGCACCTTCATTTTGCTTTAGTAGACTTTGGATCGTGAGCTGTTCGTTTTCATTCTCTCATCTATATCTTTATCTATATCTACATACTCACTACTAGGAGTTTAATGACTAGTCGACTGTCATGTGAGGAAAGTCCAGTTGATGTCGATTAATCGCAGAGGTCGTTAATAATTTTTCCATACAGTACAGTGGGCCCCAACTTTTTCGCTTCCTGTTATCCCAGTTTTGCCCCGCCCCTTATTGGACATAATATTTTGGCAACAAAAACGGGAACTTCACTTGGCGCCGCTGCCCTCGTTCCAGTCTCATGGTCCCGCCGGCATGAATACTTTAGGACTAGCAGTTGATTCGCATAGCTAAAGCTAGCAAGGCTAACCTCATTCACAGCGACTTTATTTTCATACTGTCGGGCTTGTGTGGATTTATGAAGATTGTGTCCTTTTGTTGGGTGGGCCTTTTGCTGCTCCACTGAGCGTTATAGTGCTGCAACAGCAGCAGATGGCCGAGTCGTAAGTCCTCTGTAAATGCCAGCAACATATAGTGACAGGCAGAAGACTCTTCCATTAGCTAGCAGAAGGTACAATAAACCTGTGCATCCACCTGTTGCCCTTCACACTTCATAATAAGTCTTGACTTGTTTCCAAGTATATTACCTTTGTATTTAATTCAACAGATTTCACATTGAGCAGCTAAATTGAAGATCGGCATTATTATTTCAATATTCGTACTTTTTGTGACTGTTTGTTTTGTAGTGTGGTGTCAGATCATCAAATATTAAATGTGTACATTGGCTCATTAAAGGTTGGGTAGCACTGTCCTAAACAACCAGGAGGACATATTCAGGATATAAATAGATCTCTCGTCTCTATTTGTCTTGAGACGAGAACATCAAGACAGATGTATCTACTTTGTGTCAACGAAGTGGCCTCTTGTGCCAACGAGTGGTGATGGACAGGGGTGCGCTTGGCCCTCCTGGTGGGGCGCAGCGGGGGGCTATGTAAAGGTGAGGTTCTGGGTTTCAGAGCCCACAAAGCGGACCCCCCTGGGAGGGTAATCACCATGAGGCTAGCCCCAGTTAGCGTAGCCGTGGCCCTCAGTTCCACAAAGACACTCCTCTCAAGAGACATGCCTGTGCCTTTGTGCTCCTCTCCCCTCAGAGTGTGCCCCTCTCCGGGGGGGGGGGGGCCCGAGAGGCACAACGGGGTGCCCATTAAGCCATTAGGAGTCGAGGGGGGTTGTGGGGGGGCAACTCTGACAGCCTGGTATACAAATAGGCACAAATACACCCAAGGGCGACATCGTGTATACTGTAAGTACTGGGATGACAAAATATTGTTACACTGCTTCACGTTTGTTATTTCCAGCCTTCCGTGACTGAGCTAATGAGGTCGGGACATGAATTTAAGCCAGTGTCATGTTTTGGCAACTGACGCTTTGTCAGGATAATGTCTTTAAATTTGCAAAGATAAAGCCTGTTTCAACTTGAATCCCTTCACACTGCGCTCTGTGTGTTAGCATGCGATTCGTTTTGCTCGACTCATGATCATTAATTAAAGTAACCCCGTGCGCTAATTTTCCAATCAAAAATAACATGGATTGCAAAACTGGCTTCTAACAAAGAGAATAGCCATTCATTAGCATGGAAAACCAAAATACTGTATTTTAATTCAGAGGTCTATAAATGGGTGCGCCCTTATGCTAAATGCTAGTGCTAATGTTACTGTCTGGGATTTCATCAACTTTGTGACACCAGTTCAAGCATAACAAATTGACGAACACCTAATGGAACCACTTGTTTTGTTTTGTCTTCAGAGGACAATGAAGAGAATCATTTTGAGTCGAGACAAGCGTACTTTCAACAATGTGACCCCCATCTGCCTGTTGTTTGTTTGGCTATCGAAGCTTGACGGCTCTCCTGTGTCTCCTCCCATTCAAGGTTAGGTGACACATTTGTAACTTTGTCTGCATGTCCCCAAAACCCTCAAAAGTGGCTGTGACAGATTGATATAAATATTCCAGCTAGCTAGCAACACGTTGGGGGCTGGATCAAAGATGAGTTAACCCGCCTTGTGTGTAAACATCGAAATACTGCAGGAAAATCATCCAATCGAACACGAGGCGACAGAGGAGGATCCACACTCATCACATCTAAAAATAGATACGGAAAAACATGTTTTGTACAAGCCAGAGGTAATCTTTTTCCATGAGGAATGCAAAACAGACCTTCAGGAAAATGGCCCCATAAAGAAATGTCATAAACGAGTCAGTGTCTGGAGCAAGCCTTTCAATTTGAGGCCAATTTTAACCATTCATTTAATTAATTAGCTTTTAATTTAATGCTCCAGCAAAGATTCTTGACAAATTAGCTATTATTTTTCCAAGTCATAGCAGTTTTCATTCAACAGCAGACAGTCTATGTGTATCTGTGCCCTATGATTGACTGAAGATGAGGCCAGGTTGTACCCAGCCTCTCACCCAAAGTCATCTGGGATTGACTCCAGCTCATCTGTGAAAATAATGAACTATATTATAATAGTATTCTCTATGTTGGATTTTCCTCGTCAAATTATGATTTGGGCGGGGGGGGGGGGGGCATTGCTGTGGTGCAGATTATCTAATACTTTGACTAAATTGTGCTCGCATTCAATATTATACCAACAAACGAAACATCTTTCTACGGCCAATTACTTCAGACTGAATCGATGCATTGAGTTCAAATAACGTTTCCATAGCACTGCACACATTCCAGACAAGAGCGGAGGACTTGCTTGATCATCGCATGTTCCCATTTCAAATCTTGACTTCCTGCTACAGCCCGAAGCCAGGCGCAAGACTTTCAACATTTGGCCTCCTCCATC
This sequence comes from Hippocampus guttulatus, assembly GCF_054856545.1. NCBI lineage: Eukaryota > Metazoa > Chordata > Actinopteri > Syngnathiformes > Syngnathidae > Hippocampus > Hippocampus guttulatus. The sequence continues at coordinate 19,827,595 of NC_141262.1, forward strand.
TTTGTCATGACCAGGGTTGTTTTTGGATCCGGCCTCCTCATTATTAATAAGGACTGATTCATTTTCATCCCTCTTGTTCTTTGGGGAGTCTTTACTGTGGATTTGGGGGTCAATTTGGATGATACTCAAGATATTAATTGCAGCAGTGGCACAAAGGCAGCAGTTACCTGATGTATATTTCCGTGCCTGAGCAACAGTGCTGGGAAGTGGAATTACCAACAGTTGTCACTCAACTTAATTAGATTTTTTTTTTTTTTTTCCATTCATTATTTATTTTACCCCAACCCTTTAGCAATGCTCTGTAATTTTAAAAATTGTACTCCTTTTGTCCAAATAAATTGACTCCTCTTTTCAACCCCAGGTGATGACGGCAACCCATAATAAGACTTCAATAGTATAATTGTCTTTTGTTAGGCTAAAAGCCACCAGCTTCGGGTGTTCAGAAATTCTTTCTAATTTGATAAATGTCACATTCAGGTGTATTTTTTTACAGTGTTTGTCATGACTTACTTTAGCATATTACCAGCTGTCATCCGTTTTTCTGTCTTGCAAGCAATCATTTTAAATACAGTCGCTAGATGATGGCAGTGAACGCAAAATCCTGACTGAACAAAGAGCAGTTTGGCAGAGAGTGAACAATTCTTCTTCCTATACAAAAAAAAAAGAGGCTTTTTGTTTATTGCTCCTCCGCGTTGAAGTTTGCTGTCAAACTAAACATAAAACAAAGTGAATTACACCTTTGCCTTTTTAAGTCAGTTTCGCTTCATGCTAAACAAAAAAAAAAAACATGGAAAATGAACAAAAGTAGACAGAAAACATAACAAAACTATCAAGCATATATTCTTTATACTTCACCAAAAATAAATTTTGGCAGCTTACTGATGAACTGTCGAGCTTTCAGACGGTATACTTTATTATTTTAACATCCGAAAATCAGCTACCTCTCTCACTTATCTGTGCTTCCATTTTTCCATCAGGGGTCAAGTTCACTCTGTAACGTTGATTAATTAACAGCGATGAGCAAACAACGTTCCCACAGCGCAGTCATCCGCGGGAGGTCAACATGAAGAAAGCCGTTGCTCCATTCGCAGCGGCATCGTGCTGCATCACATTCGCTCACGCCGCTCATCTCTCTTCTTTGCTGCGGCCCACTCTTTACAGCGTGCACCGTGACCCGTGCGGCACCGTGGAATAAAGATGCACAAACCAGTTGGCACGACGCAGGCCTGCCCTCTAATTGGAAACAGACTCATCTTGCTGGACTTTAATTACAGTTGCCATGGTAACCGCACAAAGAGAAATGATTCAATAGTCGACTCGTGACAGATTTGTGGAATGGTAATGAGCAGTACTGTTCATTTAAAAAAAAAAACTCACACAAACAAAAACCAACAACTTCTGTCTTTGCCACAATCTGTGATCATCATTTCATGTGATCTGCCACAACCCAAGAAATGAAATGGGGGGGGGGGGGGGGTTCGGGGGGGGGGTGGATTGTGTGTGGAAGCAATCTATAAGGCGAGTTTTCTATTTCCTTCTGCCAAGCTAAGTTTAGATTTGTCTTGAGCAGGGTGAGAGCAGGTCTGCGAAGTGACTGAATTTCACAGTCGTGGGTTCTGTGAGCCGCCAGTTTTGCCTTTCAGCTGCCTCCTCTGCTCGGCAACTTGTCTTTTACTGGAGAAGAGCGCCATGCCATGCTCACGTGCACCGACGTGTGCACATGCAGCGAGCGCAGAAAAAGCCAAACTAGGATTTTGAAGTTGATTTTTGAAAAGTGTTTTGGGTAAAGTTATTTATCACAGAAATGACAACAAAGTGTGTACAGTCCATCAAATCAACTCTACTGCCAGCACTGTACTGCCAGCAATTTTCAAAATACATTTCCTCATATTGGCAGCTGTTTTTGTGCATATCTAACGGAAAAATATTACCTCGGTGCCATCTTGTAGCATATTGGGGTAGAGAAACTCTTGAGGTGGGGGGAGGAGCGTAATTTAGCCTGACCATAGCCTTGTCTCAACGAAAAAAAGCACTTTGCCTACATTTTGTAGTATCTACAGACAATTGTCAACATTTTTGAGTGGGCTTCAATTCCTTGAGGATTTTTGTCAGATGTCTATCTCAATCTGTTGGGAGTCCACCTTAAGGCCCCGCGAGCCTTTACATCACAGGTGTCAAATTCAAGGCCTGGGGTCCAGTTTTGGCCCATCACATCATTTTATGTGGCCCGTGAAAGCAAATCAAACATTTCGACTTCTATGATCCTTGCTAAAATTTGGACCAACATTTCAAATTCTCGTATGTAATATATAAGAGAGCTGTTCTAAGTGTTTTTGTTACCAACACCCGTATTACAGTCACTCTAATTGAATAAACCAGTCTTGACTTCTTTATATGATTTCGCAGCCATAACGGCCCTCCAAGGGAAATGGTAACTTTAATGTGGCCCGGGACAAAAATCAGTTAGACACCCCTGCTTAATATGAATTATGGTAGTGACTTCAAACTAGGAACCAGTGTTTTGTTTACACGGTAACTAGTTGCGCGATGACAATTACAAAAGTGTTGTGTCCCCATGACACGTAAAAATGATAATACAGTGATCCCTCGCTATTTCGCGGTTCGTTTATCGCGGCTTCAGTGCATCGCGGATTTTTTCAAACATATTCATAAAAATAAAAAAAAATCATATACATGGAGTACACTACTGTATATGTTGCTCTATGTGACTCGCTGTTGTTTTGCTGACTTTCTCAGCTTCTCACGGACCGTTTGCGGACTTGTTTTTTTTTAAAACATATGTTAATTGGGCGCTACTTCGCGGATTTTCATTTATCGCGGGTGGTATTGGTCCCCATTAACCGCGATAAATGAGGGATTACTGTAGTTCTTGTGACACTGCTCTCAATCTTTAAGTGGCACCCGGCGAGTCTTCTAAGGTGGTTTGGCGTGATGCGTAACGCTTTCGCCCTGCAATTGACCCTGCCTTTAACCTCATGACTGCCAACCCCCCGCACGCTTTACAGGATAAGAGGTGTCAGTGACGGACGGAGGACACAATGGACCTTTGTTGACTGTAATCTGCCGCATAAAAGGCTAAAAGCATGATAAAGCACCATCAACTCCCAACTGAGGGGCGTGAGGCGTGCGCGTGATGCCTCGTGGGTAATGACGAGGAAGGATGTGACACATGTAGGCGAGGCGCCGTGCCTGTGTGTTCTCGGAAAACCTGCGTAGCTCCATCTGCTGCTGTTCACCAACCAGCTGCCAGCCGGACCCAGCAACACCAGCTCTGACTACTGTGCTGCCATGGCAACCGGCTGCCTTCCGCGGGCCGCCCAGAGTGACTGACCCTGCTCCTCCGTCTCCTCCGCATCTTCTCATTGTAGAATTATGTCAAGGAGGGTTTTTTTTTCTGAGATGTACAGTGACTTCTTCAAACCTCTTTAGTGCATGAGCTTCAAAAACTCTACACTACTGCACAATGCTGTGGGCTATATTTACATAAATTAGACGCATCCTGTCAGTATAGTGTAGCACTGCGAATGTGTCACTCTCGCTTACTAAAATAAAATAAAAAAAGACTTCTGCCAAGGCGATTATGTTTATCATTGGTAGATCACTGTCCAAGAATGTAAATGATATTGTTCTTTTTATTTTTTATTTTTTAATCTGTATATCAGGTGTCACTAACCTTTGTGAAAGTCAGAACAACGTCTTGGATATGGATTAAGGCAAAGGGCTGTCACTTTGAAACAAACTGCTGAAATAGCGAATGTGCTCAAAAGATATTTAATGAAATGGTATTGCGAATAATTAATGATATCAATCTATTTGAAGACGCTGATGTTGTTGATTATTATGAACAATAATTGAAGGAGGTGGGAAAGATAATGATCAAAATGCAAACATATACCGGTATTTCTATATATCTCTGCATGTGTTTACATTTTCAAAATGATCACTTCTGCAACATTCCGAGGAGATTACATTGTCCCAATGGTGAGGTATTTTGAGAACCGGTCCATGGGCACCATTTGTTGTCATCATGGATTGTCATCATACAAACCCTATATAGGTTATCTGATCTCACCTCGACAAGTTTGTCCAATTTTACTGCTCATGTTATGTCAGTGCTTTGCGGTCTGTGTGCAAAATAAATATAACCAAAAGATACAAAATATAAAAGTGTCACCATGAGCTGCCTGTGACCATGATCACCCACCACAACCCTAGGGAGGATCAGCACTATGGAACACTGATAAATTAATAATATACATACAGCTATAACCTCACAATCTGCTTTTCAGATTTGTTTCAATCAATGATCTTGAGTATAGCTATGATGCAACTAGAGTTCAATATACACTTACCATTGCAGATGGGAGAATGCTCTGATATGATTAATAAATCCATGATACAAACACTCCTGCTTCCATTAGCAGCACTGACAAGAAGAAGATTAAGTTGCATTTAATGAGGCATATTTGAAAACGGGGAAAGCAATTCTGGCTTCAAAGGGTTGTTCATTGACACGAATGAAAAGCCTCTCTGTGCTGTAATATGTGTTTAGTCGTAATCCGTCATCATAGGTAAGAACAACTGGCTAGCAAAAAAAAAAAAGATTGCAGCCACTCACACATTGACAGGAACACTTGATAACACGTTTATCAGTGATGTCACAGTGAGTTGTCTCATAACAGATGCAAGCACTGCTGTTACTTTGCTGACAACAGCCAATATTAAACACACACACACACACACTAGCCAACATGCAGCAGTAGCATTTCGCCGTCAAAAGTGTGACTCAGTGTTGAGCTGTGCTCGTAAACAGAGCACAAGAGCAAAATAAACTTGGATAAACTCAAGAAGGAGCAAAATGACAACCAAACAAATCTTCACAAAGTAAATGCCCAGTCAGCAAAATTGGTCTGGCCCAGCTCTGGGGCAGACACGGCACGTACACTCGGCCCACATACCTCAAAGTAACGAATTACTCCAGCAACAAAAAGAGCTTTTTACGGCGCTCTTGCAACAACAACAGGAAAATTTCAAAGGATTTGTCAAGATGATAATAGACTCAACAAACTCACGACTTGACACTTTTACCAGGGAAGTCCAATAAATAAAAACCAGCATCAACTTTACCCAAAAAGAGGTAGACGACATTAAAAAAAATCTAATCTGTCAAACTGGCCATTCCAAAGACATGCAAACAGAATTCTACAAAATATGTGACGGCATGCTTGTATTAACAGACAAGATGGACTACTTGGAAGGACAGTCAAGAAGAAACAACTTGGTAATTGATGGAATTGAGGAAAAACCGGGAGAAATGTGGACTGAAACAGAGGAAAAAGTTCAAAAAATCCTCAAGGAGAAGCTGCTGATACAGGGGCAAATTGAGGTGGAGAGAGCTCACCGCACAGGAAGACAAGAACCTGGAAGACCTCGTCCGAGGCCAGTTGTGGTGAAATTTCTCAAATACAAGGACAGATCAAGGATCCTACAAAAAGCAAAATACTTAAAAGGCTCCAACATCTACATCAACGAAGACTTTACAGATGCCGTACGACAAAAAAGAAAAGAGCTCCTCCCAAAATTAAAAGCTGCACGTGACAGAGGGGAAACTGCCTACTTAAGACATGACAAACTTATCGTCCACCCCCGCACCAGTACTCCAACACAACAGGCTCGAGTTCAACACCATCAAGCAGCATACTGAGAATTATTCACCACCCGAAGATAAAAACTCTGACCCTACTGAAGCAGGAAAGTCACATACCAAAAACATGGACTTCGAACCCTTTGATCACCCTTCCAACCCTTTGATGACTTCCAACCCTACTGACCACAAGACATTTGACCCTGAGAACAACTTGGACCCGGACAATAACTTTTTCAAGACCGACCGACCGCGAGGGAGCCAGCGACGACCGACCGTGAGGGAGCCAGTGATGACCGCGAGGAAGCCAGCGACGACTGCAAGGGAAGCAAGCGACCGCGAGGAAGCCGGGAGACAACCAGCCAGCGACCACCGCGAGGGAGCCAGCGACGACCGCAAGGGAGCCAGAGACGACCGAGAGGAAACCAGCGACGACTGCAGGGGAGCCAGTGACCGCGAGGGAGCCGGGAGACAGCGAGCCTGAGGGAGCCGGGAGACAACCAGCCAGCGCGCGTGAGAGAGCCGGGAGGCAGCCAGCCAGCGAGCGTGAGGGAGTCGGCGACGACCGCAAGGGAGCCAGCGACCACGAGGGACCCAGAAGACGTCCAGCCAGCAACCGCGAGGGAGCCAGTGATGACGGCGAGAGAGCGAGCGACGACAGCGAGGGAACCAACGACGACCGCGAGGGAGCCAGCGACGACCGCGTGGGAGCGGGAAATTCACATCCCAAAAACATGGACTTCCAACCCTTTGAAGATATTGACTATAAGCCATTCGATCCCGAGAACAATTTGGACCCAGACAACAACTTCTTCCAGAACAAACAAAGGGTAACAAACTCTGACTATTACCTGGATGAACAATTCAACACTAATATAAAATTGGAAAATGCACTTTCAGTAATACACTTAAACAGTAGAAGTCTCTATAAAAACTTCACAAAAATCAAAGAATACCTGACTAAATTCAATAAATTTAAAATAATTGCCATATCAGAAACTTGGCTTGATGAAGATAAAACAACTGAAATGGAAATAGAAGGTTATGAAATGTTTGCAACTAATAGGGAAAACAAAAAAGGAGGGGGGGTTGCAATATATGTAGACAAAGCACTTAAATGCAGTAAAATCGAGAGATTGACAAACACAATAGAAAACCTAATGGAATGTCTAACCATTGAAATACATAATAAAAAGGCATCAAATATCATCATAAGTTGCATCTATAGGACACCAGGATCATGTATTGACACATTCAATAAAAAACTAACAGATATGCTCAGTTACAACAACGATAAGAAAACACGAATAATATGTGGTGACTTTAACATTGACTTATTAAACCCAAATGGACACAAAAAAAACAACCGACTTCATAAATACTATGTACAGCAACAGCTTTTTCCCAGTAATCCTGAAACCTAGCAGAATAACAGTTGACACGGCCACATTAATAGATAACATATTTATAAATAAGATTGATCATAAAATGGAAAGTGGACTTCTCATTAATGACATAAGTGACCACCTACCTGTTTTTGCAGTTTTTCATAATTATTTTGATAGAAAAGCTAAGTCAACAACTCACATAACAGAAATAAGACTAAGAACCCAACGCTCCACCGACGCCTTTAAGCAAGACCTAGAAAAACAAAACTGGACCGAGGTCTACTCAAACGAAGACCCAAATACAGCGTTTGAAGTATTTCAGTCTACCATAATCTCCTTATATGATAAACATTTTCCATTAACTAAAGTCTCCAAAAAGTATAAAGACCCAAGTAAGCCATGGATAACGAAAGGCATAGAAAACGCATGTAAAAAGAAAAACAATTTATATAAATTGTTTTTAAAATTGAGAACTGAAGAAGCAGAAAAAGAAAATAAGACCTATAAAAATAAACTAGTAAATATTATAAGAACCAGTAAAACAGATCATTATCATGCACTATTAGAGCAGAATAAAAGTAACACACAAGAAATATGGAAGATACTTAACCAAGTAATCAGAAATAGTCCTAAAAAAATGGATTATCCAGAGTATTTTATCAAAGGCAAAAATACTATTTTGGAAAAAACTGCAGAAATAGCAACTGAATTTAATGAGTATTTTGTCAACATCGGCAGTAACCTAGCAAAACAAATTCCTGATCCAACAAACTTGTTTGAAATAGATAGATATGTAGAAAAAAAACTCCTCCACGATGTTCCTTACTGCTGTAAAACAAGAAGAAGTATCAAATATTATAAAAACTTTTAAAAATAAAAAGTCAACTGATTGCTTTAATATTGACATGACAATAATAAAGCAGATTATAGAATATGCAGTTCGACCTTTCACGCACATATGCAACCTGTCATTCAAAGCTGGTATCTTTCCATCAAAAATGAAAATTGCTAAAGTTATTCCAATCTATAAAAGTGGAGAAAGACATCGGTTTACAAATTATAGACCAATATCACTACTACCACAATTTTCAAAAATATTAGAAAAACTATTTTCTCGCAGACTTGATAGCTTTATACAAAAGCATGCGCTGTTAAGTGAGAATCAATATGGCTTCAGGGAAAAACGGACCACCTCAATGGCAGTTATGGAGTTTGTGGAAGCAATAGCCACTAATATAGACAACAAAGAATTTACTGTTGGGGTTTTCCTAGATCTAAAAAAAGCTTTTGACACAATAGATCACAGTATATTATTGAAAAAACTAGAAAGATATGGCATTAGAGGTGTATCTTATAAATGGATAAAAAGTTATTTAGAAAACAGATATCAGTACGTGCAACTCAACAATAAAAAAACGAATCAACTGAAAATCACTCACGGAGTTCCTCAGGGGTCAGTGCTTGGTCCAAAACTATTCATCTTATATATAAATGATATCTGCAAGGTCTCAAAACAATTTAAATGTGTCCTATTTGCTGATGATACAACTTTCTACTGTTCTGGAATAAATCTGAAACAGCTCCTGACAACCGTAGAAAACGAATTAAACAAATTAAAAAACTGGTTCGACAGAAATAAATTGTCACTTAACCTGAAAAAATCGAAGTTAATTGTTTTTGGCACAAGACCAATCAAACACCAAGCTAAAATTATGGTAAACTCAATTGAGATAGAAAGAGCGTATGAAACCAAGTTTCTCGGATTAGTAATAGACTCAAAACTATGTTGGAAGCCACATATCGATAACGTAAAAAGAAAAATAGCCAAAACCGTAGGGATCCTCTACAAAACCAAGGAAGTGCTAAATAAGAGATCTTTGTACACATTATACACTTCATTATTATTACCATATATGACCTACTGTGTGGAAATATGGGGAAATGCCTGCAAAACAAACACACTCCCTATTCTCAACCTACAAAAAAAAGCAATTCGAATTATTAATAGATCAAAATATACGGAACCCACAAATCCACTATTTATCAAATTAAATACGATGACATTTTATGACCTGGTTGACTTTAAAATCGCCCAATTAATGTACAAAGCACACAATAACCTGCTCTGCCAAAACATTCAGAAGTTTTTCGAAATTCGAGAAAGCAGCTATGATTTAAGAGGTACCAACTTATTCAAAAAACTCAAAACAAGAACAAACATCAAGCAAAGAAGTGTATCTATCAAAGGTGTTAATCTGTGGAATAATCTCGAAACGGACCTGAAAATGAGTAAATCGCTTGCCGAGTTCAAAAACAAATTCAAAAAAATAGTACAAACAACCTACATCAATCAGAGTTAAAATGATAAATTCAAAACATTAAATATAATGATAAATCAGAACTAAGTTGATAAATAGAGAAAGGTATATAAATATCCATTATGAATACAAGAGAAAATTGACACAAGAGTGTCAGGGTGTGGAAGTATATAATCCCGATACAAACCAAAAGTTGTAAAAATATCACGGTTAAGGGTAAAGTATGAGCCTTAATGGAGACTTCTTTCTTCTTACTTTTTTCTTTTCTGATTGATATAAAAATGATTTATTAGATACAATCACATAACGGGGTAGGACTAGATAAGTTTTTTACTTCTTCCTACTCCCTTGAACATAATAACTGTGTTGAATGAAGATTGATTTCTTTCTTTTTACTTTTTTTATCTACCTTATTTTCTGTCAAATTATTACTGTATATGTTTTATGTTCAATAAACAAACAAACAAACAAACAAACAAACAATGAATGACGGTCCTGCAGTAGCCCACGTCTGGCATCTATGATGTGGGCCGCATTCGGCCCAGATCTGAGCTGCATTGTAAAACCATATCTGGCCCTACTCCAGCCCGACACTGGGCCAGAACAGGTTCCTGATATCAGCCTGAATTCAACCTCAACTAAGCTACATCTTTCATGAGACATATTTGACCCACATTGAAAAAAAAAGTCTGTTAAAAAATATTAAGTCAACTGTTATAAAAATATGTTTATTGTCATAATTTGTGAACCTCATGTATAACTACACATACACTGGAAAAATGCACTTTTCTTTATTTAACAGTGAACACAAAGTCCAAATTGGGATGCAGCTTACTCTTGAACTGTATTTTTCTGTCCATCAAATTGTTGCGCTCTCCATGTCCTCTTTTCTTCTCATGCTCTCCTTCCTGTCACCATCCCGATCAGGAGCCAGATGTAGCCATCTTTTAATTGTGACATCAATTTCCTGGTCCGAGGCCCAAGATGTGAGGCTGTTAGGTCTCACAGCAGCTGTAAGAACTGTAAGAATACAAGAATGGACAGTGTGTTAGGAAAACAAACATTTGTACATGTCATGAACAATGAATAGTCGGTAAAAATAACCCCTGAAATTTCTTATAATAATAATAATACATTTCATTTATAAGCGTCTTTCAAGACACTCTAGGACACTTTACAACCAAAACTAAACGAGGTGTGACTCTGTGGGGCGGAATATTTGCCACCAAAAACTAAACGTGAATAACTTTTAAATAGTTATACTGAATTTGAATTACGTGAATTGAAGGTCAGTGGCAAGGATAATGGATGGATTTGTATATTTTACTCGGAATCATATTGAATATGATGATGTGTTTATTATTTTACTTTATGTTAACTGTTTTGTTGAGCGCTTTGTTACAGCTGCCGCTGTTGTGAAAGCGCTATATAAATCAACATGTATTGTATTGTACTGTATTGAATAACAGAGTCTGAATTGTACAATCTGAATTTGAAACGATCGACTTTTTTTTTCTTTGAAACTGTATTTGATCCTCACTGAAAATTAAATTGTTTATTCTCATATTCAGTCTTACAAATACAAAACGACATTTTTTTTCAACGTCAGATTTTGTTTTTGAATTGAGGTACTAAGTTTTAAATTAACTTTATGGTCAAGTATGAAGTATCCGGTTTGTATTGCAGCAAACGGAATAAAAAAATCAGTTAGCACGTCGACTTCACAGTGCAGAGGTACCGGGTTCAATTCCAGCTCCGGCCTCCCTGTGTGGAGTTTGCATGTTCTCCCCGGGCCTGCGTGGGTTTTCTCCGGGTACTCCGGTTTCCTCCCACGTTCCAAAAACCTGCATGGCAGGCTGATTGAACACGCTAAATTGTCCCTAGGTGTGAGTGTGAGTGCGCATGGTTGTTCGTCTCTGTGTGCCCTGCGATTGGCTGGCAACCGGTTCAAAAACCGACCATGGATACTAAGGCGTTTTAACCACCAAAAAACAACCATGTTTAGTAAAGCGTTTTTCAACGAAGAAAAACAACTATGTATAGGAAGGCGTTTTTAGCCGGGGAAAAAAATGACCATGGATAGTAAGGCGTTTTATCCCAAAAAAACGACCATGTATAGTAAGGCGTTTTTCGCCGAAAAAAACGACAATGTATAGTAAAGCGTTTTAACCCGAAAATAACGACCATGTATAGTAAGGCGTTTTAACCCGAAAAAAAACGACCATGTATAGTAAGGCGTTTTTAACCGAAAAAAAACAACCATGGATACTAAGGCGTTTTAACCCCAAAAAAACGACCATGTATAGTAAGGCGTTTTTCAACGAAAAAAAACAACCATGTATAGGAAGCCGTTTTTAGCCAAAAACAAATGACCATGGATAGTAAGCCGTTTTATCCCAAAAAACGACCATATATAGTAAGGCGTTTTTCAACAAAAAAAAAGACCATGTATAGTAAGCCGTTTTTTGCCGAAAAAAAACGACCATGTATAGTAAAGCGTTTTATCCCAAAAAAACGACCATCTATAGTAAGGCGTTTTTCAACAAAAAAAATGACCATGTATAGTAAGCCGTTTTTCGCCGAAAAAAATGACCATGTAAAGTAAGGCGTTTTAACTAAAACAAAAAACGACCATGTATAGTAAGGCGTTTTTAGCCGAAAAAAATGACCATGTATAGTAAGCCGTTTTTCGCCGAAAAAAACGAACATGTATAGTAAAGCGTTTTAACCCGAAAATAACGACCATGTATAGTAAGGCGTTTTTAGCCGAAAAAAACGACCATAGATAGTAAGGCGTTTTATCCCAAAAAAACGACCATGTTTAGTAAGGCGTTTTTAGCCGAAAAAAACGACCATGGATACTAAGGCGTTTTAACCCCAAAAAACGACCATGTACAGTATAGTAAGAAGTTTTTCAACGAAAAAAACCAACCATGTACAGTAAGGCGTTTTTAGCCGAAAAAAATGACCATGAATAGTAAGGCGTTTTAACCCGAAAATAACGACCATGTATAGTAAGGCGTTTTAACTCGAAAAAAAAACGACCATGTATAGTAAGGCGTTTTTCAACGAAAAAAAACAACCATGTAAAGGAAGGCGTTTTTAGCCGAAAAAAAATGACCATGGATAGTAAAGCGTTTTAAGCCAAAAAAGATAAGAATAAGATAAGAAAACCTTTATTAGTCTCGCAATGGAGAAATTCCCAATTCATAGCAGCAAAGTTATGAAAGGAAGAAGTAGAACAACAAAATATAGGAGCTGCTGGAAAGGCAGCCACTCTCGCGGCGCCATTTTGAAGTAAAAATAACAAAAATAACACAATACAACACATAGGGCACAGACAGTCGTGCAATCTTCACCACTTTTCTGCATACACTTTGTTGTCTGAAGCAGTTCTAGATGAAAGAGGAGAGGATCAAAGTGTCCTTTCACCAGTGGATCAGAGACGTCATGCTGAAAATGTGCACACGTCTGCTACAAGCTAAGTTTTGAAAGCAAACACGAAGCTGTAGCGTCCATTGACGAAAAGAGATGAGTTCACTTCTCCTGTCCCACGTAATCCGCTTCAAACTCCAAGTAGCGACTCCCAGTTCCAAATCCGCATCGGCGCTCTGCGCTAACGCTCCTTTCTTCTCATCGTCGGCTCCTCAAGACTTACATCCATCCAGCCGCAGACCGTTCAACAGCACCGATCTCTCCGCTTAACAAAGTGGGGCTGTGAAAAATGCTGCCCATTACAAGCGCAAGACACAAGCGCCCCGGACTGTCCAGCAACGACAGTCAAATGGCGCCGACATTCCTCCCAGTCAAAAACAGTGCTGGTATACCCATGCTGCCGATAAGGCGCAACCACCGAGCACAGAGTCTCCTCCTTGATGAATGTCGTGGCCAAAAAATGCTGAAAAAAGTCCACATCAGGTCCACACGACGTAAACAACACAAAGTGACAAAACAAACACAAAAACAAAAAAAAAAGCAGGGCTCATGAGAGCACTTGCTGACGGCTGCCGACTCGGGCGCCAAAAAAACGACCATGTATGGTACGGCGTTTTTAGCCGAAAAAAAATGACCATGGATAGTAAGGCGTTTTATACCAAAAAAACGACCATGTATAGTCAGGCGTTTTTAGCTGAAAAAAATGACCATGTATATTAAGCCGTTTTTCAACAAAAAAAACGACCATGTATAGTAAAGCGTTTTAACCCGAAAAAAACGACCATGTATAGTAAGGCTTTTTTAGCCGAAAAAAAACCGACCATGGATACTAAGGCGTTTTAACCCAAAAAAAACGACCATGTATAGTAAGGCGTTTTTCAACAAAAAAAATGACCATGTATAGTAAGCCGTTTTTTGCCGAAAAAAACGACCATGTATAGTAAAGCGTTTTAACCCGAAAATAACGACCATGTATAGTAAGGCGTTTTTAGCCGAAAAAGATGACGATGTGTAGTCAGGCCTCTTAGCCGAAAAAAACCGACCATGTAGAGTAAGGTGTTTTTAGAGGGAAAAGACAACCATGTATAGTAAGGCGTTTTTCGACGAAAAAAACGACCATGTATTTAGTAAGGCGTTTTAACCCGAAAATAACGACCATGTTTAGTAAGGCATTTTTAGCCGAAAAGAAACGACCATGTTTAGTAAGGCGTTTTTAGCCGAAGAAAAAACGACCATGTATAAATAGTAAGGCGTTTTAACCCCAAAAAACGACTATGTATAGTAAGGCGTTTTTTGCCGAAAAAAACGACCATGTATAGTAAGGCGTTTTAACCCCAAAAAATAACCATGTATAGTGAGGCGTTTTTCTAATAAAATAACGACCATGTACGTATAATAAGGCGTTTTTAGCCGAAAAAAACCCAACCGTGTGCAGTAAGGCGTTTAGCCGAAATAAACCCCACAATGTATAGTAAGGCGTTTTTAGCCGAAAAAAATGACCATGTATAGTCAGGCGTTTTAAGCCGAAAAAAATGACCATGTATATATAGTCAGGCGTTTTTAGCCGAAAAAAAGGACCATGTATAGTAAGGCTTTTTAACCCCAAAATAACGACCATGTTTAGTAAGGCGTTTTAACTAAAAAAAAACAACCATGTATAGTAAGGCGTTTTTAGCCGAAAAAGATGACCATGTAAAGTATATAGTAAGGCGTTTTTAGCCGGAAAAAAAACGCCTTCAAAATACATGGTCATTTTTTTTCGGCTAAAAATGCCTTCCTATACATGGTCGTTTTTTTTTTCGTCTTAAAACGCCCTCCTATACATGGCCTTTTTTTTGGGGTTAAAAAGCCTTACTATACATTGTCCTTTTTTTCGGCTAAAAACGCCTTATTATACATGGTCGTTATTTTTAGTCGAAAAAAAAAGCCTTACTATACATGGTCATTTTTTCGGCTTAAAATGCCCTCCTATACATGGTCGTTTTTTTCGGGTTATAATGCCTTAAGATACATGGTCGTTTTTTTCGGCTAAAAACGCCTCACTAAACATGGTAGTTTTTTTTCGGGAAAAACGCCTTACTATACATGGTCGGTTTTTTCGGCTAAAAACGCCTTACTATACATGGTCGTTTTTTTCGGCTAAAAACTTACTATTTATGGTCGGGTTTTTTCGGGTTAAAAAGCCTTACTATACATGGTCCTTTTTTTGGGCTAAAAACGCCTTACTCTACATAGTCGTTTTTTTTTTGGTCTAAAAACGCCTTACTATACATGGTTGTTTTTTTTCGTCTAAAAACGCCTTACTATACACGGTCGGTTTTTTTTTTTTGTGTTAAAAAGCCTTACTATACATGGTCGGTTTTTTTCGGCTAAAAACGCCTTCCGATACATGATCGTTTTTTTTTCGGCTAAAAACGCCTTCCTATACATGGTCATTTTTTCGGCTTAAAACGCCCTCCTATACATGGTCGTTTTTTTCGGCTTAAAATGCCTTACGATAAATGGCCGTTTTTTTCGGCTAAAAACGGCTTACTACACATGGTGTTTTTTTTCGGCTAAAAACGCCTTACTATACATGGTCGTTTTTTCTCGTTGAAAAACACCTTGCTATACATGGTCGTTTTTT
Source organism: Hippocampus guttulatus (assembly GCF_054856545.1). Taxonomy (NCBI): domain Eukaryota; kingdom Metazoa; phylum Chordata; class Actinopteri; order Syngnathiformes; family Syngnathidae; genus Hippocampus; species Hippocampus guttulatus. Next base: position 19,843,027 of record NC_141262.1, read on the forward strand.
TCGGCTAAAAACTTCTTACTATTTACTGTCGGGTTTTTTCGGGTTAAAACGCCTTACTAAACACGGTCGTTTTTTCGGCTAAAAACGCCTTACTATACATGGTCATTATTTTTAGGTTAAAACGCCTTACTATACATGGTCGTTTTTTTTCGGCGAAAAACGGCTTACGATACATGGTAATTTTTTTGTTGAAAAACGCCTTACTATACATGGTCGTTTTTTCGGGATAAAACGCCTTACTATCCATGGTCGGGTTTTTTTCGGCTAAAAACGCCTTACTAAAACATGGTCGTTTTTTTCGGCTAAAAATGCATAACTATACATGGTCGTTTTTTTCGGGTTAAAACGCCTTACTGTACACAGTCGTTATTTTCGGGTTAAAATGAATGACTATAAATGGTCGTTTTTTTTCAGCGAAAAACGGCTTACTATACGTGGTAATTTTCTTGGTTGAAAAACACCTTACTATACATGGTCGTTTTTTTGGGATAAAATGCCTTACTATCCATGGTCATTTTTTTTCGGCTAAAAACGCCTTCCGATACATGGTTGTTTTGTTTTCGTTGAAAAACGCCTTACTATACATGGTCGTTTTTTTGGGTTAAAACACCTTAGTATCCATTGTCGTTTTTTTTCGGCTAAAAACGCCTTACTAAACATGGTCGTTTTTTCGGGTTAAAACGCCTTACTATACATGGTCGTTATTTTCGGCTAAAAACGCCTTACTATACATGGTCGTTTTTTTGGGTTAAAAAGCCTTCCTATACATGGTCCTTTTTTTCGGCTAAAAACGCTTTACTACACATGGTCGCTTTTTTGGGCTAAAAACGCCTTACTATTCATGATCCTTTTTTTCGGCTAAAAACGCCCTACTATTTATGGTCCTTTTTTTCGGCTAAAAACGCCTCACTACACATGGTCGTTTTTTTTTTTTCCCATCTAAAAACTCCTTACTATATACATGGTCGTTTTTTTCGGCTAAAAACGCCTTACTATACATGATTAGAAATGAGTTTGTGGGCGATCAAGAAAACAAAGCGCCCCAGCAAAAAGGAGACGGTGGATGAAAATAATTCAGCCACCAAGGCTAAGGCACAGAGCTAGAGTTAGTTAAAGTTAGCATGTCTATTCATTTTCTAGAGTCTCTATTGTTAGGGTTTCTTTATTTTTTTCGTGACGTGAGTCAAACAAGAACAAAGCTTCATGTAAATTATGCGTTCAACTGAGAAGACGAGACAAGACCAAGACTTATTGAAACCATGAAAAAAAAAGTCATGATTGACACGATGCTAATATGGCTAACTAATACAAGTAGAGACACTGAGTCCGTGGCTAATTTGCTAATATGTCATGACTTGATTAATGACTTGCTCATTCATGGTTGGCACACTACTTTGCTTCAAGAAACACACCCAAAAAAATATTGATAGTGAAATTAAAGAAAAAAAATATATAAAATAATTTTCAGACAAGCGAGATAAATAATATATTCTGTACAGCGGTTCATGATGAGGGATGTGATTTCATTCATCTCTGTTGTCTGTTTTTGTGACGTAACATCTACTCTGGTGAGCAGATATTTTCCTCCTTGACTAATGTTTAAAGTTTAATATGCGCAGTAAGCTCCTCAAAATTTCAAGAGATAGGACAGAAGTAGGGCGCGATATGTTTGTACGGATGTCCACATATCTCCACTCTCTCCCTACGCAGGAGGTACTTTCGCCTTTGGTGTTAACATATCTGAATCGAGCGCGGCAAAGTTCATTCCTGTCTGAATTGCTGCTTATTTATTTCAAGTTTCACATCTCATCATACCTCTAAAACTTTGAAGTTGAAGTTGTTAGCTGGCTTAGCTAGCAGGAAAAAAAACTCTACCTTTTAGCTTATATTGAGCGATCCTTCCCCAAACACTTCGTTATGTCAACATTTTAGTCCAAGTCAGCAGTAGTCAATCACCTATTTGCCATCCAGAAGGATCCCCGTATCTATTGTTGCCAACCTTTACGGTCTATTTTTTCTTAATTCTTATTGTAGCACAGATAAAAACAGCAGCTGTCAAAAACTTTAATTGAATACCATCTTATATTTGACACTCTTATAGGCTTATGCGTCTCTCAGGGCTGCTGGCTCCAGATCACCTCGAGAGCTGGGGAGGATATCGACAGTGTGGCGCATTGGGTCCCGGGGCCTCAGCCCTTGATTGGGCTCAAAGCCAAGTGCGCACTCTCGCCGCGATTCCCACTATGGACATGTGTGGGGATCAACAGCAAAGAATTAGACAGGGAGGCGAAGGTGTACTGAAATGAAAAGCAATTTCCACAACAGCACAGTTGCACTGAGAAATAAAGACAACGGCATAGAACACAGGGACGCTCATAGCCGCAGGCGAAGAGAAAGTGAACAATGGAAAGTGCGCTCCAGATGAGAATGAGAGATCGCAGAGCAGAGAACCACCGGGGATGAGAGAAGCGGTGTGTAATTGTGTGGAAGAGCAAGGCGGGAGGGCTGGGTGATCGAGGGATGCGGAGTGAGGAAGCTTGAAGACGCTCGAAAAAATAAAGACATGAGACAAAAGTGGTGTTTTTAGCGCACCACTGCGGTAGGCTCCTTAACAAGAAATTATTTATTCAAAGCACAATCTTAAAAACCTAGTCGAAACAGTATCTTAACAGAATTTACTGTTTAACGTCATCTGACTTAGAATGTACCTATTTGGCTTTTTACGGACTATATGCCAGACAATAATAAGGGTAACATTTTTGCTTGCTTGCAACTGAGCTGGAGCTAATCCCGAGTGACAGAGTGGGAGCCAGTTCACATCCAAAGAGCAAAGAGAGAGAGAGAGGGGGGGGGGGGGGGGTTATTATGAATCCTGCAACAAAAACAAAACACACAAAAAAAGCAAGAGCCCCCTCCTCAAAAAAAAAAACTAACAAAAAAAATCAATATAAAATAGATATTAAAAAATATATTTAGGACAGATGATTTTCAGTTCTTGACCTAAATTTTTTATTTTGACACACTGTTGTGCGTAACAGTTTGGAACAGTATATTTGAAATGATTTTAAAATCTATATATGCTATCATTGAGAGGTTTATTTAAAAATGTTTTAATTGTACTCTTAATGGTGTTTTGGAATGACAGTTGATTGTCTTATTCCATGGGTTGGATGGCCGCTAAGAAGCCATTTTGTCAACAGGCAGGTGAACAACCAGTTGGTATGCTCAACCTTCATTCACTAGCCATGTCGGGCAACAACAAACAGCCACCTCATTCTGACCACCCTGACGGCATACGCCCGCCACACTTAAAATTTAGAACTGTCGAAGCCTTTTAGATGAAAGGAGAATTGTCTTCAGCAAAAAAGAAGTGAACAGTGGCCTTCTTTAACCTTTGCAACTTGCCACCACTTGGATAACTGAGAATCTAAGCAGATATATTTCAGGTGTAGATCAATTCTGTCCCCTTTCGTAAGGTGATTATAAAATGTGTTCTATTTCCTGTTCCAGAGGGGGGATGAGCTGCGGGCGTGAGCGACAACTGGAGGCAAACTGTTTTCCCCAAGTCGAGTTCCACCTTAAAGCTGTCTGCTACACTGTGGCACAGCGGGAGGGCAGAAAGCATTCACGCTGCGGAGGCTTGATAAATAATTGATCTGCCCGCTGCTTGCCTGTCTTATTGCTTTCCATGCGAGCTGACAGAGGTGAGTGCTGCTTGTCTGCTGCCTTCTCTCCCCACTTACGTAAGCGCTTGACCTCATCCACTGCAGAGAGGCGAGAGTTGGGATTCCCTCCTGCTCATGGAGAACAGATGGAAGGGAGCTGTGGTGGGAGCAGCGTGCTGCATGAGGAGGAAAACAGGTGATGAAAAGCCAACATGTCGCTTGGTTCTAAAAATGTGCTAATAGCAAAAAAAAAAAAGGGGTTGAGTGAGTGTGTGTTGACGTTGCAGTCTGCTAGGTAGGGATGAGATGAAAAAAAAAAAAAAAAACGGGCTGGGGAAACGAGTGGTTACTCCAGCCCGGAGGGAGACGCTTGGCTGTGCGGCAGCGTTTACTGCATGAAGCAATTCCAGTTGGAAGTAACAGAACACAAGCGTATTGAAGTGTCGTTCTGTTGCATAAGGATGGCTGCTTCGACGCCTCAAAGTTTTTTGTTTGTTTGTTTTTCCAATTGTCGTGTGACAGCATGCATGGTTGTTCCATTGCTCGCATTTATGAAAATGTTAAATGACTTTTAATTGAAATAACATGCCGTAAAGTTATTTGACAAGTGTATCAAATTACCAAAAGAGTCTCACAGGGCTTCAAAGGCCCACAGTTCACAAAAATCAAAACATTTCCCCTGGTCTCAACTCCAAACAAGGGAAAACATTTCATGGAAGAAAAAAAAAAGGGAGAAATCTTTGAGAAGAGCTCACAAATTTACTTACAAGGTGACCTTAGGCTGCCTGGGATGCCAAGCGGGCAACATTGATCACATTTGATGCTGTACAATAGTTAAAACCACAAGAGAGGAGGGGGAAGGAGAGAGGGGAAGTGGCAACAAAAAAGGCCAAAATCCAGATGTCAGGAGAAACTCTCAAGGAATTGCACACTGCAAGAACCAAGACAAGAACACTAAAAATCATACTAGACCCCCCCCCCCCCCACACACACACACACACACGCATCCTGCCCACCACCGGCACCACGGCAAGTCTTTCCATACTTATATATCATGTCTGTTTATCGTCATTGCTTGTTATTGCAATACTAGTGTAGCCTATACTACCGGAGACAAGTTCTGTGTGTGTTTTACAATAAAGATGAGTCTCATTCTGATTTGTAATTGGGTAGTGTATATACAGCAGTAATGGGTGTTTTCATGAAAGTTGTTTGTTTTGACCAAACACTTTTGAACTGTCTTCTTTTGATGGCTGGCAAAGAAATGCAGAAAAAAACAGGTGTCTGACCTCTCACTGTGGGAAATCACAGCATCAAAGTGGACAAAGTCTTTGTGAGGCGATGACAGCCACTAACCGATGCTGACGACGGAACAACACTCTTGAAGAGACTACAAAGCAACTGATTTATTGTATTTTGCTATCCTGATTCTGAGAGCACCTGCACAATAGGCTCGATTGAAAGGGTACGTTACAGAAATTTGACTTAACTGTTTGAATACTAATTCAGGTAGTTGAAAGACGCCAATCCAGTCAAACTCAAGAGGAAGAGCGTCAAGATGCTTGCCTCTGACATTTAATAATCCTTCAGGGATGCATGCATCATTAATGGAGCCGACAGACTCTGGTGCCGCAGACTTTTACCTCCGTTGGCCGCAGTTGGACAGCCTCATGCTTATTATTATTATTTGCACTGCTTAATTAATTAGTTCATGTAAAAAAAAAATCACACTTTCTGGCTATGGAATCACAATTAATGGAAATGTGCAGCACTTGATGCTAAGCACATGTAAACACAACCCTCCACTAAATCATGGACTTGAAGAAAAAATTATTTCAATCTGCGACGCATAAGATTATTTTAGATAATGGAAACTAAGAAAAGGAGCAAAGTAAAATTGGGGAAAAAATCTGTTCCATCATGAAATAAAATAATAACAAAAATGCTTCTTTATGTCGTTTATTCTGCAATACATAGCAATCCTTTTCTTCATCTTGCACTCCACAAATATGCAATGTGTCAAAAAAAATTAAAACTAACACTAAAACTAATAAAAACATAAGCACTCCACAAATACTCTGTCAAAAAAACTAAAACGAATACTAAAACTAAGAAAAACATAAGCACTCCACAAATACTCTGTCAAAAAAACTAAAACTAACACTCATACTAAGAAAAACATAAGCACTCCACAAATACTCGATATGTCCAAAAAACTAAAACTAATACTAAAACTAATAAAAGCATATCATTTTTCAAAAAAAAAAAATACATATATAAGAAACTAAACATAACTGAATAATGAATGCCTTTACATCAGCTCCTATACATTTTGTTCTATTCTCTTCCTTTCATAACTTTGCTGCAGTAAATTGGCAATTTCTCCATTGTGAGACGATTGAAGGTTTTCTTATTATTCTTACAAAAAATGAGAATAATAATAACAAAAGTTCAAACCAAAGTGGTTAGCATGTCGGCTTCGCTGTTCTGAGTTCTAGGTCGGAATCTTGAGTCTGGCCCTCCTGCGTATACCGCATACACACTCTCGTTCAAAAGTTTGGTGTCACAGAGAAGTCTTTATTTTTTTAATTATTTTTTTTTTGAAAGGCACGTTTTTTTCCTCTGAATAAATTAACATGAAACTAATCAGAAATACAATCTTGACATTGTGATGTGGTCAAGAAAAGTGTGTTTTTCCTTTCAAACTTAGTGATTCCCAAACGTTTCTATATTCCATTGCAGATGGGAGAGGCACCTACAATATTGGCGGGAGGCATTTATTTGTTTCATTTGGGTGATGCACCCGTTTTGTGGCCTATTCGAGGGACGAGCACTATTACAGGAAATTAAGGTCTCGCTTAATATCCGTGCGCTAAAAATAAGAATGATTGTCAGATTTCGTCTGGGATAACATCGTTCCTTCATCGATTTCCATCCTTGCCTCTCTCCCACTAATAACAATCGGGTTGCCGACTGCGCCCGTCAGAGGTCTCAGTTGAAGGCAATCCATTAAATTCATTTAAATGCTCTCCTTGTTTAAACACAGGTTTCATTTCTTAGAGGCTCAAAGGTATTGAATAGCGTCTTTTTTTTTTTTTGTTGAAATTACATGACAGTAATTTCACGCATTGACTTCTTGACTGGCAGGTGGGAAATTACTTTTTGTTAAAAAAATATCAAGCGACAATTGAGGGAAAAAAGTTAAACCTATGACCTGAATATCTTTGGTTAAGTTCTCATTAACCTTAACCTCTTCTACAAAGTGCACCTATGCCAAGAAGTCATCAGTTCGACATCGTAATCAATAATAAGTTTGGATTAGTGGATTACAGTGTGCGCAGGGAGTAATTCTGACAGGGGGTCAAATAGCGGCATCGCTGCTACTTGTATTTCATTAAATATTTGTTTTTCGATTAATTGAAATACACACAGCGGCCCAGTGATCGGGTGGCTAGCGCATCGACCTCACACTGCAGAGGTACCGGGTTCGATTCCAGCTCCGGCCTGCGTGGGTTTTCTCCGGGTACTCGGGTTTCCTCCTACATTCCAAAAACATGCATGGCAGGCTGATTGAACACTAAAAATTGTCCCTAGGTGTGAGTGTTGTGGGCGCGAATGGTTGTTCGTTTCTGTGTGCCCTGTGATTGGCTGACAACCGGTTTTGGGTGTCCCCCGCTCCCCATGTCCAAAGACAGCTGGCATAGGCTCCAGCATGACGCGTGACCCTTGTAAGGAGAACGCGGACGAGTAAATGATTCGATGGATGGATGGATTAAATACACATTGGATTTGAAATAATTGAAGCAATGTTTGATTGAAGGTTGCAACCAATTATAGCACATGATGTGGTATTCTTTGGATCAGGAGCTGTTCCTTCTCATTCTCTCATCTTCAAGCTCTATGTGACAAATGTTAACCTTTGTTTTGAATAAAATCACACTTTATGCAAGCGCTAAAAGTCTTGCTCACAAGCACTCCCCAATGAGGTCTTCCGCAAATAAAGTGACATCAGATGCAGTCATTTTGTGCATGTTACCCATGTTAAGTATTCCTTAATCTGAGGACACGAAACACCAGCCATTGCTGGCTCGCATATTTCCTCATCTGAGAATGCTGGCGCCATATCTGGGTGTGAAAGTATTTTTGCTAAAGGTGGTCCTGCAGATGGTGACGATCCGTTGATGTCAGATCTTAAACGTTAAAAAAAAAAAAAGAAGAAAAACTCTGCTGAACTTAACTATTCATCCACCCATGATCCGAGCTGTGTTTGTGTGTGTGTGTGTGTGTGTGTGTGTGTGTGTGTGTGTGTGTGTGAGTGTGAGGGTGCGCGTCAGACCCTTTATATTTGTAACTGATTTTTATTTGCTAATAGGTGGGGACTCAACAGTGTCCGGATGAAAGTGTGAGACGAGAGTTTGGGGAGAAAGATGCGGCAGAGAAGCGGAGTGGGCGCTTGTTCACATCGCCGTGTTTGAAGCAGGCAGACTCTGTAATGAATTGTACTGTCGCCGCCTAATGAATGGAGTCGAGAGATGGGCGAAAGGAAATGAAGGGAGTCGGGAGATGTCAAACGACATGAACGATGAAGTAGCTCATATCTGGGCCTATATTACAGCAGCCTATTAGTTCTCCTGTCTCTGCTGGCGATGGGCGTAATGAGGCAGTCTCCAAAGACCAAATTGATGCCTCCACTGTCTGCAACCCTTCTGAGAAGGGGGCAGGGCTACGATGAGGATGTGCAGGGCCACATCTCCCACCTATGTTTTGACTCATTTATTATTCCCTCAAACACGATGGCACCGCCATCTGTTTAGGTGTCAGCAAAAAAAAAAAAAAAAAAAAAAACTACTTTAATTCTTCCGCAAAACTGGATTTTTCATTTTTGTTGAAAAATAGATTTTCCTTGGGTGAATAATCTTAAACTTTCTTTTTTAAAAACCCTGGAAAGTGAACTCACAGTTTTGCTTAGAAATATATTCTGAATGTAAGAAGATCATTTCTGAAGCATGTGCAAACTTGACGATACAGAATTCATTGTTTTTTACGATGTCAGTTTTCTCGATTATTCGGCGTAGCTAAAACAAGCCCACTGACACACTTAGGCCTCCAGCATGAGTAACCCAACCACGTACATGACTTTCCGTGCCTTTGTTCGCAAAAAACGCAATTACACTGTGCAGTGAGGTATCTCCGTATGCCTAAATGCAACTTTGCTCCTTTAAAGCGTCTCGTTGATTACCTCGAGTGTGTGCGCATTACAAGGAGAAAGACAGAAAAGTAAGATGGGATTTTATTGATTTATCTATTTTTAGGTCTGACTAGAAAGCGAACATGTGGACTGGGGCGTCAGGCTGGAATAGCTGTGTTAGAGCGCCTCGTTGTCATGGCATTGAAAAGCCCTGTGATGACCCGGTGGGATGTAACTGCATTCCAGCCACCGGAGCCTTTAAGCAAATATGTTTTGACATCTCAAACATGTAGTTAAGTGCAGGCATCAGAATGATATTTGTGATCCATTTTTTTCCTGGTCATAGTCGTGGTAGTTGATTGACAGTGTGTCCTAACGACTATACCTCCAGCCACAAAGTCTATGACCACACTACAAAGCTTTTCAATGTCCTATTAAATATCAGAATCAGAATCAGAATCATCTTTATTGGCCAAGTATGTAGAACACACAAGGAATTTGTCTCCGGTATAACACGCTGCATTAGTATCATCGTAAACAACAAATCATTGAACCATTTTAGAGTAACCAGTAGCAGTATTTGTAGTACAAGAAGAGTGACTACGTCAGTGACTGTTTAAGGAGTTAATGGCTAGAGGGAAGAAGCTGTTTAAGTGTCTACTGGATTTGGTGCGCATGGATCTGTAGCGTCTGCCTGAGGGGAGTAGCTGGAAAAGGTGGTGGGCAGGGTGCAGTTGATCCAGGAGGATTTTCCGTGCCCTTGTCTTGATTCTTGCAGTGTGCAAGTCCTCAAGAGTGGGTAGGGCGGTGCCAACGATTTTTTCCGCCGTCCTAACTGTCCGTTGAAGTCGGATTTTGTCCTTTTTTGTGGCAGCCCCAAACCAAACCGTGATGGAAGAACACAGGATTGATTCGATGACTGCCGTGTAGAACTGTCGTAGCACCTCCTGTGGCAGGCCATGCTTCCTCAGCAGCCTCAGGAAGTACATCCTCTGCCGGGCCCTTTTCAGGATGGAGATGGTGTTGACTTCCCACTTCATGTCCTGGGAGACTGTGATTCCCAGGAACTTGAAGGTCTCGACGGTTGACACAGGGCAGTTGGATAGTGTGAGGGGCAACTGTGGAGAAGAATGTTTCCTGAAGTCCACGATCATCTCTACAGTCTTGAGCGTGTTCAGCCCAAGGTTGTGTCGGCTGCACCAGAGCTCCAGCTGCTCCACTTGTTGGCGGTACGCAGACTCGTCGCCGTCTTTGATGAGACCGATGACCGTGGTGTCGTCTGCGAACTTTATGAGTTTGACAGCTGGATCTGTTGAGGTGCAATCGTTTGTGTAGAGAGAGAAGAGCAGTGGAGAGAGGACACATCCCTGTGGGGCTCCAGTGCTGGTGGTGCGTATTGATGATGTTGTTGCTCCCAGTCTCACCTGTTGTGTCCGTCCCGTCAGGAAGCTGAGGATCCACTGGCAGATTGTAGGGGACACACCGAGGTGGAGAAGTTTGGGGGTGAGGAGTTCCGGGATGATGGTGTTGAACGCAGAGCTGAAATCCACAAACAGAATCCTTGCGTAGGTCCCTGTGCTGTCGAGGTGCTCGAGGATGTAGTGCAGACCTATGTTGACTGCGTCTTCCACAGACCTGTTTGCCCGGTAGGCAAACTGGAGAGGGTCCAGCAGGGGTCCGGTGACGTTCTTTAGGTGGTTCAGCACAAGGCGTTCAAAGGACTTCATGACCACAGACGTCAGGGCGACAGGCCTATAGTCGTTCAGTTCCGATGTTGCCGATTTCTTGGGAACTGGGATGATGGTAGACTGTTTGAAGCAGGATGGGACCTCACACAGCTCCAGAGATCTGTTGAAGATTTGTGTGAAGACCGGAGCCAGCTGGTCAGCGCAGACTTTCAGGCAGGAGGGGGACACTTTGTCAGGCCCCGCAGCTTTCTTGATCTTCTGATGCTTGAAGAGCCGTCTCACATCCTGTTCGTGGATCTGTAGTGGAGAAAAAGAGGGTGGGGGGGTAGGTAGAGTGGTTTCTGGTAGAGGTGGGTGTGTGTGGGAAATGGGGGTGACCTTTTCAAATCGGCAGAAAAACATGTTTAGTTCATTAGCAAGACCCTTATTGTTCACTGTTTGGGGGGGTGGCATTCTATAGTTAGTGATTGCTTTCAGGCCATTCCATACAGATGCAGAGTCGTTAGCAGAGAACTGGTTTTTCAGCCTCTCTGCATAGCTTCTCTTAGCGATGTTAATTTCCTTTGTCAATTGGTTTCGGGCGTGTTTGTACAGTGCCCGATCTCCACTTCTAAATGCGGCCTCTTTCTCTTTCCTGAGTTGCCTGAGTTTGGGAGTAAACCATGGCTTGTTATTGTTGAAGGAGCGGAAGGACTTCGTTGGTACACACATGTCCTCACAGAAACTGATGTATGATGTTACAGTGTCTGTGTATTCATCCAGTGTGCCCGTTGAAGTTTCAAAGACGCCCCAATCAGTGCAGTCTAAGCATTCTTGTAGAGCTAGCTTTGCTTCATCTGTCCATTTTTTCACAGTCTTAACAACCGGTTTAGCACATTTGAGTTTCTGTCTGTATGTAGGTATTAAGTGGATTAAATTGTGGTCAGAAAGACCCAATGCTGCACGGGCGACCGATCGGTATGAATTTTTGATTGTTGTATAGCAGTGGTCTAGAATGTTGCCTTCTCTGGTGAAACAGTCGATGTGCTGCTTATATCTGGGAAGTTCACGGTTAAGATGTGCTCTATTAAAATCGCCCAAAATTATCAGGGGTGACTCTGGGTATTTTAGTTCGAGTTTGTTTACTTGTTCGGCTAGCGTTTGTATCGCCGTGTTAGCGTTAGCTTGTGGTGCAATGTAAACACCGACTAGTAAAAAGGAGGTGAACTCACGTGGCGAGTAGAATGGCTTGCAGTTTAAAGACAGCGACTCCAGGTCCGGGCTGCAGTGTGCGTCGAGCTTCGTGACATCAGTGCACCATTCTTCGTTGATATAGAAGCAAATCCCGCCACCTTTCGATTTCCCTGATAGCTCTGTGTCGCGGTCGGCTCGGAGAAGGCGGAAGCCGGGTAGATGTAGCGCGGAATCCGGGTGGCGGTCACTGAGCCAGGTTTCAGTGAAGCAGAGCGCAGCAGAACGTGCAAAGGTTTTGTTGGTCTTTGTGAGGAGAAGAAGTTCATCCATCTTGTTTGGCAGAGATCGTAGATTAGCAAGATGGATCGATGGGAGCGGGGTTCGAAATCCGCGCTGCCGGAGCTTGACGAGCACGCCGGCTCTCTTCCCCCTCCTCCGGCGGAGTTTCCATGCTCCGTACAGCGCAGCCGCTCCGCTCGCGATTAGCTCCGAAAAACCTTGTGGGTTTTCGTGTGCTGGTGAAAAAAGACCGAGCGTAGACTCCCCAATGCGCAGCAACTTTTCCCTCGTGTAAGTAAGCCGCTCAGGGTCGCCAAAAACTAACGAAAATGACAAAAACAGGGATAATACTAGGGAGCGTGTGACCGAGGCTGCCATACCTGTCGGCGCCCGATGATTATTAATATCACAGTAACAGAGAGATGCAATGTCTTTTGGCCTGCTTTTTTCGAAGATGGCAAAAAGCTTTCAATGTTTGCCGTTCATTCTCTCTGCACTTTTCATCCACCCTTCCTTTTTGCATCCATTTTGACAGCCTTTACCCTCATCATGGCTGACATTTCAAGTGGCCGTCCACCCGAAGAGACTCATCATGAACAAAAACCCCAATTAGTGAAAGTGCTCCTCACCTTGACAAGACGGAACGAGCTGGCCTTATTCACACAACCTGACCTCTCTTTTTTTCTTTTTTTTTTCCATTTCCCACCTCGTCTTTGCGACGGCAAGTCATCTAATCGCCACCTTGAAATTGTACAGCCCGTCTTTGAAAACACATTTTTTTAAGGAGCGCTCAAATGTAATTCTCCTAATTATTACTAGCCGATGAGCAACGCTGTTGCTTGGAGACAGATTTGCAATGCATTGGAAAAGGTTTAGCTAGTTGACTTTTTAGCAGCCCGCAATGCAAGATCAGGCTTTCATTTGGCATTGAGGAAAAAAACGACAAGAATAGATTTTTTTTCCCACGGTGACATGGTTGCCATCATACAAAGCCTGAGCAAGCGACAATGTGTGTGGTGACGCTGGAGTCTTTCTGCTTTGAACGTGAGTCAACGTTCAGTGTATTTTACGCTTTTCTTCCCACGTGCCCTTGTTTAGACTGGAATAAACGCCAGAACAAGCAAAAACCGTTCATCCTTTAATGCTCGCTCTTGTGTGACATCGCGCAAAATGTCAATGATCCAAGTTCTGTGCTCCAACAAAAAGATGAGCAAGGCATATGAAATGAAAAATTCAAAAGAATAGGAGTCTAGAAGGCTCAAAAAAATTGGTAAACTAGTAAGAGGAACAGACTCACAGACAGGAACAAAAAACACGAGAAATGACCGGACTAAGACCGAACTAAGACCGACTAAGAAGCAGGGAACTACAGTGGTACCTCTACTTACGAACATCTCTTCATATGAAATTTTCAAGTTACGTAATGCCTCAACAGGAAAATCGTGCCTCTTGTTACGAAAGAAATTTCAAGATATGAAAGGTAAAAATATAGTGTGGTCTGCTCCTCGTAGCTCCGAGTTTCCTGAACGCAACAGAACTTATAGCTGCTCTGCCATTGGCTATTTCTGAGCATCATTCTGTCATCCCATTGGCTAAGAGGGACCTCTACCTTATGTGTCCATGTGTGTGTAGATCAATAAATAGATTGATATGTCTCTGTGCGGCGTCCTCGTCATTGGCCCCCTCAATGAAGCGTTCCGATAGTTTTACATCACTTTGAATCAAAAAGTGTTCACCAGTCAGGCGGTCACTCACTATGCTGATGTTTGCCTTGGATATTTTCGAAGGATTGTTAAAAGTTGACAAAAGCAAATTTCCTTGGATCAGTTCTTTCCAAAACGCCAGGCAAAAAGAAAGAACATGAACTCAAGGGGGCAAAAACCGATGAGGACGCAGTTAAGTTAAATGACCATCATTTTAATTTTTTACTCTGTCATTTTTTACATTTTGCACAACTCTCATTTATTCTGCAATAATCAAATTTTAACATGTATTTGTTACATATTTTGATGCATTTTCATGCTTTAGAAAACATTTATGTCTGAATGTTGAGGGGGCTTGGAACGGATTAGGGCATTTACATGGTAAACGTGTCTCTACTTACAATTTTTCTAGTTAGGAAATTTCTTACAGAACCAATGAATTCCGTAAGTAGAGGTACACTGTACATACAACAGGACGAGTTTCAAATTGAAGCACCTTGTGAAGTAACACGCTCACAGTTGAAAAGATACAGTGCGTGCATTGTAACAGGTGAGGTAGTCAGTGAAGGGAACCCAAGAAGAAACCGTGACACATTTTAAAAAGGATATCTTCATATAAACTTTTTATTCAGTGCATTTTTGTGTATACAACAAATAAGAAACAACTGGAAGTCATCAGGCAGTCTGGAGGTCTGCCTGCATAATGTTGTTTTACGTTTTTATCCTGGTAGCGTGGAACATAGGATCCAACATGGGTTTAATTACATACAGCCTACATCATGCAGCTCTAGACCAGAAGTCCCCTGCGTTCTCCCATGCAACAGATTCACCTCGTACAAACCACCTCAAGGGAACCGAGAACAGGAAGTCCCGCGAAAAGCAAGTACCGGCAAAAAAAAAAGTAATACGTAGCTTCAACGGACTCAAAAAGGTCCTTTTTTTTTCTTTTACATGCCCTGTGCAAGAGAGGGAAGAAGTCAATATATGAAGCCCGCCACCCATTTTCTTTTCGTATACTTTTACAAATATGACATCCCTATAAAATGTTAAGCCACCTAAAAGTCCACAGTATTCTTTTTTTTGTTTGTTTGTTTTAAATATAGAAAATATCATCACCACAACAAGTTACTCAAACATATAACGAGCATCCCGGGGAAGCCATATTTCAGGCAGAAGTTGACCAAAAAGGATGACGGGAAGAGGTTTGAGTTATGACACGAGCACGGAGGAGACAATCCACGAGAACCAGAGACAGACTTTGTGACAGAACAAGAGAGGGGGGAAAAGGCGCGGGGACACAGCGAAATATCGTTTCATACCTCGGCTGACGAGCGGAACCTCTCGGAAAACATTGACCACTCCAGTGTGACTGACATCATCATTTTCCTTTGCCATGTTTGCACTCGTCCCAAAAAAAATTACACTGGGGAAGAAAAATAAAATCCAGCTTTGCCTTCATGTTGACTTCGTCATCTTAAAGGGACACTCTTTCATTCAGTCTTTGGTTTGCTGGAGTCCTTTCAACGGTGCGACCAAACTACTGAACAATGGCGAGGGCGGGACAACGAGAGGGTACAAACAAACGAGAAAAAAAAAAATCGGTCAAAAGAAACGAAATGTTCTTGGCTAATTGTGGAATTGGCCAGAAAAAAGGGCAGCTGTGGCGTCTTGGAAAAAGAAGGGAAAGTTAAAAGCCTCCATGCTCGGATCTCGCATGTCAGGTCAGCCAAACGTAGGTTTAGGTTTCCCCTCCCCCATGCTAGAGAGCTCAGTCTCTGAGCATGTGCACAAGGACGCAAGGAGAGCTACTGTTTGGCCGAGGCCTCGAGTAACCGGCAGAACCGGGTCGGGCCAGGCCAGGGAGTTTATAGGCTTTGTATTCACAGAAGCATGGATATGAGAGAGATCAGGGCTCGGACTGTATGCCGGCAGCCCCGAAATTTCCCCTGAATGACCGCTCGCTGCCTGTCCCCTGTCTGACGGACGCACAAGTGCTTGTAGCCTACATGAGCTCAGAGATGTTATGGTGCGCACGGGAAAATGAGACAAAAATAGATGAGCTAAGTGGTGAGTAAATCGATAATAAATTAGCCCCAAAGTGACAAGATTTTTCTTCAGAATGGTGAATGTGCCATGACGTCTTTCTATTAATGCTGTTGTTAAAAGGGTTGGAAACCATGATAAATGCCGCTAAGTGTGTGTGTTGTTTTTAATTATAGTTATTGATGTTTTCTAGGTGTTAATGCGTGGTATGTTGCAGCAAGTGCCAAACCGCTGATACAAGGAGAGGGTCTGCTCGGATTCACGCTCTGCTGGAGGTAAGGTTTCAAGGTGGAGTCCGGCGGGCGGCGCTACGTCGACTCGTTCTGACTCACAGCTTTGCCGCCGTTCAGCATCGCCGAGGCACTCCGACTCTTGGTGGGCGTGCCGCTACCGGAGCGGGAGAATTCCGTCAGGTCATGGAGGGACGGCTCTCGGTACATGGCCACTGTGCGAAAAAGGGGGGGAACACAGTCGATTAGGAAACATTTCAAGAAGTCGCTGCCGTGAATGTGATGTTACATAAATGAAGTAAGACAAAAAAGTTTTTGTTGAATTTATTCAATTTTATTTCAGCAGGCGGTCACACAAAATAAAAGCATCTGGATTCAGATACATTCTTAAACTAAAACCTAACTCTGAACAAAAACCTGCATCCAACCCCCTAAGGCTACTTTCTAACTCCAACCTAAACTAAAACTCTAAACCTGAACCCGAACTAACATGCTAACCGAAAGTGAAATCTGAAGCGATAAACCCTTACCCAATACAAAAGCCTGACCTTAAACTAAAACCTAACTCTGAACAAAAACCTGAATCCAACCCCCATAAGGCTAGCCTCTAACTCTAACCTAAACCAAAAGTATAAAACTTAACATGAGCTAACATGCTAACCCAAACCAAAAACGGAAGCGATAAACTCTGCCCTAAACAAAACCCTGACCTTAAACTAAAACCTAACTCTGAACAAAAACCTGAATCCAGCCCCCATAAGGCTAGACTCTAACCTATACCGAATATCTAAACCTTAACCCGAACCAACATGCTAACCATCAATCAAAAGCCTAAATTAACCGAAACGCCAATGCTAACTCCAATCTAAATCCGAACCCCAAGCCTCAAACTAAAGCTTTGGTCACTCCATCAAGCACTAAACTAAAACCTTCTCAAACTATAATCCTAAAATTAATAATCCTAACCTAACCCCCAACGTGTTGTCTGGTAACCTACAAAGAAATGTGGCTACTGTGAGACAGTTAAAGAATGTTCTAACAGATGCTTTTTTTGGAAGCGCTTTTTAAAAAATATCGCAATTCTCATGAAAACAAGTTCCTGTGATTCATGAATTGAATCATAACATCTGTGCAGGAACCAAAGAGCGATGAGCTCAGAAAGGGTCCTGCGCGAGCGGCCTGGCCGCAAAGTGCTGAATCAAGATGTCACAACAGATCAAGTTGGTGCTGCACTTAAAAACAAATCCTATATTCACACACCGCCATTATAAATTCAGCACTTGCATGTGCTTTGCCTCTGCTGTGTGTGCAGCATTTTGCCCAATTTGCATCTCAGCGGACAGTTGGAGACCAAAATTGCTGTAATCTGAAGTCCGCAGTGTTTGGTTTCAGGATGTTGTCAACGGAATGCTATTTGATGTTCAGCCCAAAGGGAGGCCACGGCGGAAAAAAAGCAGACTTGCTCCTTCACACACTTCACTTAGCCCAGCATTTTCGGGCGAGAGCTGCGATCCTGACAACATTGTGGAAACACATCACTCGACGTATGCATTTCACCGGGAGACTATTGACGATGGGTACACGTCTCGTGAGCGATACGGCGTATCGTATGTTATTCGGACTTCAAGATGGCGCCGCGAGAGTGGCTGCCTTTACAGCAGCTCCTATATTTTGTTCTTCTATTTTCTTCCTTTCATAAATTTGCTGCTGAAAATTGGGAATTTCTCCATTGTGAGACGATAAAAGGTTTTCTGATCTGAATACGTTGCTCTGAACCACTTTAACCCTTTGAAGGCCAGCAGTTACTCCAGTTTTTTTTATCAGCTCTTAACAAATTCTCCCGTTTCTCTCTTTGCGAAAAACTAATGTCAAGTACCATATCAGGAATTCTATTTTTATTCTACAAAGTACAACCAGCGATAAATATTAGCTTGTAATGATGAAGACAGATGACGGAAGATTTTGCATTTTCTGCAAATTACTCTTTACCCGCTTCTGTGCCTTCATGTCACCTCAGTGTGTTCTTTTCTTCACGTCGGCCTCTCTCAGCATAAAAAGCAACAAAATCATTCCGTAGCCATTGGTCCTTAAGTGTATTTGAGACCCAGTAGATGGCCGGTTAAATGAAAGCGAAAGGCTATTACAGCCATCCCGAGGGGAACGCACACAGATTCCTAATGAGGGGCCAGCCAAGAAGAGACTGACCAAAGCGCACAGACGTGGAAGGAGCACCACAAAATAATTGAACCTAAAACGCCCATAAGAGAGGGTAAAAGGCTTGCGTATGTCAAAACAAGATCTAGTGTTTTATTTATGACTTATTTATGACCCCCGGTAAAAAAAAACCCAAAAAAACCCCGTTGCTCTTTAGACAAAAGGAGGTCATTCAATCGGGATGTAGATGTTTATATGATGGATGAATCAGACCCTTATTGGATAAGCAGGCCATTACGCACTGAAACCTTGTACTGTAGTTCACAACCTTTATTACTAGTGGGATCTTTTCATACGTTACCCTGCTATTTGATGACTTGAGATTGTGGATGAATATGGCATTTATGTGGCTCACCATATCATTTTATGGTGAAACAGCATTTTCAGTGAAAGCATCATGATTGCGGAATGCGTTGTTGCAGTACTTACATAAAGGAGCAGTGATCTTTATTTTGTTGTACAAATGTCCTTTTGCGAATATGATGCAGTTCAGTGAACCTACACATTTTCTTGGTTAGGCATTTGTCGATTATTTTTGGAACCTATCGTCTGTTATTTGCTGAAAAACTCCCCCTTTCACTGGCTTTTGCAAGTATTGCTTTCCAGCCACTCCAATGTAGCAACTGGGTGGCAAGGAACTACCGTATTTTCACGACCATTCGGCGCACCGTATGGTTGGGCGCAGTCTCATTAATGGGTGCTATTTCTGTATTTTACACATAGACAAAACGCACTATATTATTGGGCGCAATTTTAAAGTGGTAAAACATACACCAGCTTAAACATACGGCATTCATGCGCGCACGCTAAAAACACGTTAGCTTGAAGCATACGGTAGCATGCCAAGACATACAGATACAAGCTAAAAACACGTTTTTAAAAAGGCAACGGAAGCAAAACTGAGTTCCGTTGTATTTTATTTAGCCATCGTACAATGTACTCACGTTTTTCGATCAATCATCACCCAGAAATCCATCAAAGTCCTCATCCTCTGTATCAGAATTGAACAATTGTGCAAGTACCGGTAATCCATCAAAAACGCCGTGTTCCCTCTCGTTGTCAGTCACTCTCATTGCCATGTGGCTCCACAGAAATGATGCCGGCTTTGCCAAAAGCTCGAACAACAGTGCAAGCAGACACGTTCGTCCAAGCAGCCACAATCCATTCGCAAATTGTGGCGTAACTCGCCCGGCGCTGCCTCTCACTCTTTGTAAAGTTGTGTTTGCCATCGATCATTCATTGTTCCCATGCCGTTCGCAACTTTACTTTGAACGCCCGGTTGATGCCGATGTCCAGCGGTTGGAGTTCTTTAGTCAAGCCTCCGGGAATAACGGCAAGCTCAGAGTTCATTTGCTTGACTTGGTTTTTCACCGCTGCTGTGAGATGGGCACGCATGCCAAAAGCATAACCGATGGCTTGAAGTTTGAACTGAGCTTCGTGGGCGTGTCTCTTTGTAGAATTTATTTTCGGGGGTTCTTAGAAACCAAAACCGAAGTTGTTTTGCAACAATGCACATAGCCAGACTCTATACAGGTGTTGGTACCTGCTTGTGGCGTCCTTTTAGCGTCCACTCACACGCCCACCCTTCACTGATTGGCCGACTTCTTTGCCGCATGCCTGTCGTCACTCACGTCTGCCTTTTCTCTATATAAACAGCGTGTCGGCTGTCAGTCAGGTTTTGGAACTCAGCGCATACACAAGACGCTCCGCATCATAAGGCGTCCTGTCCATTTTGGAGAAAATTTAAGACTTTTAATGGCGCCTTATAGTCGTGAAAATACGGTATGTTAAGATGAGTTGAGGAGGTTGTTCGAGACAAAAGTAGCACGTTGCTGACATCTTGTGGCATCATCGTGTCAAAGAACTATGCTGAGGTAACTTAAGGGGATTCAATTGGACAAGAAAAAATAGTGCTTTGCCAGCATTCTGTGGCATCTTGTTGCCAAGGAACTATGTCGAAGTGAGTGGTCGAAGTTCATTTGGATAAACGTAGAGCTTTGTCACCATCTTGTGGCATCTAATTGAAGGAAAATTACATTGAAGTGAGTTGAGGCGCTCCATCAATTCTTTGCTACCCTTTGCGCATCTTGTGCCAATGAACTAAGTTGAAGTGAGTTGGGGAACTTCATTGAAAAAAAATGTGCATGTCGGAAACCCTTTGGACATTTATCTATATTTAGTTTTTGATTGTTTTTCGTTGGCACAACTACATGTATAACCAACGTGAATCTCCAAAATGGCCGGTCGTAAAAATTCTGTTTTCAACCAAATTTATGAGGGAAAATTGAACTGTTGTCATGACATTACACAAGATATCTGACAGGCAGATTTTGTTACCTTTCAGAGGTTTTGGAAGGAAGTGGGCCGCCGGCTTGTTCTTCTTGACGTGGTTGCCCTTCATAATCTCTCCCTCCTTGTTCAGACCAAGGTACCAGCCCCTGCCTGACTGCTGCTGGCGGTATATCATGGAGGAGTACGTCACGTAGTAGTTCTCGAACACCGACTCCTTGAATTTGCATTCCGGCGTGAAGTGTTCCTGGAGTGGGGGGGGGGGGGGGGGCACAATTTAACAAGCCTGTCTAAGCACAAACAGCCGAAAAGCAATCAATTGAGAGTGCATTGAATTGTGCTCCATCATATAATACACGCACGCATTTGCATTAAAGCTACTGCCTCTCGAGAATCTATATTCATTGCCTTTACAGCGGCGAATAATGCAGCGCGTTACAGCGCAGATAAAACAAATGACGGATACAGATGAGCATTAATAAAACATACAGTGCAGATAATGACCACATTCTTATTTGGCTCCCAGCTGTTAATTATGCATGGCTACTTCGCTATGATTCAGGCTCACTGAATTTTCCGATTTTGCTGGATCGTTTATCTTCATATGACATTTCTGCATCTTTTGTTTAAAACCAAACATTACTATCGATATGCAATTTTTAACATGTACGGGTGATGTTACTATTTTTTACATAGAGTATTTTAACACCTCCTGGATTGAAAAGTGACTAAGGACTAACAAAAAAACCCCAAAACAAAACAAAACAAAAAAATCTTTTGCCTTTAAGGTTTCACTCTTCATGGTGACCAATGCGCACAACAGAGCAGCACATGAGCTTTGCTAAACTGCAGTCACTGTTTGCAGAGTATGATTCAGTGCAAAAGAAGTGGAGAGTGTCGCAAATGACACCTTTCGGTCTTGAAAATGTGTGGAACTGCAACAACGGTCAAAACGGTGAACTACGTCAAATGCTGATTCATGTTCTTATCAACGACAGTAAAAGCACTGAGACTATTTAAGTTGTTGGATGATTAGCATTTGAAGCACTTACATCTAGGCTCAGGAAATAGAATTTTCTCAAAATGATGATAAACAACGTTGAAAATATTTGGCGGTCATTACTCGCGGGAAAGGTGCAGCATATATATTTTTAAAAAAAAAGTTAGCTAATAAATAACTTCAGTGATCAGATCATTCAAAAGCAGGAGCAAGTGGCTTAAATTGCATACTCACCTTTTGTCAAAATTGTACTAAAGCACAGTAACATCAACATATAAAATAAGAACGCGCAAGACCTAATAAATTTATTTGGCCAAGAAGCCGTGTGTCAACTTGAGGATCAATAAAATACCCTGAAAGAGCCAAGTTCGGGGAAAAGACGGTCTCATTTGTGACTCAAGTGACCCAAACGAAGCAACCTTTGCAGTCATTTGTCACAAGAAGTGTGAGATACACTGAAAAACAAGATGTGGTGAATTGACTCAATTGTATTGCGGTGAATTGACTCAATTGGGTTGCATGAAATAAAATCAAACATCTGCTTTAAAAAAACAATCTATATCCAGATGATTCTATTATGTTAAAAATAACTGAGTCAATTCAACACACTTTTTTTTTTTTTTTTGCAGTGTGGAGAAACAGTAGAGGGACTTTTTTTCGGTTTTACTGAAGGCCTTGCAAAGCACAAAACAAACAATAAAAATCTCTTACTTGTCTAATCTGGTTTTAGCGTGCCCTCACGGGAGGAGAGACACCTTTTGCGCAGAATGGCTCCCGCCAAAATCCAGCTCTAGAGAACCTTGCGGCAACAAAACGTAACTTTTTTTTTTTTTTTTTGGCCTGATGCATTCACTGAGTTCACGTTGCCAAGCTTCAGCACCGGCGGTATTATACTCACGATAACGGATTGTTTCATAATTTACACGCAAGGGTGGTATAGTTGTCGCTCAATAGAAGGGGTATAAACAGCACTGCTATTATCCTGCGCCCTCGGAGCTCTTTACGTAGTCTAGTGGGTTTGGACGGGTATTTTTGCTTTGCTCTGTTAAGAAGAGCAAAGCAAAAAAAAAAGATCAAGTCCTCAAATGAGCAGCTTGGGGAGGAAAATAGCTTTCGGTAACTAGCAACTTGCCTTAAATGAAGCCTACTTTCATCCTTTCACAGGCTATTCTTTTAGATGTCGCCAAGGGTTGAATTTACTGCATGCTCAAACAAAAAGATACTCCAAGACTTTGAGTCAAAGGTTGAGTCAAATATATTTGGAATTTGAGGTTCAAAGATTAATGTGTGACTCCTTGGCTTTGTGTGCCTTTTCTGGAACATTCCATTCCAAGGCAGGACTCGCTCAAGAAGAACATGAGAAGAAGAGTGGCCATCGTACACGTCGCATGTTATCCACTTACAACTCGCCTTGATTGATTATACAGAAATTTCTAAAAGCAGTGCTTCAGGTGTTACGCGACACTTGTGAGTATAAGCGAATTTGAAAATGGATGGATGGATGGACAAAATGTTACAATCGTCAAAAAAAAAAAAAAAGAAAAAAGTGACAATCATGTCAACTTGATTATTTATTATTTTGCTTTGCAGTATTGGTAATCATCAGTAACTACCTGTGATTGCAGCCTTTGCTTTCCAAAATTGTTTGGACTGGTTGACTGATGCTATATTTCCAGTCAAAACTCGCCTGCGTCCCTTCTCATCTCATCTTCATTCAAAATTTGGTTCCATTGTCGCTCTTGGTGATGTTCGGCAGCATCCATCTCGGTCACGCACGAGCGGAGGTTGGAAGCGCGGCAAAAGGCTCTCGAGCCAGTCGTGCCGCTCTACCTCGAGTAATTAGCTCGTGTGGATTTGGCTGCTTCTCTTCACCATTGCACAAAAGAAGAAAAAAAAAGGTGCCAATTGAGAAACAGATCCATATCCAGGCCCGATAGGCGCCAAGACGGGCTGGTGGTGAGTTCCGTCCTTTTGGACTGGCTCTAAAGGCGACACATTTCCTCCTACTGACACAAGGAGGGGCCAAAATGGCGGGGACCACCATTTCGATTCCGAGATGCACCGTAATAGGCAGAAACATTGAATTATTTTGAACATATGCCAGCAGTGTCTCCTTCCGCCGTCTTTTGTTTGCTGAACCAGTCTGTCTGTGGAGGGGGCAAAAAAAAAAAATCTCACGTACACGAGTGCCAGATGAGGCGAGGGCATATTAAGGAGGACAGGACAGTATAGCCATTGTAATATCAGCCAAGTGCTTTCCCTCCCTCTCAAGTTTGTTTGCTTTGTTGAGATGGACTTTTAATGAGTCCATCACATCAACTAGATGCTTAAATAAAAAGTCTCGCAGGGCCGCAGCCAAATGATGAAATGCTGCTGCGCTTATATCAATGCCAGGCAAAGCACTTGATTTATCATGGAGATGAGTTGCATGAAAAACATTTATAGCGCCGTCACAGTGGCATCTTAAGATAATAACTTGTTCTGGGACCATGCTTGTGTCTCAAAATGTTCCCAATTGAAGCAAACAGAATGCCATTAAGTCAGTTCCAACACCCTTGGAATTTTTTTTTTTTAAGTTTGATAATCACAAAAATGGAAGTCGATAAAATTGTACGTACTTAAAAAAACAGTACTGACTTAATTTGAAAGATTGGAAAAAAAGTCATAATTTTAATTCTAAATGGACATTTGTCCTGCTCCTTCTGTGGTAAAGATCTTGGCCATCTGGGGGCAGTATAAAAAGGCATATGGCACGGTGTCAAAGTCAAGACCCGGGGGCCAGATCTAGCCCGCCACATCATTTTATGTGGCCCGTGAAAGAAAACCATGCGTGTCCACTTGCATGATCCTTGCAAAAATCTGTACTGAAATGTGAAATTGTCATGTGTAATAAATGATGTTGAGATTTTGCAATCATTTCTATACCCTGTTTACGACAAACAACAAACCAATAGCTGTTTTTAAGACACGTCACAAGGAAGCAGTGACAGCTCCGATGAAGG